>NW_003852400.1:17735164-17755651 GCF_000181295.1 Otolemur garnettii
CTATACAAAATCTCCCTAAAAAGAAAAGCCCAGGACCAGATGGCTTCACATCAGAATTCTACCAAACCTTTAAAGAGGAACTAGTACCTATATTACTCAATCTTTTCCAAAATATAGAAAAAGATGGAATACTACCCAAACATTCTATGAAGCAAGAGAGAGAGAACTATGAAACCCTGAGAAAAGTAATAGCAGAAGATGTTAACAAATGGAAAAACATATGATGCTTGTGGCTGGGAAGGATCAATATCATTAAAACGTCCATTCTACTCAAAAAAATTTATAGATTTAATGCAATCCCCTCAAATCACCAAGGTCATACTTTGAAGAACTTGAAAAAAATAGTACTTCCCTTCATATAGAACTAGAAAAAAACCCAAATAGCCAATACAATTCTTAGAAATAAAAACAAATTTGGAGGCATCACCTTATCCAACTTCAACTTATACTACAAGTCTATAGTGATCAAAACAGCATAGTACTGGCACAAAAATGGAGATATTAAGCTATGAACTAGAATAGAAAATCTAAAGATCTAGCCACATATCACTGTTCAATCTCTGATAAACAAAACAAAAGCTTACACTAGGGCGGGGAATCCCTATTTAATAAATGGTGCTGGGACAACTGGTTGGCCTCATGTATAAGACTGAAACTGGACTCATACCTCTCACCATTGACAAAAATTGATTCTCACTGGATAAACTATCTAAATCTAAGACATGAAACAATAAAAACCCTAGAAGAGAGTGTGGGGAAAACTCCTGAAGCTATTGGCCTGGGAAAAGACTTTATGAGGAAGGCCCCCCCAACCCCTATGACAATTGCAGCAACAATAAAATAAATAAATGGGACTTGATCAAGCTAAAAAGCTTCTGCACAGCTAAGCATGCCACAACCAAAGAAAACATCCAGCCTTCAGAATGAGAGAAAACACTTGCATGTTATGAATCTGACAAAGATCTGATAACTAGAATCTATAGAGAACTCAAACTAATCAATAAGAAAAGAGCAAACAATCCCATTTGTAAGTGGCCAAGAGACATGACAGAAACTGCTCTTAAGATAACAGAAAAATGCCCAAAAACACACGAAAAATGCTCATCATCTTTAATAATCAGAGACATGTAAATGAAAGCCACTCTGCAATACCACGTAACCTTAGTAAAATTAGCCCATATCACAAAGTCCTAAATCTGCAGATATCATCAGGGATGTGAAGAGGAGGGAATACTTTTGCACTACTGGTGGGATTACAAACTAACATTTTTGGAAATAAGTATGGAGAATTCTTGAAAAACTAAAAGTCAACCTTCCATTTGATCCAGTAATTTCATACTATCTATGCAGAAGAACAAAAATCATTTTACCACAAAGACATTTGCACCAGAATGTTTATTGCAGCTAAATTTATAATTGTCAAATCATAGAAGCAACCTAAATGCCCAGTTTGTTGAATGGGTCAACAAACTGAAGCATATGTACATCAGGGAGTACTATTTAGCCATAAGAAAAGTTGAAGATTTTACATCTTTAAAGTTTACCTGGATATAGTTGAAACACATTCTTCTTAAGTAAATTATCTGAAAAATGGGGGGGAAAAAACCCAATGTACTCAACACTAATATGAAACCAATATCTAAACCACTGCACATCCACACAAATGATAAAAACACAAATATAGTCTAATGAGAAGGAGGAATGAGGAGGAAGAAAGGTAGGGGAAGGAAGGGAGAGATTGGAGGGAACAGAGAGGGCAATTGAGATCTCACCTAATGTATACATTGTGAGGGTGTTCAGCACACCTCCTGGGTGAAGGGATCAACAACAACTTGAACTTTACCATGGAAATGAAACCAATGTAACCTAAGTTTTATCCTCATATAAATTGAAAATAAAAATAACTAAATAATAAAAATTAAAAATAGACAAGGATGATATAAATAAGAGAGATGAGGTCTACTTTAAGAAAGGTCTATGTAAACATAAAAGTCTGAGCTTAAAAAATCATCTCCCTTTATACACTTACCTAACAAAGGTATTCATTTTCAAAAAGATTCACTATATTCTTCTTTAAAAGGCAAACTTGCTAAGAATTTTAAAATCTCATTTGATTTGCAAAAATATGTTATTTTAAATATCAATTGTATGATAAAGAAAGGTGCACATATACATAAATACAAAGGGTGAAATCCTTTCAACAAACTCCTACTCTTCCAAAAATATTCTCTCTGGCTCTGTGTTCTACAACTAAGCAGAGAGGGGGAAGAAATGAGCTGGTTTAGCAGGAAGCTATAAATGGTGATTGAAGGGTTTGGAAAGAAATCTATTAAAGGAGGTCAAGAGAATGAACATTATTCAGCATGAAGATTAAAGGTTGATTTGAGAAAATTGAATAACAATCTATAAATACATGAAGGGCTTACACACAGGGAATAATCATCATCTTTCCAAGTCCAATTTTGACCAGAACAAGACAAAAATTATGTGAGACAAAAGAAAGAATACTTGAAAGTAGGAATTACTTCATATTAAAATAGATAACTAAGGAGTGTTGTGGGGTTTTGTTCCCTGTGAGAGGGCTTTTAAAATATGACTCAAAACACACAACCTTCTTAGAGGTAGAGGAATGCACTAGATAACCTCTCAAGGTCTCTTCACAATGTCTAGAGTCAAAAGTTTTAAATGTATTTCTCTTCTAGAAAATATTACTTTCTTTTTATTCCTTGCTTCACCTAAGAAAAACTATGTTGAAAGAATAATTTTAGGATTTGGATATCTTCCAATTTTCTCCCACATCCATCTTAAAGTTCTGTCATTTTGATGATTACTTTCTGACATTTATTTGTCAAATAAGTGTTAAACATAGGAAAGAAGGTGAGCAAGAACATATGCTGTAGAAAATTTGAAATATAATTAGCTTCTCTTATCCTTTATGCCCAGGAGGGTTCTAGTAAAGCATAACTCCTCCTCCTCCAAAGCTCCTCCTCCGATGCCCCAAAGCTGGTTTATATTTGGAGCAGAGAATTCCATCTGCTCTGTTGTTACTTCCCACAAATTGTCTGTAACATTAACATAGATCAAGAAAATTAATTAAAGAAAGGGTGAAGAAAGTGTTGAAATAGCTACAATATACTAGCTTTAAGGTTAACCATGTTACAGCTTACATTAAAATTTCAACCTGTTTTCACCTATCTTCAATTTAGCAGAGGAAAATGCTAATTGAAAGTCTCAGATTTAAGAAAAACTGGAATTTTTTTTCTATCTCCTAAAACATATTCAGTTACAGGAAGCTAAAGAGTTATTAAAACAATTTCATTGCTGTATCAGTCGGTGTTCTCCAGAGAAATAGATCTAACAGGATATATTCAGAGAGAAGAGTAAGAAAGAGAAACTTATTTTAAGGAATTGGCTCACAAGATTGTGTGGGCTGGCGAATCTGTATAGCTGGCCAGTTGGCTGGTTATTCAGGCAAGAGTTGATATTGATGTCTTGTGTTCCAAATTTGTAGGGCAGGCAGGTTGGAGATTCAGGCAGGATTCCTGTGGTATAGTCTTGAGGCACAATTCTTTTTTCTTCAGAAAATCACAGTTTTTATTGGGCCTTCAACTAATAAAATGAGGCCTACTCATATTATGAAAAAATAACCTCTCTTACTGAAAAGTCTACTAGTTTTAGATGTTAATTACATCTACAAAGTACTTTCACAAACTAGTGTTTGACTAAACAACTGGGCACAAACACCTAAGCAAGTTGATATAAAATGTAACCATCACAATTGGGTTCCTTATTTTTACACTTACAGGAAGTTTTACTGATTCCTTTATTCTGAAAACCCTCCTTGATAATAGATATCCTTGATAATAGATATAGGCCATTTTAGTCAACAAATACTTGTTGAGCACTCCTACAGGCAACACGGTCTGTCGTGTCCAACTCATGGCCCACAGGCCACATGTGGATCATATGAGGACTTTTTAAATTGTCTATGGTGATAGACATTATATATCATGAAAGTTATGCATGGACCCTTTTTTTTTTTCGCATCAGTCTTTGTGCATTTTATTTGTGGGCCAAGACAACTCTTCTTCTAATGTGGTGCAGAGAAGCCAAAAGGTTGGACATTCCAGGTTCTAGACACAAGAAATACAGAAATGGAGAAGATAGATAAGGCTCTTGATATCATGGACCTTACATTTGCCTTATTTAGAGTACTTATTACCACTTAACATTATATTTTTAATCTGCTAACTTTTTCTTATCTATTCCCACAATAATATCATTTCAACCAGCTGGGAATATTCTCTGTTGTATTACTGCTATATGCATAAAACAAATAACAGGTCCATATAGGTAACCAAGACATGTACTAAGTGAATTAAATAGTCCAGTATAGACTTTTCATCTTGAAGGTAATAAAACAAAGATCCTCAGAGAATAACTTATTAAAAGTCATGTTATTTTAGTTATCCTACCAGAAATAGACCACAAGTGCCCAGGTTCATATATCTTCTGATAAACTACACATATAAAAGGCATATTCAGCAAACATTTATGAAAAGGTAATTTATAAAGATAATGGTCCTGGCAAAAAGCAATTACACTCGTGAATTAGTCCAAGAGTATCATTCATTCTTTATCATCTTCCTTCTTTGATAAATGTCAGTTTTTCTGCCTCCTTCAATCTTAAACTAAAAAATAGCCTGGTTTTTCAGACCAAAGGTATGATTAGAGCTACGCTAATTTCTCCAAAAGAATTAGCATTAAGAATTGAAGAGTCCTAAAATAAATTATCAACGCATACTGCCTAATCTTGATACACATAGTATAGTACTTGAACTAAACTTTAAAAGCTTTACAATCTATCTCAGCGTTCTTCCAAAAGCATCCCTGCCTTCCTATTGGAAATTCATTTTGTGTGGTTGAAATGAAACCAGATTCCATTTCCTGTATGCAGGAAGCAAAAACATACCCAGCGTAAGTCACTCAGAGCACTCTATTCCTCAGAAATTTGTTCACAAAAGGCACATGGCATGAAAAGGACCAATCAGAGGCCATCTAAGCAGTCACACGCTTGAAGCTGCTGGCAACAATCTTTTTAATTATGTGCACCAAGCCAGCCTATAATGAACCGAAGTCAATAGAGAGAAAAACTGAAAGATGAAGAAAGAAAAGGATAGAAAATTTATGATATATTTAGTGGTCAGATCCAATTGTCCTGAATTTTGGATTTTTAATAACTTGGGCCAACAAATGCATGTGTATTTTTATTAAGAGCCCTTAAGAAGAGGTAAAATAAATATAGTTCTACAAGTATAAGCTCTATGAATGTAGGGATTTTGGTATATTTTGTTCAATGCTGTATCATCAGTCCTTGGAATGTACTATAGCATCTGAAAGGCATTCAATAAACATGTATTTAAAATAATAGATCCAGTTCATGGTGTCAAGGGCACTGTGGCTAAAACCTGCAAATAAAGTCAAACCAAGATTTCTGTTACTGATGTAAATTACAAAGTCAAAAAGAGTTACCATGCACAATGATATCCATTATCTCATTAATAACATATGATAATTATTATTATTTTCATTTCATAAATAAGGAAATTAACCTCAAGTAGGTTAATTAATTTTCCTGAGGTCATACAGTAAATGATAGAGCTGGGATTGAAGCCCAGGTGATCTGTCTGACTCTAACATCTATATGTGTTTCATTCCTTAATTACAATATACTTTTTACATTTCAGAAATTTTTGCCAATGTCATTAGTAAATTGACACAACAGAACAAATTTAACACAGATTTTTCTAATAAGAATAACAATGACCTAGAAATCAAACAACTCTTCCCAAATCAAGCAGCAAGGAAAGGAAGGTTAAAATAAAACACAGGATTCATTACTTGTTATTTAGCCCTCTGTGTCATATTTCAAAACAACCTCTAAACACTAAGACACAAGAATACAGTAAAAGCTAAATTGTGTGCCAAGAATGTTCTTGAGCACTCCTGGAAGATTAGATGTAGAATATCACTTAAAAATAGTAAAACATTAGTTAATAATTAGCTGGTGTTTCTTTTGGGGGGGCTACACTTAAATATATGAATGTGGAAAGGGTACATGGTGGCTTTTAATGTGATTGTGTACAATTTGTCATCACTCACATTATATAAATATTTGTATCACGACTGAAATTGAAAACAATTGTTTGTTTCTAGAACTATGATGGCCTCTTAGTATCATATCTTCCCTGTTCTCCTCCTGAAAATCATAAGGAACAACAGAAATAATGAAGGAGAAAAGCACCACATTTTTAGTAAAAGTGAAAGACAGAGAAAATCTAGGATTTATTAAGTACCTAGAAACATAACCAATGAATCCTCAAAATGGCAGAATTTTGGCTGGGAGACCTGAGAGAGAACTATCAGAAATACAGGGATGGTGAAGAAAGCTGGAGTTAGAGAGACTGATGGAAAATTAAGACTGCAGGAGGCATTTGAAGATCAAAAAAATCAACAGCAAATACTCTCCCCTGGATAGACCCAGTCCCACATGAATGGGAAATGCTTGGATAGGTCAAATATGAATGGCAAAACTGGGAAACAGAATATCAATATCTAGAATCTGGGAAGCTCTACTGAAGGCAGAATAAACCAAAACAAAATGTGAGGAAGTAGCAAAGTGGCTGCAGAGAAAATAGGTCAGAAAGATTTTAGAAACACCCTACAATTAACTCTTTCAGGAAACAGAGTTAATACTAAGAGAAAACGTCTAGAGCAGACCCCTGTACAAACTAACAGGATGTCTGTGTTAGTGAAAGCAGTAAAGAGATTAAACTCAGAGATGCTGCCACTTTGTAAGTCCAAGGTTGAACATAGGAAGTACAAAACTAAAGGTAGCAGCCTGTTAAACCATAATTGGGTTTGAGGACCAGAGAATGGCCACCCAGAATGAAAGGCTATTTTCAATACCTGACACTAGCTCCAGAGGGATGCCTGGAATTACAAACCCATTTGATTTAAAATGCATAATAGAAAATAGAAGCAATCTGTTTCCATCCAAGCAAAGAATCAAAATAAGTAGCCAAATTTTTCAACAAACAATGAAAATTCATCAGAAAAAAAATTTGAAGTAAATTAAAGTTTGAACATACCTTTATTTTAAACGTTCGGTAAGGAATAGTAGTTGCAAAAGAAAAAAGAAAAAAAAACAGAAATACTGGGACTTAAATATCTGTAAAAGAGGATCAAAAACAGAAGGATGTATAGAATTCAAGAAAGAAACTGGAAAAAAAAAGACCAGATAATTTTAGAAATAAAGACAAAGTTATACAGGCTATACTAGACAATAGACATCACAGAGAAATCAGTAACTAACAGGAGTACTTTTAAAAAATGTGAATAAAAAGAAACAGATGCTAGAAAAGAGAAGGGTTTGGAGAGAAATGAATAGATATAGAGGATAAGTAAAGAAAATCCAACATGTGTTTGAATCTCTGAAAATAAAAAAGCAAGATAATGGAGCCAAGAAATATTTAAAACTTTGAGAAAATTATCTGTGACAGTTTTTCAAAATGAGACATAAAATAATATATATTCTGAAATGGTACAATATAAGCCTGGGAAAACACCCAGGTCAACACCAAGACACAAGTAAAATTATTATAAATATAAGATAAAGAAAGATAGATCATTTGGGCATGTAGGCAAATAGATTAAGACACTTATAAATGCTAGAAAAAGAAAGCAGCATCAAACTTTTCACCGCAACAACACCAGAAAACAGTGAAAAAACACCTACAAATTACACACACAGAGAAAATGTAGGGCAATCATTTTATTTTCATCTAAGTGTAAGGACTATGGTCTTTTAAACATTAAAGAACCCAAGGTATATTACCAGTTCCCTTTCTGGGAAATCTTTTATGGGAAGAGCTCCAGAAAAATCAAGAGATTATTGGAGAAACTTTGCTAGAGGTATGATGGTGCACACTACTTACAATGAACAATAAAACTGAGACTAAACGATGGAGAATGAGGGTAAAGAATAGTATACAAATATTAATATGCTCTAGAAACATAAAAATAGCACAAAATGAAAATTAGATGGAAAGAGGAAAAGGAGGGAAACAAAGTAAATTCCTTGACTGTCTCATAAGTCATGATTTGGAATAAAATATTATCATTTAAACACAAAGCTTTAGCATGTTTAAAGAACTAAAATCAGCAATAAGTTAAAGCCTTTGGCTAAAATTAGATAATAGGAGAGAAAAAGAGAAAAGAAAAGAAAAGTTTACCATTTAAATTTATTTTTGATCACAGCCAATATAATTAAGAGGAACCTACTGGTATTATTTAAGAGCATTAATATAAAATTTACCATGTTTGTATTGAACAAAAGTACAAACTTTCTGAAATTTCCAAGAATTCCAAAAATAGAAAAAGAAAATGAAAATCAGATAGCACTGTGATTGTTAAAGCATTCTATCTTCTTACATGTATATACACATTTACATATTTACTAACATATTTAATACAGAATGATATAGACTTAGGATAAACTTAATTGGTCATATCAATAAGTGTGAATGTAATTAATTCATTCAATAAATAAACAGATGTTAATATTAACACTCAAAGGAAATGCAACATTATGATGAACACAAGAGAATTACCTAAAATACAATGACTCAGAATGGTTAAAAGTAAATGATTGGTAGGAGGTTATGAAAAGATTACTATTATGTGCTGAATTGTATACCCCCAAATATTCATGTTTTAAGTTCTAACTTCCAAAACCTCCGAATGTGACTATATTTGGAGATAAGGCCTTCAAAGAGGTAATTAAGGTAAAATGACATCATTACAGCAGGCTCTAATTCAATATGACTGGTGTCCTTTAAGAAAATTAGGACACACACACACAGAAGGAGGTACCATGTGAAGACACAGGGATGCCATCCACAAGTTCAGGAGACAGAACTCAGAAGAAATCAACTTTGCCAATACTTTGATCTTGGACATCTAGCCTCCATGATTGTGAGAAAAATAATTTCTACTGTATAAGCCATAGTGTCTTTGGTATTTATTATACCAGACCTAGAAAACTAATAGAGACTATTGCTATGACCCTCACAATGAGAATAAGCAAGATAAACACAATTTTTCATCTAATTTTTTTTAAAAAGCTATTAGAGAGCTGAGGATGCAAAGAGATCCAAAACAATAAATTTTCCTTCTTAGGAGAGAAGAGATTCATAGCCTTGTTCCTCCTTTGTGAATCTTTGAGATGAAGAGACATCCATCTCGATAGAATAAGAAAAAAGCCTAAGTTTGATAATAATTAGTCTTGTGATGAGTAAGCTGGAGCTAGTATACAAGTTAGAATCACTAAAAACACTAAACACAGAATATCTATGCCCCACCAGCCTCTTCATCCAACAGATCTTTACAGAGTACACAGGATAAAAAGCTGTGGGAAGGACAGGGAAGCTGAGTGCGATCTCCCATGGTGTGTACTGGAAAACTCCAAGAGCAAAGCAGTAGGCTGCAGAAGGCTGTGCATGAGATTAAGATTGCTGAATGAAATCCCTACAAGGTGGGAATTGAGTACCTACAAGGAGCTCAACGGATGAGAGAGGAATAGTAAAGAAAGATATCTCAAGGTGTAGAAAGTGGAGGATAGAAATTAAGAGAAAACACAAACCCCTGGCAACCCAGAAAGCTAGCATTCTTGGAGCAAGATAAAGAGGGAACTCTCGCACACTTCAGAAAGCTGATGACTGGAATGAATAAAACATAATTAGAATTTCCTGTAAAAAGAAAAACCCTGACCTCACCCTCAAAATATTTATAACTGGTGAGGAACTAAAATCAAAGTAAACCTAAAACATAACCCAGACCTAGCTACAAGTGGGATTCATTTAGCCCCCAAGCATACAGTGCTACAGGAGAAGGGAGCTGCCTCTTTTGGAGGTATTTGTCTGAGTTACTAATTTTTTTATACACAATCTTCAGCATATAATAAAATATCAGAAGATATGTGGAAAAAGAAGGAAATGGAGGAAATAGTCAATAGAAGTAGACCAACAAATAATCCAATTATTAGAATTATCAGATCAGAAAATTTACCATAAAATAACCACAATAATTCTTTTCCTATTTTTATAAACATTTTTATTTATTATTAATTGAAAAATATTGTAAATGAGATATCTTCAAAAAGTTCATGGAAAATTATATTAGGTAAAAACTATGTAAGGATTTCTAAGTTTTTTGCATGAAAATAACTCATATGAACTTGTTATAACATGTCCAAACAGGATCTAGCTTGAGGCACTAAGAAAGATAAGACATCAGTTTAAAAAGACTCCCTATCAGAGCAACATGAATTCTGCTAGAATAAACATCAAAGTTATAATGAAGCTTGGGTGGAAGACTGGTAAAATTATTGACACTTCACAAAAAGCTTATGAGGACAATGTCCCCCCAAAATCAGCAGTTTACTAATGGAAAACTCATTTTAAGGAGGGATGAGACCATCTTGAATACAAAGCCCACAGACAATCCACATCAATTTTCAAGGAAAAAAATTAATCTTACTCATGTCCCAACTGAAGAGGACAACAGCCAATGCTATAAGCATCTCAACTAGTTCAACTTACACAATTATGACTAAAAAATTAAAGTTGCCCACAGTGCACTCAATGAGTGCCAAAACCATCAAGCCTAGATTAGCTACAGAGGAGAGAAACTATTATAAGAATCATGGATAATTTGTCATCACATAGAAGATATACTGTTAAGTGAGAAAAGTTAAGCACAGAAAAGCACATACAACATGTTACTGCTTCTATAGAAAAGGACAGAAGGAAATAAGGGCAGATGATGGAGATAATCCATAAATGATTAGATAGAAAATGATAATAAACAGGTAGGTAGATAGACAGAATGACTGAATGTCCTTAGATTGGTAATAATTTTCTCTGCATAGGTAACAGAGTAAGAGCATGGGGAAACCACAGCAGGGCAATAGCAATGGGATGGTGATTGAGGATCAACTAAAATCTTCCCAAATTAGAAGAGTAACGACAAGACTATCTTGAATTACTCTTCACAATTAGAAGAGTAAAGACAAGACTATCTTGAAAAGGAAGAAAGGAAAACGATTCAGATTGTAGGAACTGGATTTAATGACAAAATGGGAGTCTCTTCTTTAATGATATGCATTGGTCTTTTTATCAGTTTCTCTAAATGTACTCACCTAATTAAATAAGTAATAAAATGGTTTGGTGTTTTTTCTTCCAAAGAGCAATTAACAATACACTTGTTTTTATTAAAAACTACTTCACTGTGGTTTTATTAGAAAAACAATGTTTATGAAAGAAATACAAGAAATACAACTAAGCAAAAGACAGTAATAAAATAATGAACACTCACAGTCACGCCACCAACATATTACTGTGGGGCACATCTTCCTACAGGTCTTAGGTATATGCTTCCTACAGGTAAGTAGACAGGCGGATAGACAGAAATATGAGTAACGAGATAAAAATAGATGGTGGCCAGACAGATAAATATTATGTCTATGTAAATGATGATGAGGATGATAAAGATTTCTTTTTCTCTTTTTCAAATTGAATATAGCACTGCACTGCATCTCATTTTAAAGGGGAAAAATATGAAGGGTTTCTTCTTTTTGTTGTTGTAAGAACCTCTTGTAATTTTTCAAGAGACCAAGACATCAGCATTATCATTTCTGTGAAAGCCCATTGAAATCAATAGCAAAGGTCTCCTTCTAAGTGTGTGTGAATTGCTTTCATTGACAACTTCAGGAAAGAAAACCTGGCAGGGCATTACTAAGAGTAAAATCCATTCTTCTGTTCACTAAACCTCAACCATTGCATTAGTGTAGACCAAGACAAACACAAAATATCACAATAATGCTTTGGGGGATATACGCTTCATTAAAGATAATCCACTACAATATGACAAAACATAAGGTAGCTATTCTTTCTGCAACAACACTGATGACGACTTTATTTTAAACCCAGAGCAGATTGAATTTTTGCTTGATGTTTTCTTTGAACTGCCTTGCTTAATCTAGAAATACATTATAAGACTCATCCACCAGCTGTGCTGGTTTCAGCTGTCACAAATTGATGATTAGCTCGCTCCTGACAATATTTTCTTCCCACAAAATTTTGAAACTGACTGAAGTAACGTTAAATTCAGGAATGGAAAGTACAGCTTCATTATTAAACTTTCAAAAACTATTTTATTAAATCATGGGAATCATAACATAAATAAACTATTAATATTGGAAAGGATTAATTTGGTATTAATTTTTTATGTTTTATTGTTCCAAATAAAACTAAAAATACGATCATCCAAAAGCCAGGTAAATAAGCATAATTAGTTACAATTGCCTCCATTAAACTCATCACAAAATTTATGTTTTTGTAACAGCCTCAGAAATTACTAGTGATTTAAGGCAATTTTGGGTTATCAAAAATGCAGACAGTTTTCACATTCTCTCCTAATTGACTTAAAGTATTTTCTTTTAGTCAAATTTAATGGGGTTTTTTGTATTTAAAGTTAATAAAGTTCAATTACAAGAAAATGCATATATTTGAAAAAAATCATATATTTGAAAGCTTCCAGGACTTGCAAATTATGGATAATTTCCATTTTTTGTTAATAAATGCTATCAGAACATACCCATACCTATTCATTTATATATTGCCCTAGAAAGATGTCACATAACAGCAAAGTTTAGCCATTGCTACAAAGAATATATAGATTTTAAACCTAAAATATCTAGCCCAATAATAAAAAGTTTGTCAAATATTGGTCTAAATAAAGACCTCTGCGCCCATCCCATCATGCTTTTTAATGTATTTTTCAAAGAGAAAAAAACAAAAGAAAGTACAAATAGATATGTTTCCAGACTGACTCAACTGCATTAATTTTTTTTTAAACGGCACCTCGGCATTCAGCGCTTCACTTTAACCTAACCCAGATGTGGGATGAGTTTTCTTCTGAGTCCTGAAATATGATCCCCCTACACATTTCTGATTACCATTTTAATTGGTAATCAGTATTTTAGATACTGTCTTCTTACTGACAGTATCTCACACCCATTCTTATTCATGTTATTTTTCATTTCCTAAAATTTAAAGTAATCAGTATCAAATACAGGGAAAGATGATTAATTCTGACTGCTTCAAAGCCTGGGAGATTGACCAAATTATTCAACATCTAGACATAAAACATTCTAAGATCATTTAAGGTCAACAAGTTATTGCCTTATAGAATTCTACATGCCCCTATAGGTAGGCAGTCATCACGGGTCTTAATAAACTGAGTACGTCCTAACTGGTGAGTTTACTCGATTATGAAGTCATATCCTGAATGCGCTGACCACTGACTTCATGTATGATGCTGAAAATCTTTGGATTAGCTTCCAAATTTGAATTGTGAAGAATATTATGACTTAGTATCCATTGCTTTGTGAGACTTAATAAACCGTGAAGATAAGCTAATGTCACACATTACAAACATTTTCTACCTTTCTAGATCTTGTTTGGTTTGTTTGTTCCTTTCCAAGCAGCTGTTTTGTAATCAACATATGTGAAGATTAATTTTATATGCCAACTTGACTGGGATGCCCAAATATTTGGCCAAACATTATTCTGGGTATTTCTGGGAGGGTGTTTTTTGGATGAGGCTCCGATTTAAATTAGTAGCCTGAGTAAAGCAGATTGCCTTTCATAATATGAGTGGATGTCATCAAATCAGTAGATGGCCTAAACAGGACAAAAGGCTGACCCTCCCCTGAAAAAGAGAAAATGCTCCCATCCTATGGTCTGCAAACTGCGACATTGGCTCTTTATGGCTCAACAGCAGCCTGGCAGCCTTTAGACTTGGACAGATACATTGTCTGCAGATTTTGGACTTGCTAACCTCCAAAATCATGTAAACTAATTCCTTATAACAAATTGCCTGAGAGAGAAGAAAAAACTCCTAATGGTTCTGTTTCTCTGGAGAACATTGATGAATACACTGAAAAAAAAATTAATCTCTCTGAAAGTCCCCCATTCCTTCATTTTTATCCAGTTTTATCCCTTTCAAGCCCTGTGATGCTGGGCAATTCTGTTGAATCTTATTTGCTTCCAATTTCTCCCCCTGTGAAGCATCAAGGATATCTGCCCATGTCCACCTCATAGAACTATGGTAATACATGCCACTTACCTTGAAGAAATTAAAGGACAGAGTTCAGGGTAAATATAGCAAATTGAACACACATATTCAACTCCACTCCCTCTGAAGTGATAGTAATGACAGTAGGGTTTTTTTAATTACACCATAAAAACAAATGGAATGGGAAAGAGACAATGCCAACAACATTTGAGAAGCTGGAGAGCAGAAGGATAAGTGGTAAATAACTTACTACACAAGGGAAAGCCAAATCCTAAACATGCATTACAGAGCCTTCGTGTGTAACCCACACACGGCAGAATTCTCAAAAGGTTCAAGACTGAGTGAAAGTGGAGGTGAAACTAGGGGCAAAAAAATAATAAATAGAAAGAAAAAACAGAAGGCATCACTGAAGTTTGTTTAAGACACAGTAAGTCTCAGGATACCCTTAGTCAAATGACTACAACTCCCTTCCTCCAGCAGAAAAATGAAAAATTATCCTAAGGTAAATGACCTTGAGTGTGAGACCCCAGGCACACTTGAGGGTGAGGTTATCATATAATCAGGGGTATTCATGGAATGTTAAAAACCAAATATTGAGAGTTCTAGCTCTGGTCTGTAAATCAGCACCCAAAACATTGAAAGCCAATCCTATAACCTATAAGCAGACAAACAAAAGATTCTTTCTACTGAATCTGACTAGACACTACCCAAAGAAAAAACTTTCAAGAATTTTCTCCAATTAAATTGCCAATCAGATACCTAGTAGTGTGCTCACAGTCTTCAACCTCTCCCAAGTACACAGAGCTTGAAGTCAGCACATTAGCTCCACAAAAAAACACCTGTACAAAGGCTTCAGGTCAAAGACAGAGACATAAGCCAGGAATAAAAGCAAATAGAAAAAAATCAGCTTCTATACAGGAAGATGGAGAACTTAACAACTGTAATTAGGTCCATAACATATATGTAAAGTGGAATATGTTTGTCTAATTTAATTTCTGATTAACTTTCTTTCATTAGGATTCCAGAGATGTAAAGATCCAATTTTTGAGCTACAAAAATACTCTGCTCAAAACATAATAAAATAACACCATGCCATTAACTATAATATATCCCTTCATAAACCCAGTGGTATGTATGTGCTTAATTATCTCACACAAGCACAAAACTACTCTGATTGATCAATAAAAGCAAGCCATAAAAAGTTGTGAATGAAAAATTTTCTGTCATACTCAAAACTAATTTCACTTGGGACATACATTTATAATATACATAGAGAAAGATTTGAATGCACAGATATTTGAATATATATACAGGCATGCCTTGGTTTTTTTTTGTTTTTTTTTTTTTTGAGACAGAGCCTCAAGCTGTCCCCCTGGGTCGAGTGCCATGGCATTACAGCTCATAGCAACTTCCAACTCCTGGGCTCAAGCGAGTCTCCTGCCTCCGCCTCCCGAGTAGCAGGGACCACAGGCGCCCGCCACAACGCCCGGCTATTTTTTGGTTGCAGCCGTCATTGTTGTTTGGCAGGTCTGGGCTGGGGATTCGAACCTGCCACCTTAGGTGTACGTGGCTGGCGCCTTAGCCGGTTGAGCTATAGGCACCGAGCCGGCATGCCTTGTTTTATTGAGCTTTGCAGATACCACATTTTTTGTAAACTTAGGATTTGTGGCAATACTGTGGCAGACAGGCCTGTTTGTCCCATTCTTACAACAGCATGTGTTCACTTTAGATCTCTGTGTCCTATTTTGGTAATTCTTACAACATTTTGACATCTTTAGTATTTGTTTGACTTTTTTATTTTTTCAAATTAATATCTGGGTACAATTTTTAGGTTACATTGTTCTCACTTCCAGGTAAAGTTCCATGTGTAGAAGAGCCCCTCACCCAGGGGGCGTGTTGTACACCCTCACAATGTGCACATTAGGTCAGATCCCGCCTCATGCCCTCTCACCTTGCTCCAAACATCCTCCCACTTCCCCTCTTCTGCCTCCCTCTACCACCAAACTGAATGATATTAGTGTTTCATTGTTCTTACAAGCATGCAATTGTTTATAGATTGATTTCATATTAGTATGGAATACATTGAGCTTTTATTTTTTAATTTTTTTTTATTTTTTTTCCATTGTTGTAATACTGTACCAAAAAGAATGTATTTCAACTTCATCCAGGTAAATGTAAAAGATGTAAAGTCTCCATCTTTTTTAATGTCTGAAGAATATTTCATAGTATACATATACCACAGCTTGTAGACCCATTCATGGGTTGATGGGCATTTAGGTTGTTTCCAGGACTTAGCAATTATGAATTGAACAGCTTCCAGGGTCCTGCCCCAGGGGTTGGGTAAATTAAGACCTGCGAATCTGGCCGAGATGAAATATAAAAGTTAGAAACAATGGGGTGGCCCCTGTGGCTCTAAGGAGTAGGGTGCTGACCCCATATACTAGAGGTGGCAGGTTCAAACCCAGCCCCAGACAAAAACTGCAAAAAAATAAAATAAAATGTTAGACACAATGAAAAAGAAAGAGACAAGACACTGAATAGAATTTTCAAAGGTGGGAGAATAAGGGACCCTCCCTTTTGTGGGGTTCCTGTGGGTGCCCAGTTCCACTCAGCTTTAATGAAGGCCATTTGCTCATTAGCCCAGAGGGTCAGCTGAGGAAGGGAACAAAGACGCCATTTCTCTGAGCAAGCATATCAGCTCCTATTATTTCTATAATCATTAACCTTAAGGATCTGAACAGTCCAGATCCTCTGAGCAGTCTGGAGAAATCCAGAACCTGAGCCTTGTGTGGGGGCAGCCTCCTGTCTGTGGTCACACACACAGATTCTTAGGGGGGAGGGGTGTTAATCCCATTAGTTCACTGTGGAGTAAAATGCCACTGGTGTCAATCTCCTCTAAAGAATCTGTGGGAGAGAGGAATTTTCCTCTCATCACCACCACAGAGGGTCTTCCTCTGCAATAAGGGATATTAGCTTTCCTACTCATATGTCAGGGTTTGAGCTGTTCCCTTGATCTCTGCCCCAGCCAAATACAAATCTCCACAATGGGCATTTGCTTTGACTGTTTACTAGGCAGGAAACGGCCTAGTTAATGTATCTTGCCAAGCCATGCCACATCTTCTGTGGCCATTATTTTCTTCAGAGTGTTCACATTCACAGGGATGTTTGTAAGCTGTATCCCCCTACAGGCCAGGTCCCAGGAGAAGCTGGAAACTTGCTCAGATAAGAAATTTAGCAGCAGCTGGTTTAAAGGTAAACCAGCTGACTTTTATTTGTTCTGCCTCACTCTGCTTACTTTTTTATTTTTCCCTTTTGTGAGGTCTTTGGTCCCCATTCTGCCTGCAAGCCACAGTAAACATTCTAGTGCAAATGTCTTTGTGGTAAAATAATTTTTGTTCTTCTGGGTAGATACCTAGTAATGGGATTGCAGGATCAAACAGAAGGTCTACTTTTAGATTTTTGAGGATTCTCCATATTGCTCTCCAAAAAGGCTGTATGAGTTTGTAATCCCACAAGCAGTATAAAAGTGTTCCCTTCTCTCCACATCCACACTGGCATCTGGTGTTTTGGGCCTTTGTGACATCTTTAGTATTATTATACCTGTTAGGGGTCATCTGTGCACAGTGACCTTTGATGCTACTTTGTAATTCTTTTGGGGTACTACATTAAAGCCAACTAACTGAGCATTCAGTCTGCTTGGACTGCTGTTCCACGTACAGTCACACAAAGCATCCTCTCAACTCTATCTTTGCTAAAATTGCCACCTTTTCCATAATGTCTGCCCAAATCACCCTATGGCAAATCACAACCCACTACCACAGTATATCAGCCAGCAATCTCAACTCATTCTACTCTGTTTTATATTTTCACATACAATATAATTTAGTTATTATCTCCATTGTTTTTTGCCTTTCTTTCTGTGTTAGAATATAAGCCTATTATAGAAGTACTATATATCTGATTTGTTTACTTATGCATCCCCAAAATTTATGTTTTTTGAAATAACTACACGTACAAAATGATGCTTTCTTTTTAACATAATACACACTCAATAAAAATTTGCTAAAGGAATAAATGGATGAATGAAAAAACTAGGATCCTTCCAGAAGAAAATCAAAGAATAAGAAGCTTTCTGGAAAAATTGAAAATATGATAGCAGAATGAAAAACTCAACAGAAGAAATAGAGGAGGAATCCAAAAACACCAGGATATGAGAATTATCAGAGCTAAAGATAAAAAAATTTAAAAAATTGGTACAGGAAGTCAATATCAGAATAATAAGAGTTCAGAAAAAAGAACATTAAAAATCAAATGTATATATCACAAAAATAATTTATTAAAATTTACAAGATTAAAAAAAAATAAGTTTCTATTCTGAAATGACCCATCAACTTCCCAGTGCAATGGATGGCAATGGATGAAAATAGGCCCATGCATATCAGAACATATCACCATGACATTTTCTGAACACTATGCATAAAGAGAAGATACTATAAGTGTCCAAAGGAAAAATAAAACAGTTCTTGTACAAAAGATCAAGACTCAAAATGGCCTTGATTTTTCAAAGCAATGTTGGAAAATGGTAGGCAAAAAAGACATGCTTCCAAAATTCTATGAAAAACATATTTTCAACCCAGGATGGTATAACAAATTAAAAAATAGCTCAAGCAAAAGGTAGAATTAGGATACATAAAGATACGTAAGTTCCCACAAAAAAGACAATTAGAAACTGTCATTGGTGTCTTTCTTAGGACACTACTGGAGGAAGTACTCATGTATACTGAATAAGAGGAAGACAGGAAATCCATGAAAATGGGGCATGAATTCAAGAGAAAGGCAAAGGCATATCCCAGGAAAGCGTTGTTATGGGTTGAATTGTGTCCCCGAATAAACATAATTGAAGTTCTAATTACACAAGCTGTGAAAGTTACTTATCAGTATTATTTAGTCCTTATAAAAAGTCAGCACAGAGATGTAAAGAATGGCATGTGAAGGTGGAGGCAGAAATTAGAATGATGCATCTACAAGGTGAAGAAGGTCAAAGACAGCCAGCACCTTTCTGAAACTGGAAGAGAAGCATGACACAGGTTTGCCTCATAGAACCCAAAAGGAATCAACCTTGTATCAACAATTTGACTTTGGACTTCCAGTCTGCAGAACTATGAAACAATAAACTTCTGTTTTCCTTAAGCCACCAGGTTTGTGGTACTTTGTTATGGCATCCCTAAGAAATTGATCCAGATGGTGAGGGGATAGGCTAGGAAGCCAGGCGCACTGCCAGTAGTCTTAGAAAACAGTCCAAATGTCAGCAGGTCAGACAGTTACGGGGAGTGACATGAGGAGACAAAATTGACAGAATAACTGACAGGTGTTCAATGTATTGAGTGTAAACAGAAACAATTAGAGAGGGTTTGGGATAGGGAGGAAAACAAAGTAAGTGGTAGAAAAAGATAAATACCAATTTAGTGAGAAAAAGAACGTGTAACAAAGGACAGGAAATTATGTTCTATCTTATAGCTAAGGTGTTATGATGGTTAATTTTTTATATGTCAATCTGAAGGGTACTTTGGAATGAGAATAATATATAAGTCAATAAACTTCAAGTAAAACAGATGGTTCTCCCTAAGGTGGGTGGACCTTATCCATTCACATGAAGGCCTGAATAGAACATGAGGGCCCCCTTCCCTCAGCAAGAGAGGGAATTCTGTACAATACTACCATCAGACCTTATCTACATCATCTGCTTTTCCCGGTATCCAGGCTTCCAGCCTTCAGACTAGAACTAACTTATTGGTTCTTTTGTGTCTTCAGCCTGCTGGTCCCCCCCTGCAAATCTTGTACTTGCCAGCCTCCATAATCACATGAGCCAATTCTTTATCAGAAATATTTTTCTATGTATGCTCATTCTATTGGTTCTATTTCTTTGAAGAACCCCAACCAATATAGTTGTGAATAGAGTTTTCACAATAAATATAATGCAAATAGTGCATACTAATATAACTAAAGTTATAACTACATGGAAAGAATAGATGACAGATAGTGATTGTGTATATAGTAGGAGCTGGGGTGATGTAATAGAGCTAAATCTTCATCTTCTTAGGTATAGATAATGCCAAAAGTGAAAAAAATCAAGAAAAACCTCTATGAGCTTATTATTAAAACTATAAACATAATTATCAAAAAACAGGGATCAGAACTCCTCCAAGGGAAAATAGGGAAGACACAATTGAAAACCCCATCCACAAGCAAATGGCTGGGATGTCAGAAATCGAGTTCAGAGTGTGGATA
>NW_003852400.1:17760578-17805895 GCF_000181295.1 Otolemur garnettii
AAAAAAAAAAAAAAACAGGGATCAGAAAGCTCTGTGTGTTCAGAAAATTTATCTTTCATTATGTCACCTACTCAAAGCACATAAAAATTAACTTCATATAACCATTAACAACAGATAGGTATTAAGGTCAAATTCCATACAACGTTATTTTAAGATTAAAGAGAGTGAAAAGTAGAATAAAATTGCAACAAACAATGAAAAGATGCCAGAAAGAAGTGCCCATGAAACAGATCAAGGCTATAATCTTTTACTTAAAAGAAGATTAGAAGGCATTAATAAAATAATATAAAATAATATAATAAACAACATAGAAATAAAAAATAAAACTAACTGATCCTCTGTGGAAAATTATAATCAATTCATTACTGGAAAACAAAATAAAGGGAAAGACTCAAATACATATCCCACTTGTCCTATCTAACTTTAAAACTAGACAATTAAATAATAGAAAAAGAGTCAACATCATAAAGGAATATCAACTATTAGGAAAAAAATAATAGAATATCAACATTTTTCACACTCCAATAAATGAATACATGTTGGTTTCAAGCATCAAAAAACTGCCATATTTCAAAAAGAGAGAAAGCCAGACATGATATGCTTTCTCATGAAAGAACAGAACACGGGACTTCACCTACTTGTGCCAAACGTAAGTCTGATCCACCCTCTGGAACCAGTTGCCAATTCATGGGAAATTCAGAGGACAGAGAAACATGTTGAACGCTTATATGAGTACCCAATTTTGAAAACCTGGTCTGTGAGGAACTCTATGGATCCTACACCTCTAACTCTTTATCAGAAAAACTGTAAGGAAAAGAAAGGAATAGAAGAGAAACCTGTGGATTAACAGGAAACTTTAAAGACATATCAATTCTTTGTAAAAAAAAAAGACAAGACTAATCTAGTACACACAGTTGTAATAAAACCAAAAAGTAACCCCCCAAAAGTATTACCATAAAAATTAAGATAAACTCCAAATACACATACATACTCAAAAATTCTTAAAACCATAAATAAAATAAATTCCAAATGAGTCAATGCCTAAATGCAATTTTTTCTAAAGTTTAGCACTGTTAGAAAATAAAAGCTATGATAGGGTGTTAGAGAAATATTTCTGTATGATATGGGGTACTAAACTTTTCTTAAATAAGCCAGTCATACAAGGACATTTAAAAGAGGGTGGTAAATTTGGCTATATCAAAACTAAATGATTTCCTCAGTCAAAAAGCACCATAAAGTTCTGGAGATAAAGTATTTGCAATGTGTACAAGCTTAGTATCCCTTACATAAAAGCAATAACTACAAATCAGTAATTTTTTAAAAGAGAAAAAATGTCCAAAGACTATGAAGAGGCAATTTACAACTCACAATGGCAAATAAGCATATGAAAAGATATATAAAGGCACTAACAATCAGTGATATAACATACATATAACACTCTATATTCATCAGAATGGGAAAACCAAAATTTTTATAATGCAGATTTTGGCAGGGCTTCCTAAAACAAGTTGCAATAGAAAGGGTAAATTAGAACCACCACTGTAGAGAGTAACTGGACAATTATCCAACCATATCTAGCAAAAGTTGAAAAACCATGATTAGGAGAAGGCAAAGTGAGGAGTTTCTGAAAGGCTAACAATGTTTTACTTGAACTAAGTGTTAAGTTTGTGATAGTCATTGAGTTGGTGCACCATCTTATATACTTTATTATTTTTTAAAAAGTTTTTTTAAAAATTAAGCTGAAATCTGCTAGGAATATTCATGAGAAATGTTTTTCTTTCTTTACAAAAAGGAGCAGCTGTGGCTGATGCAACTTGTCGCTCTCATGTTCTTTGTTCTTTGGCTACAGAAAGTGATGGCTGTCACTGCTGCAGCCATGTTGCAAACACAAAGAAATGGCCAAGAGATTTTTCAAGAAATTAGCACTGGCTTATTCAGCTGCTGAAAGCAATTGCCTGCCTCTGGTCATTTTTTTATAAGAACAAAATAAATATTCGTTTGTTGAGAAACGAGAGAAAGATTGGGGGAGGTTACCGTGGTAGAATTGAGTTGCTTTTTTTTTTTTTAATTAAATTATAACTGTGTACATTAATGTAATCGTGGAGTACAATGTGCTAGTTTTACCCACAATCTGAAATGCTTTCATCAAACTGGTCAACGCAGCCTTCACAGCATTTTCTTAATTATTGTGTTAAGACATTTATATTCTACACCTAGTAAATTTCACATGTACCCTTGTGAGATGCACCATAGGTGTGGTCCCACCAACTACTCTCCCTCCACCCATCCTCCCACTCCCCTCCCCTGCCTCTCCCTAGAATTTAGTTCCTTTTGATGACACACAATGTGATATACAATGTGTCAGTTTTCTCACAAGGGTAAAATGAGGACACTAATAACTGGCTTATAAGGATGGATTTCTTTTACTGTAAAAACACTTATAATAGAAAATAGGCAGCCTTAAATATCAATTATTCATAGGTGAGATACTTTATGCTCTTTATGGGTTGTTCTTTGTTTTTATTTTAGTAACCTTGATGTGGAATATTAAAGGATGTTAGATACCATGGCTAAATGCTAAATGAGTGTGTGCATGTGTATATATATGTGTGTGTTTATTCCTTGAAGATATTTAAATTATATATTATATACTTCATATCAGGGATCCAATCTCTATCAGTCTTTACTTGGGTTGTATCATTATAGAGAAAAAGGCAAACATTAAATATGAACGCACTACACTAAGATGTCTTAATAAATTTCTAAATTATAACTTTCCTATTTGTCTTCCCCTATGCAAAATTTTATAACACAGATGAACATAAACCTGATTTATTCTGTCAGTTTTTTATGTTCTTTATGAAAATTCTCTTCATTTTAGATATTTTCATTCAAAATTTTTTAAAGAATTTCTCCTAATTCAAAGCCAGACATTAATGTTTATGGAATGAGAATTGCTTGAATTTCTTATCAAGTGGGGTCTCTTGAAAAATAAGATTTTACTGAATGGTTTGAGCATTTTCTAACTGCCTACGTATGCATGACTTACACTTCCTCTCTGTTTTCAACTCTTTTTTTATTTCTCATCAGTATCTTCTTTGTTGAAAATTTTGGAGTGACATTAGCTAAATGAAGGAACAGAACAGAACAGCCCTCACTTGTATTTCATAAACCATCTCCTGAGCAGAGTGAGAGGTAACTGTGGCACCAGATGTCCAAGTGGAAGTTCAGTGCCATTGAAGTGCACAAGGACGCCATGGAACAAAATCGTCACTCCCTCCATCTGACAGTCTTTGATATTCCCCACTGTATCAATCATATTGATGAATGCCAAATGACTCCCAAATTTGCCCTACTACTCTCTCTACCCTTTCAGTCTCTAACCATATTGTGAAGCTCTTTAGGGGGTCGTGACTTCATGCTTTGTCAGACTGACTCTTCTTGCGAACCCATGTTCATGCATATGACAGTACAATAGACACTATTAAGAAGCCCAGACGACATATCAGAGAGACATTTTAAAAGGATTGTTAAAGGTAAGAGATATTCTTCTACACATAAGAAGAGATTGTCCCCTTGATCCACAGGACAGAAGTTCTGTAGGAAGCCAACTAAACCATGAATGCAGTCCAGCATTTAAAATTCATCCCGTGAAAATGTGATGAGAAAAACTTATTGGGCCTGTTTTCATTGACAAGAGTAGGTGTGTGAGCCAGGATATACAATATAGGGAGAGAACACACACACTCACACACTCACTTCCCATTCCCCTGCTTTCCACAGGTGACATTCTGAAAACCTGTTCATTAGAAAAGCCCTTATCGTGAAGTCCAAAGTAAGACTGCACAGGAGACTTTTGAAAAATCTAAGCAGACAAATTTATCTTAAAAATTGAAATAATGAAAAGATCCTAACTAGATAAGTATCGTAAGCAGATAACTATTCTTACAACCATACCACCATAGTAATAGACGCCGGAACATGTTTACTTATGTTTCATAGAAAATGATTTTCGGTTTTCTGACCTAAAACCGGTCCATTGTAATGCTCAAATTTTTCATGTTCCTCCAAGGCTAGGATTATCCTACCTAACTCTCAGCTCAATAGGCAAAAGGCAAGTACCTGTGGCTCAGACAAAGCAAAACAATCAGTTAAGGTATTTAGTCCAATGGCGAGTCATGGGAATAGAGCCTTCACCTGTGAAGACTGCTAAGAACAGAAGAGGTGGAGCACTGCTTGGCCCCTCACCTAAACCTTAAGTGATAAAGTCAAATATCATCTTGGAAAATTGGTATCCAAGGAATATATAACTTTTTTCAAGAGAATTCTAAACATGAAAGAAAAATGGAAAGGAAGGCACAAGAAATACATTGCATACTATGTAAGAGTTTCCAAGTGTCATAAATATAATTGTCACTTGAGTTTTCATAAATTCTATGCTCATCTCTGATTAAAAGCACTTTTTGTTAGTGGCACCCAGAAAATTATCACAGATAATATTTAACTTGGCTTTGTTGAAAATTTTGAAACTTTGTAAAAATATGTTTTCTACATAGAGTTGTATATTTTTTTAATTGACCCTAAGGATATTTGTAGTTTTATTTAATTTACTTTAACATAAACACACTATTTTTTAAAAATAAAAGCATCAAATATTATGAGTGGTATAATTTTACTTGTTTTAAATTTTTTAAATTGTATAAATATTATATGTTGTAGAAGGATACTAAAGAAACTGCTTAATGTTCTAGGAGTGGCTGCTAAATAAATTTAACTGTTAAGGAATCACAGGACCTAGAATGACCATGCTGACAAATTTACAGGGTTTTTTTGTTTGTTTGTTTGTTTTTGGGGGGGTTGGTGGTTTTGTGCAGGAAAAGGATACAATATAGCAACATCATTAACAGCTATGTGTGTCAGCAGAAGGCTACCTCTAGTGGGTCAGGAACCACCAATACATACACAGAACAAATTGGAACCAAAGAGCCTAACGTGGAGTCTCAGATGGATTTAGTTCTAGTTTTGCTATTCAACCTGGGAATATTCCTGCTGTATAATCAGCCTCAACAGCTGAGCCTTCCTTGGGTCGAAATGTAAATCAGTCTTGCCGTTATTAGGTAACAAGGCTGACAGTTGATACAAACCATCCCAAAACTCTATGGAACATTTTACAAAGTAAAATGCTTCATCAATATGCTTCATACCTTGGCCAGGAGCCAGTGTAGTGTGGGTGTATTTCTCATGTCCGTAGGACACCTTCCACTAATCCCAGGTGTACTAGAGTAACCCCCACGGCAAGTAGTGTCCTTAGTGAAGAAAACTCAACAGTGCTGACCAGCAGCATGATTTTAGTTTTTTCTTTTCTATTTTGTTTTACCACGTAGAGCTTGAGTACTTTAAGGAAGTATTTTCCTTTAAAGAAACTTGGGGCCTCTTTGCCTGCTTGCCCTGGCAGTGGAGGCTCTTTCACTATCTATGCCAAATATATCCTACATTATAAGCTTTCTTACTCTGTAAGACTATCTTTCTCTTCCTCAATAAACTTTGTTTTATGCCTGCCTGAAAAAACATACATACATACTTACATAAATACCATTGGCATACACATTAGCAGATGCCATGCCCTCTGATTGGAATTGGAAATTGTGTGAATAAAACTTACCCATAATTGCTATTAAAAGCAGCGGACCCCCAAAGGCAGGATGCTTTGTACTCAGTGGCCTAAAGAATAATTAAAAACAAGAAAGGAGAACCAAATCCCATTTGATTAATATTTAACTTCTGTTTTCTCTTTTAGGAAAATCTTTCCTGGGATGTGAGTGGAGCATGGAAATACTTTACAGCAGATCATTTAACCCAGAATGGGATGAGGATACTCAGCCACGTTTATTCATCAGTTCTTTCTTCTCCATAAACTAAAGTTCAATTTCAAAGTTATAAACCCTGTTATTAACAATAATACTGCATGGTAAGAGGGATTACATGTCTAAGTCTCAATCTCAGGAGAAAAATAGAGTTCAGAAAAAACAAAAGCTAAAACTCTGAACTTTAGATAATAAATAAAAGGGGCACATTAAAACTACCCTAATTCTGACATGGTGAATTCTACACAATTTACAGCTAAGCGGTGAAGCTGAAGGGGAATCCTGAATTGGGCCAAATGTAAAAGACTGGATTTTAGAGTCAATTAACAGTCATTTATTGAGCATACTCAGCCCTTGCCCTCAAGGAGTTTACAGACAAGCAAGGATCCAGGAACTTCATCTTTTACTGTGCTAGCCTTGCACTTCAAACATCAGATGACTTAGTGTTACCATTAAAACACTGGGTCTCCAATTGAATGAAATCCTGGTTAAGCTTATAAACATTTTGATTGTCCATTGTAGTTGTCTTAAGAAAAACTTGGAACTTTGTTTCTCATTTACTTTGTCTTTTAGTTTGTTTACTTTTTAATTTCTATGATTTGTAGCTGAGAAAAAAAAATGACAGTTTAATTTAAGTTCCGAGTATCACTTTCTAGTTTATGGATCATAGTTTGGCTCAGTCCTTCTTAATCGCTACAGTGTTTTGAATAAGCAAGACGCAAGATTCACAATTTTTTGGCACTAGCCACCTAGTGGCATCACGTTTTTTAACAAATCAGTCTTCTTGGAATGTCCATAAATATCTTCAGAGGAAAATAAAATTTTGAAATTACCAGATTGGTAAAAGAAGAAATTTCTTACATGAGCTGAGAAGTTGGAGAAAACATTAAATGGCCCAAGGAAACAATTATGAACAATTTTCTTCAATCCCGATTACTCCCGTGCAGGACACACATCCTATTTTTAGTATGGTAGCTTTCACAGCACCTCCTTATTTCTCACCCGAGGAGGTGTATGAGAATACCAGTGAGGAACGGTGACATTATTGGAGACAGTAAATGCACTAAACCCAGTTACATTCTTTAATACATCAAAATTAATAGTAATGGATTATTTGAGACACATCATGTGTCTCATCAAGACACCATGAGTATCAAATGTAGAAGATACAGTATTATCACAAGGTTGAACGTGCCTATGACTTAAGCAAAATATCAGATTGCCCTTGTGAGGCATTCAGAGGGAGTGTTTTATGTTGTTTTTTAAGATAGGGTGCTGAAAGGAATAAATCAATAGAGTAAAGGATTTGATGACATGAGAGAACTAGAAAGTCAAAGTTTCAAGATGACAAAACGAAATGGGACCACCCAGGGCACAAAGAGAATGACATGATGCATGGCCTTCATCAGAGCATGGACATTAGGTAACAGCAAAGTACAAATAAAGCAGGTGACTGGATAGAGTGAATATAGATTATTAAAAACTTCTGATCTGACCACTCCATTTCTCTTACTGAAGTATCAAAGGCAAATATGTTAGTATAAAATGCGAAAAGAAAGAAGTAGAGAGAAATAGATAAACAAAGGAAGTATAGAGGGACCAGTAGGCAGCATTAAATATCCATTTGAGCTCATGAATTTAAAATGAGGCCAGCCATTATAGCTGGGTGTTTTTCTCAGGCCATCTTTGTACCTGAGTGCAGGAATGAGCTGGGTGCATAACTGAGTTTAACCAGGGTTAGCTTTTTGCCAAAGTATAAATGAAAGAGCATTAAGAGAGTTGAGGATGATGGCACAGGCTTGACTATTATGCAGCAATGGATCTGAGGCAGGGGTATGAGATAATGTGAGGGAAGGTGAGTTCTCTAAGCAAGAGAAGTAGTTTGTTAATTGGACCTATGTAAAGAGGGAAGGCATTTATTTCACTTAAAGCCCCTCTGCCCTCTGTTCAGTGGGTGGTCCACAATTGGCAATGGGTCCTTTTTATTCTTTGCTTTGCTCCATACAATGAAGATCTTTATTACCTTCTGCCCCTCCACTTCTTCCCTTCCAGTGAGAATTGCTCTCTGTCCTCACTCCTTCCATCTCTAGCCCTGGTCTTCATAGTCTTTGAAAGAATATTTTAAAAGTCCCCTTAGCAAACACATAGTCCAATTTTTCTGATTCTGTTTTCTCCTCTTGTTCTTCTTCCTTTCCTGTCCCTTCCTGAGAATCAATAATAAAACCATGAGGTGGGACAGAAAAAGGCAGGCATTTATGCTAGGAGAGGAGAAGAGGAAATCATAGGGACCTAGAGAACCATGGCAAAGTGAGAGCCGGGTGAGGAGGGTACTCACTTAGAGGTCATGAGTATGAATTTTCTGGAAAACTTACATTTCTAATAAAAGTAACTTTGATTTGTTAATGAGATGCAGATATATAGATGTAAATATCCTATTATCAAGAACAATATCCCCCAAAAGTAAACCATTGACCAGTTTAGGTAGATGGGTTTATATAAACAGCATGTACCACTGAGGAAATGTGTACTTACAATGAAAATAGGAAATATAGCAGTTTTCCACAGAGAGCAGTCCCCTCACCACCGACTGCCTGAATTGGCTACTATGTAATTCCAATTCTTGCCATTGTCTCTCTAAGGTAAGGAGAGCAGACATCCCACTTTTGGTGGACAGTCCCATTTTTAACAATTTGTCCCACATCCGGCGGCATTTTTAAAAAGTTCTGATTTTTGGAAAGAATGCATGACAAGTTAGGGAACAGCGGGAGAATGGGAAGGGAATATACAGTTTTCAGCTGACATGTGGCTCTTTCACCAAGATATGAGTTTTATATCATTCTTCTTAATTTTATAATGTTAAACTTTAATAATAACAAATAATTGTTGAGAAATAATTATTGAGAACTGCTTATCAAAGTTCACATTGTTGATCAGTTGTTAGAATTTGATGAGAAATATGCCAAAGAATAAAATAATACTATACATTTTTTAATGTATTATATTTGTAACTTATACTTATATTGAAATTTTTAAAAATATATTACAATAATATTTTTGCGTTCTATGAAAATTTTTGTTGCTCCATATAGACCAAATTTTTAATTAAGAAATCCCCCCCCCCACAGTCAATGGTGTCCCGCTTTACCAATGTTAAAATCTGGTCACCTTACTCTAAGAACATAAGAGGGATCTCAGATGATCCCTAACACACAGCGCATCTTAAATTCTTCTCTCCGCTCCAGCTTTTGTCATGGGCACAGCTGAAGTAGTCTCTCTCTCAGCCCTCACTCTCCTTCCCACCTTTCTAAATCCTCCAGTTCATCTGCCTTCTGCTCTTTGGATTTTTTTATAGTGCCCCTCCTTTCCTGGGATGAGGGCGCTGGTTCTTGGGTCAAATATAGCTTCATCCCATTCTCCAAATTCTGATTTGAAAATTCAAGTAATACTACTGGCGAGGTCAGATTCTCACAAGACAGAGGAGGCAGAAAAAACTGAGCCAAAAAATTCCCTATTTCTCTTTTGTAGGGTAGCAGAGATACAGTGGGTATGAGTAGACTAGGAACATCTGTACTTTAATAAATATTGTCACACTGCCTCACTTTTCCTTTTGGCCATACTAAATAAGGAGGCTCTCTTAACCCAAGAAAACCAGCCTGTGCACTCATCCATGAAAGTAGCACTGGTTTGTCTACAAAGCTAACTAAAGAGAGCCTAGAGACCCTTCTTTAGGCCACTTGAAACCACTCTGACCAGCTTAACTCTTCTGAATTATTTTCACAGCTTACACTATTCTTGCCCTTGATTTCTCTTGATAAATGGGGAAGGACGTTTTCAGTTCATGTCCACCCAATGCTGCTTCTATTCTTTTCTTTCTCTCCCCTAAACCCCAAAACTGATGTCAGCCATATTTTTTGGTAAACTTTCCCCCATCTGAGAGTCTCTGTGGTCTTACTACAGCTAGAAACAGCCAAAACTGTCTTTCTGAATTAAGGCTTGGGATTTTATAAACAGCACTAGACACTGACCTCTGGGGAACTTGGCTTAGGTTCTATTTGAAACAGAAGCCCAACATCTATCTCTGTGGCTGGGTCTTGCCTCTGGAAGCAGGCACTGGGGCCCAGCATGATGGCACAGACAGATGGAGTTTCCTCCTGTGTATTCAAAGGAGAATCCCAAGCAGAGTCAAGCCAGCAGCTACACAGCAGTTCTGTCTACTGCAGGATGCTTCCTACTCAATCACGGCCAAGTGTGATTCATATGATAGACGGTATCACTTTGTCTCTTACATTCTTTGTTCCAGAAAAGAAAGCCAGTATGGTTGCTTTTATCTTCAGATACCCTTAAGAGGTGAACTTGAGTCAAAATTTAACAGAAGAGATAATCCACAAATCTTACCATAGAGCCAAAATCTCACAATAATTTGGAACTTCCTATGTACCTGACATTGATCTGAGAACTTTGCATATTTTCATTTTATTTAATATAAAACTCCATGAGGTAGAAACTACCCCTATCCTTCTTTGAAAATGAGGAAAGGTCAAAAAGGTTAAGCAAGGTACCTGGCACATGTTTTAAACTCAAACGCTTATTGGCAACATTGCACCTGGTACTGCCAGTCTTCTAGAGTAGGTGAATGGGGCAAAGGTCTGAAAGGGATATTGACTTTACACCCAGGATCAGATACAGTGGGATGAACACAAAAGGAGAGAGGGAGCTACAATCATAGCAAAAAGTACAAACTCTAAGGTAGAGGGGTCCCAAATAGCATAAGGACACAGAACAACTTTGCTAAGAGAAAATGATGCTAAGACTAGCTAACATATGGCCATAGGTACATATCTTCCAGGATAACCCAGTAGGTAATGGGAATATAGGCTCCCCAAGCACCTTAAAAGGGCCCAAAGTAGCCGAAAGTTCCACATAAGTCTTCCACTTCCTTGAAGCGATGCCAGAGAATTTCTATGGTGCTATGGCCCTGAATTTTCCCAAATAAATGTACTTAGGACAAGAGGCAAACAGTCAGGTCAAGATACCCAATCAACACAAAAGAAATGTTCTGAAACCATGTGCTGAGAAGTTATAGCATGCTGGACCATGGTGCAAAGGTAAGAGACGGTCAGTGTCAGGGGCAGGAAAGCTCTGATCCTAAGACGTGTCAGCAGCAAACCTTTTTTTACTACTAGTCCCCATTCAAGATAAAACATAACCGAAAAATATCAATCTGCTCTCTGATTCCAGTGAAACAGCTTGCCAGGAGCATAATATTTTCAAATTGCATCCATTTTTATGACTAAGTGGGGCGGTTGGCAGTAGTTCTAAATGAGTCTGAAGAATAGCTGTTTGTTCCTTCCGTGCAAAGGCATCATCCTTTAATGCAGTCACCACTATCTCCTTACAACTCCATATCATCCACCCTCACTCCACACCAGCAGGCCCTAAAGGTCACAAGAAAGCTAACACTTCATTTCTGGAAATGTCACTGCTCTACCTCAAAGACCCAGCGACTGAATAGTTAGAGTGACAGTCCACTCTCCTCTTGATAAACAAGCAACATTCATTTTTGACCAGTCTGCCATTCAGCAGTTTGAAATGAATTAAATGACACTTCTGAACCTAGGAAAGAACACTGGCCTCAATACTTACAGTAAGGATGACTTCAGGTTACCTCATCGGTTTCTGTTTATCAGAGTGCCCATAAAGTGAGTGTGCAATTTAAAATAGCTGCACACAAACTTTATGGACACCTTATATGTAGCGCTTCTATGTCTGAGATCATTATTAAGCTACAAACTCTGAGCTCCAACCTACCCCTCTACACTCAGCTTTGTAAAAACTGTATTTAGCCTTTGCCAGCTGAGTCTCTAATACTGCCAGGAAGGGCTGCTAGAGGGAGACCAGAGACTGGAAGACAAAGAGGAGACTTGCTCTTCTAAGTTGGCTTTAGTAATTGTTGTTTCTGGTTTCTATTTTTTCCATGCTCCAGGAACCACTTTGGGTCACCCCAGAGACACCAGAACTACATCCACAGGGTTTCTACTCTGAAACTCCTAGTTCTAACCTCCTCATTTTGCTTCCTGAGACCTAAAGGACACTGCTGTTTCCTTCAGGTACTATCTCTATATTGCCTCAAATCTTCCCCTTTTTCTCCAAAATCTGCTTATTTATATTCTTAATTATCTATGTATCTATTTTCCTCACCAGACTCTGCCTGATAAAATGTGTAAGTTATTTTTTTTCTTTCCTGTAAACCAAAATGTTTCACCTAGTAGAGCTTCAATAGGAAGGCACTCTTTAATATTTCAACCAACAAATATATTCTCCCCTTGTTGACAAGGACACACAGGTCATGGCCTACTTTTTACTTGTTCTTTTCCTTGTTGCTACCTATTAATGAGGAATGTTTAAGGTCAAAGTTTTGATGCTGAAATTTTTATTTATAGCATTTCTCTTACTACTGTTTTTGCTATGTCATATAATTTTTAGTATGTTGTATCTTCATTTTCACTTATCTTAAAGTATTTTCTAATTTCCTTTTTGATATCTTCTTTGACACAATAATTGTTTAAAATAGTGTGTTTAATTAAATATATTTAATTTCACATATTTGTAATGTCCCAGTTTTCCTTCTGTTACTGTTTTCTAGTGTCATTACACTGTGGTCAGAAAACATATCATATATAAAATTTCTATTAGCTAAAATTTGTTAGGACTTTCCCATCCTGCAGAAGGATTCATTTGAGAAAAATGTATATTTTGCTGCAGTCGCGTGGAATGTTCTATCTATATCTGTTAGGTTTATTTGATCTACAGTGTTATTTAAGTTCTCTGTTTCATTATTGATCTTCTATCTCAATGTTCTGTCATTACTGAAAGTCAAGTATTAAAGTCTCCTACTGTTATTGTATTGCTCTCTTTTTCTCCCTTTAGTTCTATCAGTATTGGTTTTATCTATTCAGGTACTTTTATGCTATACGCATGTATTTTTTATATGTGTGCATATATATATATTATCAGATCTTCCTGGTATATTGATCTTTGTATCATTAATCATTATAAAATCTCCTATCTCCTGTGAAAGTTATAGACTTAAGTTCTATTTTGTCTGATTACAAGAAAGCTATTCTGCTCTCCTTTAGTTATCATTTGCACGGGATATCTTTTACCATTCATTCATGGTCAGCCTATATTTGCTCTTAAACCTAAAGTGAGTTTCTTGCATTCCGAAATGACAGTGTATCAGCAAGCTTGGTTCCTATCCCTCACAGAAAACCAAAGACAAATATCTGACACTGAGATTATCACCAGCAATATCCAAGAACTCAAGTGTGAGAATAGTATAGTTCCTGGGGCCGCAGAGAAGTGAAAAAGTTCTGAGCAGATAGTGAGAGAATAAGATTTCCAGATCTATGATTCCCTTCCCCCAAATATGCCTGGTGTTAAGTGCACAGGAAATTTGCCAGCAACCCAGAGTTTCTACACTAGAAAAGTGAGATCAAGGTAGACAGACAGCTTCACCACTTCTTAGGTTTCATGGTAGAAGGAATATCTCTGCCTCAACCCACAGAAAGACTGAAGAGAGAAATATCCTAGAGGACGGCAAGAGACAAAGGAGAGGCAGGAAAATAATCCCCAGCCTTGGAAACTCTGCTCTGTATGTATGCTGGCAGTTGCTGTTCAGAAGCACCATGCTGGAGAATGCGTATTCCACAGGCATCTTGGGCACAAACTCCTAGCCAGCCTTCCACTACCGCCACGATATCCTCTTTAGAATCTCCCCCATTTGGTAAGAGCAGCGCTGTGATCACTTACTAGAGCTGAGGAAACCTGGGCTTAAGATGCCTTCCAGCATAAGAGACAGCAAACTAGAGGGAAGTAAAAGATATTCAACAAGTAAATTACAAAAACTCTTTAAGCAAACATACTCAGTGAAAACCAAAACAAGTCAGAGAGACTGCAATAAATAACTAATCCTTTAATGCAAAGACATAGACATACATACTAAGAAATACATTTGCCAAACTGAAAAATTCATAGAGGCTCGCAAGAGCAAAATAGATCAAGCAAAGGAATGAATCAGTGAGCTCAAAGACAGGCTAGTTGAAAATATATAGCTGGAGGAGAAAAAATAATGAAAGAAACCAATATCACCTACACGATACAGAAAATTACCTCAAAGGCCAAATCTAAGAAATATTGGTGTTCAAGAGGGAGTTGAGCATGAGCAAAAGGTAGAAAGTTTATTCAAAGGACTAATAACAGAAACTTTCCAAAACTTGTGAAAGATAAATACCCAAACACAAGAAGGTCAGAGAATGCCAAAAAAAAAAAAAAAAAAATTGACTCAAATACCCCAAGGCATATAATAATCAAACTCTCTAAAGTCAAGAACAAATAGAAAATCCTAAAAAGCATCAAGAGAAAAGCAGCAAAGATAGCATATAAAAGCGCTCCAATTCATCCAGCTGAGAGACAGGGATCTCTTCCTAATCAAATGGTACTGAGCTGGGGGCAGGGTTTCTGGGAAGAGAGATCTACCAGCTTTGGTGAGTCTGGGAAGAGAGACCCACCAGCTTTGGTGAGTCTGAGTTCATGCTTTCCCAAGAGGCAGGAGCCTTTCAATTAATTTCTGGTTTCTCACAAAAGGAAATTTGTCCATGAACCGTTGCTGAATTTGTGTGTTTATGCGATGTATTTATGGGGGGAAGGGTCCAGGGCTTCCTATTTTACTGCGATGCTATCATGCCAATATTGTGGTAATTTATTATGGCAACCCTAGGAAATTAATATAGTTCCCTAAATATAACAAAATAATACAATTGCAGAAAGTTAAACATTGTTAAAACATAACCAGACTTTAAAAAATAGTTTAGCAGCCATAGGACTTTTATATTTCCATCTCCAGATGGAAGAGGGAGGACAGGGAATAAAAATTCATTTGTCCTATTTCAAAACAGTTTTTAAAATACAAAAGTTAATGCTGCTTACTCGAGATTTTTGACTGGTGATGTTATATGAGAGTTTTAAAAATCAAAAATCCTGGAGTAAGGTATGGTGAGGGCAGCCTAAAAACTGAACGGTCCGAATCCTCCAGCCAGTTGAAGGGAAGAAGGCGGCAAGGCCAAACAAGGTGGTTATGAAGCTACAGCTTTAAATATGAAGCATGATCCTTTACATATTAAAACCAGCGGAGACAAGTTTCCACTGACTCTGGGTCGGGATGTCTCTGGTGTGGTGATGGAATGTGGGCTTGACGTGAAGTACTTCAAACCTGGAGATGAGGTCTGGGCTGCAGTTCCTCCTTGGAAACAAGACACTCTCTCAGAGTTTGTTGTGGTCAGTGGGAATGAGATCTCTCACAAACCCAAAACACTTACTCATACTCAAGCTGCCTCCTTGCCGTATGTGGCTCTCACAGCCTGGTCTGCCATAAACAAGGTTGGCGGCCTGAATGATAAGAATTGCAAAGGAAAACGTGCTTTAATCTTGGGTGCTGCAGGTGGAGTGGGTACCTTTGCTATACAGGTGATGAAAATATGGGATGCCCATGTGACAGCAGTTTGCTCTCAGGATGCCAGCGAACTTGTAAGGAAGCTTGGGGCAGATGATGTCATTGATTACAAAGCTGGAGATGTGGAAAAGCAGTTGAAATCCTTAAAACCCTTTGATTTTATCCTTGATAATGTTGGTGTATCCACTGAAACATGGGCTCTAAATTACCTCAAGAAATGGTCAGGAGCCACCTATGTGACGTTGGTGACTCCCTTTCTCCTGAACATTGACAAACTGGGCATAGCAGATGGCATGTTGCAGACAGGAGTCACCGTGGGTTCTAAGGCACTGAAGCATTTCTGGAGAGGAGTCCATTATCCCTGGGCCTCTTTCATGGTCAGTGGCCCATGTCTAGATGAAATTGCAGAACTGGTGGATGCAGGAAAGATTTAGCCAGTTATTGAACAAACGTTCCCTTTTTCTAAAATTCCAGAAGCCTTCCAGAAGGCGGAGAGAGGACATGCACCAGGAAAGACTGTAATTAATGTCGTTTAAATAAACATGCAGTTTGGTGACAAAATAAATAAATAAATAAATACAAATAAAAAGGTGACAAAATAAATAAATAAATAAAAATCAAAAACCCCTTTAAAAATTAGTACATCATTAAATCTATGTAGCTAATCAATGCCTTTTCATAATGACTCAGTTTTCCCCAAAAACCACTTGCGACTACAGCAACATTCACTTGGATAATGAGTTTCTAAACATTAAATCCAGCCTCTAGCCATTCAAATCAGCCCAATTGTATTTTCTTCTTGCTAGCTATAGATTTTCAACCTGAATCTTTTAAACCAGACTGTGCTATTACAAAATAAATGAAAGAAATTGGAATATTCCTGTCTCTTTATTATAAAGAAGAAAAAAAATTCTAGCATTCACCTTCTTGTACACAACAATTTAAAATCCCCTAAAACTGTTTTCTATTTCTTTTATTCATCTAGCACATGAAAAAAGTAATTTTCCGGGTGGCGCCTGTGGCTCAAAGGAGTAGGGCGCCGGCCTCACATGCCAGAGGTGGTGGGTTCAAATCCAACCCTGGCCAAAAACTACAAAAACAAACAAACAAACAAACTAACTAACTAACAACAAAAACAACAACAACAACAAAAAAAAAAGTAATTTTCCAAAAAGTAGAGAAAAACCAAGAAAGAACTTGAAATTCACTTTATAGCATTTGCATGTAATAATATCCATGTGTTTCAAAACTTTTTTAAAGAACCTATATATCTGTATACCGAGTTAGATCTAGAAATTATATACCAATTCATTTTCCTCTTTTTCAGAAGTTTCAGGGAATGTCCTTGCTAACCCCAACTTAAGTCATTCTAACATTACAGAAAAATCTTTCTTTCCCTAACCCATTATATCTGTCAACTGAAGAAGTAATAGCTTAACTTTTTTTTTTTTTTAGAGACAGAGTCTCACTTTATCATCCTCGGTAGAGTGCTGTGACATCACAGCTCACAGCAACCTCCCACTCCTGGGCTTAGGTGATCCTCTTGCCTCAGCCTCCCAAGAAGCTGGGACTATAGATGCCTGCCACAACACCTGGCTATTTATTTGTTGTTGTTGTTGTTGCAGTTTGGCTGGGGCTGGGTTTGAACCCACCACTCTCAGTATATGGGGCTGGTGCCCTACTCACTGAGTCACAGGCACCGCCCCTACATAGCTTAACTTTACTTTTCATTTTTTTTAAATGTTGAATGCTTCAAATATGACATCTAATCAGAATTCGTTGCCTTAATATTGAGGAAAAAAATTATAAAATGGAAACATTTCATGGACGTGAATTTTAAGTGGTCTTTTGCTTTCACGGTCAAGACTAACCAGAAATTCTGAGAGACTCTCCAGTTCTACTAGTACTAGGCCTCTACACATGATGCTCTGGTCTCAGAGGAAGCCAAAAAGCTTTCAAGATGCCCTCCTTCACCAACATATATGTAAAGACTATCCAGTCCTGAACTTTAAGTTCGAACTATGAATGAGGATCCTTAGGAGATTGGAAGCCTAGGCAGAACTGTCCATGGCCAAGGGCAGAAAAACCTGAGGCAACCTGCTAGCAATCTGAGAAAATAGGAATCAGGTGGCACATGGCTGGATTGGACCAGCTGCATGCCAGGCAAGAACAAAGTTACCCAGAGTTGCCACAAGGCCGCAGCAAGATAGCTGCACATTAATCCTTGAGCCGAGAAAACTAAATTTGAAACTGGCTCTGATTTCAGGCACTTGATGAGGTTTGAGCTATTTGCATAGTCTTAATGTCTTCTCACAGATTATTAGTTGAAAGAGAAAAAAATAAATTATACTCTGGAGAAATCAGGCAGAACCTTGACCGAGGGATCAAAATTAACATCAGTATTGATAGATAAATACAGATACTTCTGTATGTGATACCCTGAGAAGAATATAGCATCATCTACCCAGTATTATAGAAAATCCTTTAAAGACAAATCTAAAATAACACAAAAAACTATAAAATATATTATAAATGATGAGTTACAAACTTAAATGAAAACACTTAAGAAGATCTAAATAAATGAGGATCTACCCCATGCTCAGAGATAGAAAAATTTCACATCATAAAAACTTCAGTTTTCCCTAATTAATTCACATATTTTATGCATCTCCAATCAAAATGCCAGTAAGGCTTTTCACATAATAAGAGATGTTGGTTCTAAAATCTCTATGGAAGAGCCAAAAGTAACAACATTTCAGGGAACAAAGGAAGAAGATTTTCCTTACCATATGTCTTTATGCATTTTAGCACTATCTAAAAGGCAATATGATAGTTGCATAAGGAAAACTGTTGACCAATGGAAAAGAACAGAATCCAAAAATAAGCTATGTTATGTATGGAATTTGATAAATGGCAACCATGACGTGACCAATGACTAGAGAAAGAAAGGAATTGCTTTAAAAAATCTTTTGCTTTTTTCTTATTGTTTTTATAGTTCACATTTGTTATTTATTGCTAAAGAGAAGAAGAAGAAATGGAGAGCAAAGGAGCAAATGAAGAGCTTGCTCCATATCTCTCCTACTGCTTCCGTTGCTAACTGAAACAGTGGTCATTAGACTACCCAGGCATTTTTATATATTACATTCATCACTGCATCTATTTAAAAACAAGCCCAAGAAGGTCCCTGACTTGTCACAACTCCTCAGATAGAAATTTGAATAGTACAAGTTGTTCACAAAAATCACTCAGAGTGTTTCATAAAAAAATCCAGAAATTCTAATTCAGTAGATCTAGTATGGGGTCAAATAAACATTTTAACAAGCTTCTGGGTAATTCTGAAAGACACATTTTGAGAAACACTGCATAAAAGAGTCAGTGAGCCTAGTGGTAGATGCCTCTCAACACAGCTATGTAGCCTTTCCCTCACCAACATATTTTGAGGTTATATTGATAAAGGATAAGTGGTGTCCCAGCCAGCTCGGTGGAGCTGGGGGGTGGGGGTGGAGGGCGGACAGCTGCCTGCACTTTGGCAGTGTTGGTACAGTGGCAGCAAGCAGAGGAACCAGTGGGCTGGAGGGTAGGCAGGGGCGACCTGCAGGAGGTGCTAGTAGCCAGAGGGGCCAGACAACTACTGGGGAGACACTGGTGCCTTGTTGTCTCCTTCCCCTTGCACTTATGACTGAACAGGGAACCCCCATTTCCTATGCCTAGGTCAATTTCATATAAGTTTCCTAGGCCTCAATTCCATGAATGGACTGTGTCCAATCATTAATACATTCATTCACCTTGCTCCACTGAAGGGACTGTATTCATTCATTAATGCACTCATTTACCTTTCCCCAGTGGAAAAGACTGTATCCATTCATTTCCTGATCTCATATACAGGGAACCCATGCCCCTATATATACCCCTGGACAAAGAGCCCGAGAGAACAGAGAGAAGGAGAGAAAAAGAGAGCTTTTCTCCCCTGACTTGGGTTTTCTCTCTGCCAGGAGCTTTGGTGTTTTTGTACTCTTTTCTGTAAATAAATCCTTACCTAGTCAGTCTTACCACTTATCTGTGGTCCGTGGATTCATTCTTCGAATCACCAAGACAAAAAAACCTACTGAAGATGAAATTCTGGTATCAATATTATTAGCTGAGAATTTGAACTGCTTCAAACAGCCTGACAACAACCCGGTGAATGACAAGAGTTGGCTATAAATCTGAAAGCTTGCATCTCACTTCTAATCATTGTGCCACATACAACAATGAGCCTTTTAGAAATCATTTTAGTTTGATTAGAAAACATAAGGGATCAGTGTGTTAAGGTGGTAATGTTGCCAGAATTTCTCTATGTTGAGTCCTTGGACTACAGGTTCAAAGAATGAAACCACAGATCCCGTGGATAAGTGACAGAGTTTATTAACAGGAAGAAAGATTGATAAGCATAATAAGCAAAAGAGGGCAAAGAAAAGAACAGAACCTCCAGCAACAAACGGGAATACAAATGGGAAGCCCCTCAAGTCTTCAGTTCAGGGGGTTTAAACCCTGCTTTTCCTATCCTGGGGACAAGGGATTTGGGGGAATGATGTCACAATTGCCCAGAGGTCTTTAAACAAAAAATAATCAAGTAAATGAGACAAAGACTACATTAATTAGTTTGATGTAAGCACATCAAATCATATTTAAAAATCAACACGTTGTACCCCACATATGCATAAATGTATTCATGATCTATAAAAATATATTTAAAAAAAAGAAAAGAAAAGAAAAAGAAAATAATCCTAAAATTAGCAAAGGAATGGCACCCTTGCAATTTTTGACTCAAGTCAAAAAATTAAGTTGTGTGTGTTCTCTACTAAAGAAGGAAGCCCCCAGAACCCTTTAGGCCACTTTGTTCAGGACTTTGCTAAAGCCCAGCAGATGTGGTTTGGGAAAGGGCAGCCTGTTTGTGCCTAGAGATTTGATTTTTGAACTCACCCAGGCCTAGAGAATGGAAGGTCTCTGTCCAGCCCTGAGTAGAGGGATCCTGTATCATTAAGATTTGCTGAATACAGAATAAGGAACACTTTTTGTTCCTGCAATTCATTTTCCTCCCCATTTCTTCACCGGGGCAGTTCAACACCATCCTAGAAACTCCTGAGGTTCCTCCATAGTTGAAAGCAGCAGGGCTTCTTGGACTGTGTACTTTCTCACCACTACCACATACAGACCTGAAGCCACTGGCCAAGCACAATACACACAGCCAGACTCTATTAACTTCCACCCAGCAGTCCCAGCTCTGGCTTTGGCCAGAGCTCCCAGCATTGCATTTGAATGCTGCATGAGGCACCCATCACTGTACCGCAAAAGCCCTCAAGAAGCAGGCCTTACTGAATATTTCTTGTAAAACAACACCCACTGCTGTGTTTTCAGAGGATAAACAAAGTATGGTACTTTGCACTTTTGATAGGTTGAAAAGAGTATTTCATGCTTTTCATATCTAACTTTTTCTAATCACTAATGCTCCTCATTGACTAAAATAACACTCTTCTTTTCATCAAGCATATTCTATAAGTTTAAATTGTCTTAGAGAGTCTGATTCAGGAATATTTATATACTTTTTAGTATAGTGCTTATAAATAAAATATACTTTTTTTTTAGTTGGGTTGTCATTAATGATTTCCTTATATCATGAGTCCCAAGCTGGTTTATTAGGCCCCATCAATACAGATGTAGACAATTCCACTTATCCCCTTCTCATTAAATATTCTTTCCTTAGACTTAGATGAGCCCTAGGGTTTTCTAAGGGAAGATGTGCACATAGAATAAATTAGATAGGAACTGAGCAAGTCTTAGGCAATGACAGAGATTGCTCCTGTTGAGTGGGCACCAGGGGAGGTACTGGCTACTGATGAAATGAAACTATTTGCTACCTAAAGGAACTGTGTTAGCCTATGTGTTTAGGCAAAGCCAGGCTGCCTCTGAGAAAAGCTGGGAAGTCTTTGACCTAGTAACCATGTAGGTCCTGGATGGGAAAGCCTGCCCCTCCTTGCCATTATAGGCTGAACTGTATCCCCCCAAAATGCATATGCTGAAGTTCTAAGGTATCCTCACTACTTCAGAATGTGACTATATTTGGAGATAGGCATCTAAATACATAATTAAGGTAAAATAAAGTTATGTGATAGGGCTAAAATCTGAAGTGATTAATGTTCTCATAAGAAGAGAAGATTTAGACAGACATGCAAATGTGCAAAGGAAAGATGACATGAGGAAGCTGGGGTGGAGAGTGGCATCCATCTGCAAGCCAAGGAGAGAAGCCTCAGAAGAAACCAACCCTGAAAACACCTTGAACTTGCACATCCAGGTTCCAGAACTGTGAGAAAACAAATTTCTCTTATTTGAGCAACCTGATCTGTGGTATTTTTTTATAACAGCCCTAGAAAACTAATACATTTCCCAGTGAACCCTTTTGACTCTCTTAGGCATCATTCATTGCCTCTTCTTGGGCATTTCTTCATCATCAGCTCCTTAGTCCTCCCTACCCACTTATATCTTACAGTTCTCTTTCTTCCTACTTCATTGTTCATACCTCAGCATTTTACTTAGGGCTGCCATATCCAAGCACCACCAATTGGCTTAAAATAAGACAAATTTACTCTCTGATGATTCTAAAGATTTGGAGTCCAAGATCAAGGTGTCATCAGAATCATATTTCTTCTCAGAGTCTGGGTAGAATACTTCTTTGCGTCTTCCTAGCTTCTGATGGCAGCTGTCATCCCCTGCCCTACCTTGACTTTCAGCTACATCACTCCAATCTTTGCCTGTCATTTCATGGCATTCTCCCTGTTTCTCTGTCTTCCATAGTGCTTTCCTCTTTTCATTAGGACTCCAGCCATACCAGAGTTAATGCCAGTTTTAACGCCTTATCTTAACTTGATTATATCTGCAAAAATCTTATTCTCAAGTAAGGTCACATGTATAGGTACTATGGTAAGAACTTCACCATATCTTTTGGGGACACACAATTCAACTGTTCATTCCAGGGAAAATTTAGATTTTTTAGTCCCCCCAAATCCATCTCCTTTATATTTTTTATCAAAGTTTCTTCTTTTCATCTCCTCTATAGCAATCCTAAATTTCTCCAACACTTTGAGGAATTCAAAAAATAGTAACCCATACTAATCAGAGCAAGGACTTTTTTGTTCAGTAATAAATCTCCTCTACCCTTAATAGTGTCTGGCCCATATAAGGCCCCACAAATATTTTTTGAATAAATGAGTGATTTGAAAGCCTTATCTTCCTTTGCTCAGGAGCTTCTGACAAGGGCTGCTACCAGTCAGCCATCTTCTCAGACTGAAACTGGACCCACACCTTTCACCATTAACTAAGATAGACTCTTACTGGATTAAAGATTTAACTTAAGACATGAAACCATAAAAATACTAGAAGAAAGTATAGGGAAAACACTTGAAGAAATCGGCCTGGGCGAATATTTTATGAAGAGGACACCCTGGGCAATTGAAGCAACATCCAAAATACACTATTGGGACCTGATCAAACTAAAGAGCTTCTGCACAGCCAAGAACACAGTAAGTAAAGCAAGCAGATAGCCCTCAGAATGGGAGAAGATTTTTGCAGGTTATGTGTCTGACAAAGGTTTAATAACCAGAATTGATAGAGAACTCAAATGTATTAGCAAGAAGAGAACAAGTGATCCCATCTCAGGATGCAAGGGACTTGAAGAGAAATTTCCCCAAAGAAGATTGGCACATGGCCTACAGATATGTGAAAAAATGCTCACCATCCTTAATCATCAGATAAATGCAAATCAAAACTACTTTGAGGGGTCACCTAACCCCAGTAAGATTAGCCCATATCACAAAATCTCAAAACCAGAGATGCTAGCGTGGATGTGGAGAAAGGGGAACACTTCTACACTGCTGGTGGGAAGGTAAACTAATACGTTCCGTTTGGAAAGACATCTGGAGAACACTTAGAGAACTAAAAATAGACCTGCCATTTGATCCTGCAATTCCTTTATTAGGTATATACCCAGAAGACCAAAAATCACATTACAACAAAGATATTTGTATCAGAATGTTTATTGCAGCCCAATTCATAATTACCAGGTCATGGAAGAAACCCAAGTGCCCACTGATCCACAAATGGATCCACAAACTGTGGTATATGTACACCATGGAATACTATGCAGCCATAAAGAAAGATAGAGACTCTACATCCTTCATGTTCACATGGATGGAGTTGGAAAGTGTTCTTCTTAGCAAAGTATCACAGACATGGAAGAAAAAGTATCCAATGTACACACCCCTATTATGAAACTAATTTATTCCTTTTATATGAAAGCTATAACCTAATAACAGCCTAAGAATATGGGGAGGGAGAAGGGAGGGGAAAATGGGTGGAGGGAGGGTGATTGGAGGGATAACTTCTATGGTTTATCTTACAAAGGTACAAGTAAATCTAAGAGTAGAATATGAACATCTTAACACAATAACTAAGAAAATGACATGAAGGCTGTGTTGACCAGTTTGATGAAAATATTTCAAATTGTATGTGAAAACACCACACTGTACCCCAGAATTGCATTAATGTAATGCAATTACATTGTTTTTAGCATAAAAAAAGAAAGAAAGAAAAGAAAGCCTTATAACATACTCTACTTTCTGACTTGTCCCATACTTGCCCTTGGGTAAAAAAACAGAGCCAACTAATTTCTTAAATGTGTGGTTGTAAGAGTATAAGAAAAAAAGTGTTAACAACTCAAAATATTATCCAGTTGCTTATCACAATAGCCAAGAATATGTTTCCAAGATAACCAAAAGGAGTACCAATAGGCAACTCAGATGCCTTATCAACATGTTTAAAAAATTATTTCCTTTATTCTTAAATGTTAGATAGGAATTTAAAGTATGTGCTGTCTCATTTTTTAAGACTTAGAGGTTTGGGGGAATGACATTACAGAAATCATAAACCAAAACTTGACCTCCTAAAACATGTCAGCCTACAATAGAGACATATATTTGACACTGGAATAATCTGACTCAATGGCTGAATTTTGTATGACATGTATTAAAGTTTAGAACTGAAAGAAATGGAATTACATTATTATAAAAGAAATGCTTTAGAAAGCCTACTATGTCCATCGACCCACAAATGGATCAATAAATTGTGGTATGTGTACACTGTGGAATACTATGCATCCCTAAAGAAAGATGGAAATTTTACTTCCTTCATATTTATATGGATGGAATTGGAAAATGTTCTTCTTAGCAAAGTATCTCAAGAATGGAAGAAAAGTATCCAATGTACATAGCCCTACTTTGAAACTAATTCATCGTTTTATAGGAATGTTATAATCTAATTATAGCCTTAGAATATGGGAAGGGGGTGGGAGGGGGAGGTGAGGGGGGTGACTGGGGGAGAGAGGGTGATTGGTGTGGTTACCTCTATGGTTTATCTTACAAGAGTACAAGTGAATCTTTCTAAAAGCAGAGTATGAATATTTTAACTCAATAACTAAGAAAATGACATGAAGGTTATGTTAACCAGTTTGATGACAGTATGTCAAAATGTATATGAAAATAGCACACTGTACCCCATCATTGCATTAATGTACACAGTTATGCTATAAGAAATTAAAAAAAAAAAAAAGAAAGCCTAATATGTTAGGCTTACCAATTAAAGATGTTACTGTAAGTTTTAACCAAAAATACAGGGAAACCTGAACCCAGAAGGAAGAAACACAACCTACACTATAGGCAAAAGGCCTATATGCCTCTGGCCAAAAAAGCTGTTTGAGAGAAAGCAGTGAAAAGAATCTGTGCAGGCAAACTTGTGAGAAACTGAGGCAGAATCCCATATGGCTGGGTTGGTTGTGCACCTAAAAACCCCCTGACTTAAGTTCAGCCCAGTTGGTTGCGGGCATAAAAACCCCCTGACTTAAGGCCCACATGGGAGCAGAGGTTTGCACACAAATTTCTGTATGCCCTAGAAGTTTCTTTATGCCTTGTTTTAAAGATTGAAGTAACTGCCTCCAAATGGCAAGGTCAGTAGAACAGATTTTCAAACCGTCTCTTTCCTTCATAGCCTCAGGCTTCGTCAGATAAGAACAAAGAAGTAATGGCTAACAACATGTTCTCCATTAAGTTATGCTAAACCAGTTTATGTTGAAAGGGTTTATGTTCAAAGGTGTACACTGGATGGATTATCAGATTACTAGGGAGGAGCTACTCACACATGAGGTACTCACAAGATGTTTAAATGGATTAATGAAGTTATATGTCCAATGCACATGTGCAGCGGGAAGTTATTGATGTCCAGTGCACATGTGTAGAGGGATTGTAATGAATATTAATGAGGTCGTTGATGTAAAGTGCGCGTGTACAAAATTGGCTATATAAGCCAACAGTAAATAAAGAGGCTCGCCATTTTGCCCGAGCGAGCAAATGGTCACCTTTATTTAAAACACAATTTCAATAAGCATGCTTATTCTCCGTGATATCACTTTTCCATGAGACCCTACAGCAACTCTACACAAGCTCTTCCTTCAATGGCAGAGAACTGCTGGCAAGTGAGCCCTTTTCCCTAAGGACTTGGTCCTCCTTTACAGGGTTTTCAATCTTACCAGATTCCTCACTACTCTCACTTTCATTAGCTTCTAGTGCTAGAAATTACCCTATTCTGTGTATTTCCTTACAGATTTGTCTCTAGAATAATCATCTGGAAATTAGGGACTCTGTCTTTCACTGCTAAATGTCTAATGCTTTAAAACATGCCTAGCATGAAGCAATTTCTCAATAAAGCTCTGTCAGCTGATTGATTGTCAAAAACATTCAGTAGAGTATTTCTTAACTTGAAAATCATGGACCCAAAAGAGACAGATAGGAGAGTTATAAGAGAATCTTACACAAAGGAACAATGAAAATCTGAATTGCATACTGATAAAAGGCAGCAAGTTACATGATAAATGAAGTGGGATACAGTTCAAAGAGTAATATAAACCCAGCATTATTTGAAAATGGCAATTCTTTAGTAAGAGAGTGGAAAAGTGAATGGAAGAAGGATACAGTGGAACCCTTACAGTTTCATAAAGAGTCTGAGAGCCACTATGTTTTAAATACTGAAAGGTCTATTCTCAAATATTTTTATGTACCAAAGTCATCATGTTTATTTTCTTTATATAACTACCAAAAAAATCAGCCTTTATGGAGCACAAGAAAATGCTACTATCAATGGCATTTTACAAATAAGGAAGCCAAAGGCTCAGAGAGAAAGAACAACTGCTCAAAGTTGCAAAACCACTCAGTGGAAATATGAAGCTTTGGATTCAGAAGATGTTAGTTAGGAAGATGAATTGAAACCTCAGATACCAATGGTCAATTCTAGTTCAATGCATTCAACATAGTTTAAAAACAAGTTATCTCACTTCTTTCCTCACATGAATGTGGGTCCCTGCATATTGCCAATTACTATAATTCCCATATTATTCCTCACAATTTTTCTAGCTTTTTTGTGTAGAGGATCTCAAAGTACTTTTGTAATTGTGAATGATCATATTGTTTACAGTTACACTTGCTGCCCAATTACAAAATGATTCAGTACAATTACCTTTGTCTTCATTGAATTGTTGAGAAATTGCATCATGCATTATTGAATTATCTTTCAACCTGGTACTTTCCAAATTCAGCACTGGCCTTTCTTCATGCTGTGGCATAACTCTCAGCTTCTGAAAAAATAGAAGAAGAAAAGTGAATTTTATCCCACCCCAGAAAAATCAAAAAATAAATTAAATACATGAGAAAATCTATGGGATAAATGAAGATACAAAGTAAGTAGTAGTAAAAATAAAGCCTGAATCATCTTGATACCAAAGCCAGGAGAGGACACATGAAAAAAGAAAACTACAGACATCCCTTATGAATACAGACCCAAAGACCCCCAACAAAATACTAGCAAATTCAACAACATATCAAAAAAATAATACACCTGACCAACTGGGCTTTATCCCAGGGATGCAAGTTTGGTTCAATGCACATAAATCAATAAATGTGATTCAACACACAAACAGAATAACAAAAAACACATGATCACCTCAATAGATGCAGAAAAAGTGTTCAACAAAACTCAGCACCCTTTCATGACCAAAAACCCTCAACAAACTAGCCATAGAAGAAACTTATCTCAAAATTATAAAAGCCATATGTGACAAACCCACAGTGAACATCATACCGAATGGGGAAAAGTTGAAAGCTTTCCCCAAAAAACTGCACCAAGAGACTCCTAGAAGTGATAAATAACTTCAGTAAAGTCACAGGATATAAAATCAATGTACACAAGTCAGTAGCATTTCTATCTACCAGTAACAGTCCACTTTAGGATCAAATAAAAGTTTCAATACCATTCACAGTACCTACAAAGAAAATATAATGCCTAGAAATATACTTAACCAAGAAGTTAAAAGAGATCTACAAGGAGAACTACAAAATACTGAAGAAAGAAATTGTGAGTGACACAAACAAATGGAAAAACATATCCTGCTCATAGAGATCAGTAGAATCAAAATGGCTAAAATGTCCACACTACCCAACGTGATTTACAGATTCAGTGCAATACCCATCAAAATGCCAACAACATATTTTGTAGATCTAGAAAAAATAATTTCATGACATATAGTTTCTTTGGAACAAGAAAAGAGTCTGAATCACCAAAGTAATCCTAAAAACAAAGGATTACTAAGAAAAAGAACAAAGCTAGGGGCATAATATTACCAAACTTCAAACTATACTACGAGTTACAGTAACAATGGTACTGGTACAAAAATAAATAGATGAATGAAACAAAATAGAGAATGCAGATATAAAACCATCTGCCTATGGCCAACGGATGTTTGGTAAAGCAGACAACAATACACACTGGGGAAAAGAAACGCCATTCAATAAATGGTGCTGGAAAAAATGGATAGAATGAAGAAGAATGAAACAGGACTCCTATCTCTCACTACTCACAAAAATTAATTCAAGACAGATAAAAGACTTAAATGTAAGATATGAAACTATAAGAATCCTAGAGAAAATGTAGAAAAAACTTTTCTAGACATCTGTCTAGGCAAAGAATTTATGATCAAGACCCCAAAGGCAATTACAGCAGCAACAAAAAGAAATAAATGGGACTTAATTGAGTTAAAGAGCTTCTATACTGTTAAGGAAATAGCAAAGCAAATAGACATCCTATATAATGGGAAGCTTCTGCACAGGTAAAGAAATAATCAGCAGAACAATTAGATGACCTATATAATGGGAGAAAATATTCACAATATACATATCCAGTAATGGGTCAATATCCAGAATCTACAAAGAATTTAAACAGATCAGCAAGAAAAAAAAAATCACATTAGAAAGTGGGCAAAAGCCATGAACAGAAGTTTTTCAAAAGAAGATAGAAAAATGGCCAAGAAACATGGAAAAAATGTTCAACATCCCTAATCATCAGGGAATATGAATTAAAACCACAATGAGAAATCACTTCACTGCTGTTAGGATGATTTTATTAAACAGCCCAAAAACTATTATGCTGGCATAAATGAAGAAAGAAAGGAACGCTTACATACTGCTGGTGGGAATGCAAGTTAGTACGACCTCTATGGAAATCAGCAGGGAGATTTCTCAAAGAACTTAAAGTAGATCCATCATCCATCCAGCAACCCCAATCCTAGGTATCTACCCAAAGGAAAAGACGTCTTTTTATCAAATGTTTATTGCAGCACAACTCACAATTGCAAAGATGTGGAATCAACCCAAGTGCCCTTTAATTCATGAGTAGATTAATAAAATGTAGAGTGTGCATACCATAAAAAAGGATGAACTAAACCTTTGCAGCAATTTGGGAGAAACAATAGACCATTATTCTAAGTGAAGTATCTCAAGAACAAAAACAAACACCATATGTACTCTCTGATGAATTGGGACTGACTAACAGGCACACAAGTGCACAGAGGTAAGTAAAAGTCATAGGAAATCAAGCAGAGGGAGAGGGGAGGAGAGAAGAGGCAAAAATCCCCCTAAATGGTACAGTGAACACTATTCAGGTAATGGGCACATTTACAGCCCTGACTCAAGCCATGTTCCAAAAATATTTGTACCCCTTAATATTTTGAAATTTAAAAGAAAAAAGGGACTCAAAAAAGAGGCAATAACTTTTTTCAGCATATATAACAAAAAAAATGCTAAATAAGGGTAGACGATGCTCAATAAGATACATCAAATGCACATCCGCAGATTCTTCCATCTCTCCTGTCTCAGGGCCTTGAGTCTGTTCCATTAAGTCACCTCATAGGCCAACCCTAAACCCCAGAGAGCTATGTGGTTGCACTGAATGCAACTGATGAAGCCTGTGATCTCTGTCTTTTCCTAACACTGCCCGACTCAGATGAAGTACTCAGCTACCAGACTTCTGGTTTCTCTGGCTGCCCAGCTTAATGACATAACCCAACTGTCAGCTCCCCATAGACTTTACTTTGATCAGTGAATAACTGGAGATGGGAAGGAGCCAGAGATACATTTGTTTTGCATCACTCCCTACGTGGACCATTTTGGTACATTGTGCTTTTAAACAACCTGACAGGAGACTCTTTCATAGCTGGAAAACAGCCTATGTTTCTTGGTTAAGACCAGGATAGTACAGCAATGCACCACCTTATGTTTGCTTCCTTCTCTTTAACTTAACTTTTTGCTTACTCTCACCACCTGGGGATTAGTTTTACTGGCACCCAAACTTTGCCACAGGCTCTGTTTTCCAAGGACCCTAGGAACAGATTTATGTACTAATTGAATGTTTTCAATGAATAAGGTGTAAAACTGGATATATATCAAGCTTCTAATTAATAGAAAAAAATACATAAATGATAACCAGAGAGCATAATGCATATTCATGAGGAGTCCAGCATAATTTTTTTTGTTCTCAATTCACCAGTCAACTACAAATGCCCGTCAACACTGGTGTTTTAGTAGTGTGGCATTGTGAGAAGTCTCTATTTACATAATGATATTTTTTCCACTTTGAAAAGAAAATTTAAAAAATCACAGTTCTTTTTTTTTTCCTCAGGAGAAATAATCATCCAAGGTACCTGTCTAAAATTTAATTACCATTATCAAATAAAATCTAGAGAAATAATAAGAGAAACTACTAACCTTACCCCCCCCACACCCCACACCCTACTGCTGCAAATTTTATCCAGCTGTCTCTTTTTGTCTAGTTACTACCCTTCCAACTGAGAATAATCAGCTGAATTGCAAAATGGAATTACACAAGTTTGTTTGATTTCCTCTGCCTCTTATGAAAAGGCATAAAAATGAAAATGGATTGGTAGAGAGGGTAGCAACAGTCAGGTGAACACAAAGCACTCCCATCAATCTCATTGTTTTAGGGAGCCATGGGCATGGTAGACACAATTAGGCTTAAAGAGATGAAAAAACATTTCAGCTGTGGCCACCATAAAAAAAAATGAAATATCAAGGAATAGGGAAGCAATTTTGCACAAGAAAGTTAACATACTTCCTTTATAAAAATCTCCAGGGAAATCTGAAATTGTAAGTAAAGGAATTAAGAAAAAAGATGCTGGAAGAGAAACTCTTGACTATTCTCTAAAAACTGCAAAATTTCACTAGAACAAACTCTTCAAGCTATGAAGATTACAGTTGCACATTAGAAGAGCTATTTCATTAAGAGGTTTGCTGATTAGTTTAAAGATTAAAAAAATAATAATAACAAGGAAACAAAAACTGATTGCTCCCATGTTATGAACTGCTTATCGAGTTTTAACATCCTCCTCTTTGATAGGTTTTGGCCGGTACTAGTCAAAACCAAATATAGGTTCACAGCACAAGAGATAAATAAGCAAACATTGAAAAACTAGAAGACATGGTCAATATTTATGGCCCAGGATTTATCTCTGAGGGTCAAAAGTCAGTGTCCTTCCTACTAAGAGAGTCTGTTCTAAGAGCATCTGTTAGCATTATTAAAACAAGATAAGACTCATGTATAAATACATTGCCAAAATACAGAAATGAAAAAGCTTGACAACTACACAATTCTATTTGTTCTTGCTGGTATTTAAAAGCTACAGTCTATTTAGTTTGACATTAGACATTCTGCGGTTGATTTGGGGAAATTCTTTAAGCCTGCTCCTTCAAACTCACTTTTACTTACTCAAGTCAGACATGGCATCTGCAGATTTCTTCTCTCTTAGAGTAAAGTTATTCTAATAAGTTGCATCCATCCCTACCCTCATTGCATAATAACACTAGCAATGGGATAAATCCAGGATCTGTAAGATTTCCAAAAATTTAGGGGAGATGATCTTTCAAAGATAACACTGTTGGGTGGCGCCTGTGGCTCAAAGGAGTAGGGCACTGGCCCCGTATGCCAGAGGTGGCGGGTTCGAACCCAGCCCCGAACAGAAACTGCAAATAATAATAATAATAACAACACTGCTCCTAGATTTTTCTGTTGCTTCATCAGAACTTACAAATTTTATTTCCTTTTTCTTTGAGGTCCTGTGACATTTTCAGTTAAAATGGATTCTGATTGATAAGTGAACAAATATTTAATTAATTTTAACTAATATAGTATCTCTGTAAGAGAAAATTTCTAACAATTTAAAAGATAAACATTTTAGTCACCAGGGAATGCAAATAGGAGGAAATTTCTGGCCATTGGACTTTTCTACTTTTCTCCAATTATATAATATGGAAGGTGCCTAGCTGGTCTATGCCACAGTGCCAGTCCTAGGTTAAAGAGACAAATTAATTAATAGTATGAGCAAATATAACAGCAATTTAAACAGCCAAGTTATAGATTTCTGGGGTCAGACCCTGGACCTCAAGTATCCACACAATTACAAAAGAAAATGACTATACTCTTATTGCATAGCTGCTTTTATTGCCAACATTGTTATACATAAGTAGACTTCAATACTTATTTTGTCCCCCTCAAATTGCCATCACATTGCTAAATAGCAAGAACATTCAGGCCAGAAAATTGAGTTTTTTTAATAAGGGAAGTTAAGTGGACAGCAGCTGCAGGATTAATACATTCCCCTTGATTTATTTTTTATTTACAGATGCACACTTTCATTAGCTGGGTTTTGAACAGAATGGATTTTTACAACAACAAAAGCAAAAGCAGCCCAATTTTGGCTGTGACACACAGATGGGCTTCTCTCTGTCTCCTTGGACAGTTTGGAGTGTATCTTCTTCCAACACAGCCCCGTTGTGTCTATTTGTAAACATTGAGCTTGCAGCCTCCAGGCAGAGGGCACAATTCTCCTCTGTAATCTGCAGCACAAATCTCAGATGCAACATGCGTGTTCCGTATAGATGTGAGGAAGTCCCAGAGAGGTGGCTTGGAAATTTAAGTTGAATTCTTCCCCCTCCTCCCATGTAAATGAAAGCATTTCAGGCCTCTCTGATGATGTCTTCAGTTATCTATCTGCATCTGCTACAGTGCTTTTCTTGATGGCTTTAGGCTGTATCACTTCTTTTTGCCTCAGAAGACAAGTGAATTTGTGTTATAAATGTCCCAGACTAATGGTTCAGTTTGATCATAGTTATTGGACTGTTTTCTAATGCTCTAAAACACCTATTGCTATAGATCTCAAAGATAATAGGCATAAAGAGGCATAGATTCTCAAGATTTGTAGGCTTATTTTCACTGACCAGTCTTGTTTGTTTTGTTGCCTAAGACATATTTAATAACTAAATAAATGCACCATCAATGTCATAAGGAACTTGAAGATTTCCAGTCAACAATCCTGACTTTGCTTTGGAGATGGTGCTTGTAGGAAATCTCAGGAGCTCTGATTAAGAATTTTACTCACTTTCTATGTTAGGGTTGCAATCCAGTATATACTGTTAAGAAATTTATAGAATGATGTGCCACTGGACTAGCCAAGACAGTAAATAGGCTTCAGAACAAATACCGACAGATATCTGGAGTACTGAGTGGAGGCAACTGTAGCCAGAGTCTTCATGACTACAGGATGACAGATTGCACCAAACATCTGAGCCCTGATTCCAGGGTTTGCCCTCTGCCTTTCCCCTATTCATATTGCCTACTGGGCCCTCGGAGTCTCCAAAGGAAGTTAAAGAACTGGGGTGACAGGCAAGCTCAGTCTGTCTACCTCAGACTTTTTTCTATGTCCCTGTGCCTAAAACCACTAGGAAATTTGGTTGAAAATAAAGACAAGATCTAAAATATTAGCAAAATAGCCAGAACATATTTTTCACATTTGCAACCTTCCTATCCCATTGCTTTACAGAAATTTTGTTCACTGTCTTTTAACACATGCTTGTCCATGTTTATGGATGAGTGAATTAACCCTAGACAAAGACCAGTTGTGTTTGAATCTGAAGGTACAAAATGTCTGTGCTTGTTGGAGTATATTGCCCGTTGTTTCACCTGCAGGCTGGTGAGTGGGTGACATGTGAAACAACATCTACCCTTTCTATCTCAAATGTAGAAAAGAGTTAAAATGATGATCCCAAGCACTGATGCTGGTCCTTACTTTGGCAAAACTAAATGAGCTGTACCACCTTCCAAACTATAGTGGCGAGACTCCACTGGCGAGAAAACTCCATTGTCCATCCAAAGTGTCTTCTCACATACCTAGAAGCTGCTTCCAGGTGACTATCTACAGGTCTTCACTGAGTTTCAATCCACAGTTTATTTTCTCATAGTTCATCTGATTTCTTGAAATCTAGAGTATCATAATATCACTCTCTGTTCCAAGAACTTATGTGGTTAAGGCACGATTTAAAGGTCCCTTCTTATCAAATCCTATGGAAATAATCCTCTTTGAACTTTACCTCCATCTAGATGCGATATTTGTTGTGTGGAATTTATAGTCAGTGTGTGCCGCTTAGGTTTTATTTGCCCAATTTTTTAACTTAGCATGAGTTCTGCTGAGATTCACCTCTGCTTAGCTAAAGCAATCATAGAATAAAAACAAATACATAAATAAGAAGGATATTTTCTCATACAAATACTGACTCAACCTTAACTAGAGTGGAAGGAGTCATGCAGCAGTGATAATAAAAGCAGCAAACGTTAGCAATCTGCTTCATAGCATGAAATAAAATGTATTTTAGTAAAAACATGAACACGGCTCCAGCGGTAATTTTTCACACAGCTGTGATAAAAGAATGATAAAAGCGATAAGGCATAACAATTCCTGAGTAAACACAAGTGGAAAATGAAGTGGAAGTTCAGATCTAGTGTTTTGTTTTACTTGCAGACGCTATGGCTGATGACTTGATTTTTTTTTTAACAGCTATCGCTTTTATTCACTTGTATTATTTAATGGATGCTAAAAGTTTTTTTTAAAATGTTGCATTTCCTAGCCTGTGCATTTGACATTTTGTCGCTTTGTAACATCACATACTTTTGAACAGATAGCCTATCTATTGCCTCTTGATACGAAAAAAAAATAGCAAAAAATACCAATAAATCTTTCCCATGGAAAAGTTCGTTTCTTTAGAAATTATGTTATTCTGCCTCTGCCTATTTAGAATCTGAGTCTTTCCCAAGGTAATAGAATACTAATTTAATCCCTAGAACAAATAGATGTTTGTCTAACAATCACAACAATTATTTTTCGAAAAAGAAACATAGCTTCTAGAATGTTCTTGGGGCAAATAAATGTTTTTTAAGGAATTTAAAAGATAAAATGTATTTAGAAAAAAAGATAGCTACCTGGTTCCCCGAAAAAGCCCTAGCAGGATTTCTATGCATTTGTTAAATGTAAGCTCTACCCGGATAATAAGACCTAGTGATGGGCGTGGCATGCAGTGTATCTGCAAAGCCCTGACCTGCATTTTGGTGCGGAGCAGTAAGGAAGACTGGAATACCTTTTATCTGCCACATCTCCTTTCTCCAAGCCATTTGCACATGCGTGGGCGCGCATGTGGTAACCGTGGTTGCAGGCATCCTATTGCGCACATGCAAACGGCTAGGGGAAAGGAGTTCACACATCACTAGTGCCAGCATCACCAACAAGGTCAGCTCCCCCTGTCAGGTTCCTGTCATCCTGTGCACGCTGAGGCTTCAGGTGGAGACAGAGACATAGAGACTGGAGGTCTCCACAGTGAAAGTCTCCTTAGTGAAATGAGGAGGACACTCCACTTTTTTACCATATTGTGTGTCCCCAGGGAGAAGAAGGAAAGCCGTGGCTGCTATTTTCCCCAGCACCAGTCCAGCAACAGTCTGTGAGCCTCTCTCATCCCACAGAAACACCAGTAAAGCTGCTGCTCCCCAGCACCGACCAGTAAGTCTGTGGGCCTCTCTCACCACCACCACCCCCCACAAATGCCAGGGGATGGGGGAAAGCTTCAGCAAGAAGTCTGCTACTTAGCCCAGAGAGATCATCCCAGCTCCACTGGGCAGAATGGACCCAGTGCTCACTGGATGCTAAATACGGTAAATAATTCAGCCCTTATACATCAGCTTTGCTGGCCTATCTCTGCTTTTCCTGAGTATCTGTACCCCCAGACAAGATGAATGCAAGAAGAAAGAGCTATTCTGTTGAGTACAAGAAAGGAATTGTTGAGGACTCCCAGGGCAAGAATCTTATGGCTTTCTGCAAAGAGAAGAAGTTGGATACCCAAATGGTCCAAAAATGGTGGACAGAATACAATAACTTCAGTCTACATGTGGACAGAGGAAATGCTAAGAAGCACAAGTGTGGTTCAGGTCAGCAACCTTTATTTCCTGAGCTGGAAAACATAAGCTATGAATGGATTAATGACAGGAGAGCAAAGGCTTTGGTTGTGTGCAGGGCTGACATTCAAGCATTTGCCCTTGCAATGGCACCACAGTTCAAAATATACCCAGAATTCAAAGCATCACAACGCTGGCTGGATGGCTTCCTTCAGCAATATGAACTGTCTCTAAGAAAATCAACAACACTATCTAAGTTGGAAGATGCAGAAGTTATTAAGCGAGCACTTGCATTCAAGTCCTTTGTTGATGGCATCGACTTTTCTAAATACCAACCTTGCAACATGATTGCTATGGATGAAACTGCAGAGTTTATGGGTCAAGGAGCCCACACAACAATTGAACAGAGAGATGCCTCCTCAATCTAGGTTCCCTCCACTAGTCATAAAAATTCATGTGTTACCTGTATTTTGGCCATTCGTCTGGATGGAAAGAAAGCTACACCTCTTAGCATCACTAAGGGCAAGAAAGATAAGATTAAACATGTTTCCAGCATTTCTTTTCTTGAAACAGAAAAAGCCTGGTGCACACAAGCAGTTATAAGGAAGTGGCTTGATTTAATACTGCCACTTGTTTTGCGAGGTGCCCGAAGAGGTCTGGTAGTCTGAGATTCAGCCAGCACTCACCATGCTAAAGACATGAAGAACTTCCTTGCAGAGAGAAAAATAGATCAAATAATGATTCCTGCAGGAATGGTTGCCTATCTGCAGACTCTTGATATTGCAATAAACAAGCCATTCAAAGACCATTTGCATATGGAAATTAACAACTACATTGAAAATAGAATGACAAGAAATCAGCGTGGAAACTTTGTGAAGCCTAGACTGCAAGAGGTCGTCATTTGGGTAAAGAATTCATGGAATAAAATCACTGACAGTGTTGTTACCAATGCACTCCGAGCAGGTTACATGGATAAGAGCTGCTCATTTAAAGAGAGCTCTATTGTTCGACATGAAAGATGGGGACCAATGGTTCTAAAGGAAATGGAGTCGCAAGAAATTCAGGATGGAATTCCAGGTCTGGAGAGTTAGGATGATGTTCTAGAAGAAGATCACTTAACTATATTTGAATAAATGTAGATTGTTGTATTATACTTAATAAAAATAAGACGTCCCCTGAAAATAAGCCCTAGTGTGTCTTATTGAGAAAAAAATAAATATAAGATAGTGTCTTATTTTCAGGGAAACACAGTATATATGTTCATGTACAGTGACTATTTCTGCAGCATACTCTGTGACCTTTGGGTGAAGGCATAAAGAATATGGATAACCCCCAATCTGATTCCTTAGAACAAATAGCTACTTTCCTATCTACATTATGTTTGTGAACTATTACATCTAGCAGCCACAAAACGTATCCTAATTTATGACTCTCACTTTCTAATTGCCTTTATTCTCCACCTGGTACACAGCATGTATATATGTGTGTATATATTTACAAACATATGTCAAGCACCTCTGTGGGATAGGGTAGCTACCGAGACCTAGGACAGTCTGTATGATTGTAGCAGAGGTACCATATTTTGTCATATAGAATACACACATTTTGCCCAAATATTTGAAGTAAAAACAAGATGCACTTTATATAAGGTAGTGCTAATTCTGTATCTATGTAAATGTTCTTAATTATCTTATTTATGCTTATGCATTAAAAGTGCAAATCTACAAGGAAGCAATAACAATATCCATTTGCAAAATCATACCCTGAAATATGATAATAGGTTTTGTTAAATTTATAATGAAGTTGCAACAAAAGCATTTTGACCAACGAAGAGTGACATATTTCTCTTCGTACACTTTTGGCAGCAGCTAGCAATCTAGCTGATATTTTTACAAAATATCTTTATAATACAAAAAAACAAGTACCTAAATATAAATAATTTTTAATTAAAATGAAATATTTTTTCCTGAAACTTTGGATCAAAAGCATGGGTGTGCATTATATAGAGCCAAATATGGTACTTGTTCAACTATTCGACAAAAATCTGTGTTGCTTTTCCACAGTGACTAGGGAAGTGTCTTCCAAGCAGACACTATATTTTCCGATCTTTCTTTGCATCTAGATGCAGACAGGTGGCAGGTGCCCATGGAATGTAAGCAAGAAGAAAGGCGATCCCACCTGAGCCAACATGGTTAAGAACCAGGTGCACTTTCTCTACTCTCATTACCTTACATGGCATCAGTGGAATCCACATGCCAAAGGTAGCAGTGCCCCATAATTTCTACATCACCACACAGACAACAGCCTGCCAGAATCCATGTTGAAGTGTTATGAGAGTAAAAAGAAATGTCAGTTATGTTAAATGATAGTCATGCATCATATAACGTTTCAGTCAATAACTGACTGTGGGCTCAGTGCTGGTAGCTCAAGCGGCTAAGGCACCAGCTACATACACCAGAGCTGGCGGGTTCAAATCCAGCCAGAGCCTGCCAAACAACAATGACAACTACAAACAAAAAATAGCCAGGTATTGTGGCAGGGGCCTGTAGTCCCAGCTACTTTGGAGGCTGAGGCAAAAGAATCACTTAAGCCCAGGAGTTGGAAGTTGCTGTGAGCTGTGATGCTACAGCACTCTACCCTGGGCAACAGCTTAAGGCTCTGTCTCAAAAAATAAAAATGACTGACTGACTGTGTATACAATGGTGGTCCCATAAAATTATAATGAAGCAGAAAAAGTCCTACCACCTACTGACGTCATAGCTGCCATAATGTCACGGAACAGTGCATTGCTCATGCTTGTGGTGAGAGCAAACCCACTATGCTGCTCATCACACAATTATGTACAGTACATAACACTTGATAACAACTATGTTACTGATCTATGTATTTAGTATACTGTATTATTTTAGAGTGTCCTCTTTCAACTTACATAGAAATAAGTTAACTGTAAAATAGCCTGAAGCAAATCCTTTAGGAAGTATTCCAGACAAAGGCATTGTTATCACAGGAGGCATTTTTATCATGGAGGATGCAGCTCCATGCGTGTTATTACCCATGAACTCTTTTCAGTGAGATAAGATATGGAGGTGGAAGACAGTGACATTGATGATCCTGACCCTGCATGGGCCAGTCTAATATGTATTTGTGTCTTCGTTTTTTACAAAAAAAAAAAATTAAAAATAAATTTAAAATAGCAAAAAGCTTATAGAATAAGAATAGAAAGAAAGAAAATATTTTGTCCAGCTGTATGTTCTGTGTTTTGAGCTAAGCACTATTACAAAAGAGGCAACAAGTTAGAAAAAATTTAAAAGTTTATAAAATGAAAAGGTATGTAAACCAAGATCATTATTGAAAAAGAAAATGTTTTATAAATTTAGGATAGCCTAAGTGTACAGTGTTTATAAAGTGGCAGTAATGCCCTCGACCATCACATTCACTCACCACTCACTGACTGACTCATCCAGAGCAATTTCTGGTCTTATAAGCTCCATTCATAGTAGTATATATGTATAGTATTTTTTATCTTTTATGGTGTATCTTTACTGTATTTCCTATGTTTAGTATGTTCAGATACACAAATACTACTGTGTTATAGTTGCCTACAATACTCAATAAAGTAGCATGCCATACAGGCTTGTGGCTTAGGACCAATAGGCTATACCATATAGCCTAGGTGTGTAGTAGGCTAGAGGTTTGTATGAATACACTCTATGGTGTTCTCTCTTCAACAAAATCACCTCACAACATATCTTGCAGAATATATCCCTTTTGTTAAGTGATACATGACTTTACATCAATTTGGGGATTTATCTGTTCTGATAATGAACACAATCATATAAAAGAATCTTGTTCTCAAAGGATCTTACCTCTAATATGACAGAAATCTTCAAATGTTTTTGGTGGTGAAATCAGATATATTTATACAAAATAATGAGGATGATAAGGCATATAACCAAAAATTATAGCTTAGGACATCATCTACTTAGTAGAATTAAGGGATATGGGCTACAAAGGACAGGATCACTTAGGTCTAGAGTTATTATAAAAAGCCTCATTGCAGAAGTGCCCTTTCAACTTGATTTCAAACGATGAGTATCATTGTGAAAGCAAGAAATGAAGTCTAAAGGCACTCAAGTCAGAGGGAACTGTGTGATCAAGCAGAGGGGAAATAAAGAGCAATGATTTTCAAATACTGAATAGTCTACCCAGAGGATTGTAGCCTGCATAGAAGCAACCATGAAATGGTTAAATGTCCACCCTCTGAGTTGCCAAAGTTCAGAACGTATTGATAATCTGACATATGAATTTTAAAGTTCATGACTTTGGCATTGTGGAGAGAATAAGAAGTATTGGAGGAGGGTCATCTCTGTTTAAAAGTTTTTCTCTTCTTTTCAAATATCCAGGAGCCAGAACATCTCTCTCACCACTGCAGATAATGAGAGAGTGATACAGGGATTTCAAAGATCTGAGAGGTCAGAGAACAGAGAGGAGAAAAGCATATATCCAGTGAGCTCCAAAGTAAAAGGAAATCATTCTCCTGAAAACTGACATTTCTCAGGAAGCATCACGGAAGTGACAGAAATTCTCCAGTCTCAAAACCACATGGTTCTGTGCAGCTGTCAGCAAGAGCAGGGCAACTGTTCTTCTTCAACTTTCTGATTGAACTAAAAACTTTGATGTTAATATTCAAAGCTCTGATAAGCATTCTATCAGAGATTGACCTGTCTACAAAATTGACTGGGAAACTTAGATGATAAGAGAGGGGACAATACAGCCAAGGACTTCCCCAACCCCACTCAGAAGGGGGGTAATTATTGTAAGCAGAACCCCCTACAATAATTATTTTTGAATATTTTTATGTAGAGTTAGTAATTAAGAAAATTATATATGATTTCATTTCATGGTGTGAATATACTCTTTTTTTATTTTGTTTTTCTTTGAATATATTCATTCTTTACAATGATTCTTTTAGGAAGTCTTTACAATTAATAGATTACTCAATAAATGATATCTCCCTAGAAAGCACATCTGCATTGTTTTAGTTTATAGGTAGAATTATCCAGTTATAAACAAGTATCTATTGACAAATCATTCTGCTTCCTTGCAAAAAGCCAGACAGGTCTTGCCTACAGGAAGACAGGATACACATATTCTCCTTTCTTTACGATTCATCTTAAAGACGATGGCAAGGAGGAACAAGAGATATACCCAAACATAAACCAGTTCCTACTGCTTCCTTTTTAGAAGTTTGAATCACATTAAAGTCTGACTCTAGTTTTAAAAAAGATTTCCTTGCTTTTATTTGTTTATTTAAATACATACGTAGTTTTCAACATTTTTGCAAATATTAGGTGTCCTAGTGTTCTGTGCTGTTTGTTTAGCTTCTCTTGGCCTAGGGAAAAGAAGTCAGAGGCTCATTTCCAAGAGTACTGTGTGCAAACACTTCAGAGAGAAGGTGTGGAGTGAGCAAAGGAGGTGGCCAAAGCAGTTTCTTCAAAAGTTTGGCAGCAACTTCATAAGCCTGGAACTAACCATGCCATTACTGGTTCCTCTTTTTTCTCTCTTTTTTTCTCTTTTCCTTTTCTTTCTTTCTCTTTTTGACAGAGTCTTACTCTGTCTCCCTGAGTAGAGTGCCATGGTGTCATAGCTCACAGCAACCTCTTGAGTTCAAGCAATCTTCTTGCCAAGCTAATTTTTTCTATTTTTAGTAAAGATAGGGTCTTGCTCTTGCTAAGGCTGGTCTCAAACTCCTGAACTCAAGCAATCCACCTGCCTCGCCTTCCCAGAGTACTAGGATTACAGGCCTCCAATCCTGCTTCTTATTTCCAAATGTGTTCTTTCTCAGAGTCTCCACTTCTTTGGCTATTATCTTCTTCTTAGCCTGTGCTAGAATAACTTACAAGAAAAGAAGTTTGGGATAAATGTATTTATACTTAATTTGATGCAAATGTCAAGGGAAGACAAAAATATCCCCTCTCTACACAGATCAGTAGCTCTTTTTTACCTCTTATTATTCCAGAAAATCTAAAATACATGTGACTGAAGATTCTTTTGGATAGCATACAGAGGAGATCTACTCTGAGCGTGAAAAAGAGAAAGAAATTTTCTGAAGCATTATTTCTTTCTCAAATGGAAAGCTATTGGAAAACAAATTGGCACAATTCATGGGTCTTAAGAATTTGTTTCATGAAAAAAATAATAACTATTTCTTTTTCTATTGTCTATAAGATTTGGCATGATCTGTTTTTTTGAAATTATCTTTTACTTTTATTTATAAATATTAGTTGTCTTTTTTTTGAGACTTTGGAAAAAACAAAATAAACTGATCAAAATATTCTCTAATAGGGGGCGGAGCCAAGATGGTGGAATGCAGCCCCCTTTTTACAGAAGCTCTCATTCAGAAGGAGGCTGAAAGGACAGAAGCTTAGCAAATTAGCTGATGGTTTGGAGCAGAGACAAGAGAGAAGACTGAAGAGCACACTTCAACCTTCCTGAGGCAAGCTGCGACCCCAAAAATACAACCAAAAGGTACAAAATCCACCAGCAAGCGGATGAGAGTCCCCTCCCCCACAACAAGGGCTCGCAGTTTCCTCCATGCAAACAAGCAAGCAGAGTTCAAACTTCCTCCCACTCTATTCCACGGGAGAGACCCCCTAAAAACTGGACATCCTACCCCTGCTGGCGTGCCACGGCACCATCCAGCCAGACATAAAACTGTAAAACTGTATAAATCTGTATATATTCTCCACCTGCAACATTGAACTCCAAAGAGTCTCCACCCACCCACTCCAAGATCTGGAGGTTTATTACCTATGGAGTCCTGATTCTTGGGCATCTCCTTGAGAGAAGTGGAGGGGGAAAAGGCTGGTGCTGTTCTGTGCTGACTGTGGTGCAGGCATGAGGAGAGGAGAGTCGGCTCGGGGGACGCCAGTGCAGAAACGGTGGCCGAGCGGCAGGCCATAGAGGATGGCAGCCACAGGCAGGGCTCACTTAACTTTCTTGGGTGGAGCCCCAGCTCTCAGGGGGCTAATGAGGCTGAGACAAAGGCAGTGGGCAGGCAGAGGCTAGAATTGACACCTGAGTTTAAAGCCGAATGCAACCTCTGATTTACAGAGAAATCTAGCCGGACAGAAGCCTAATTTAAACACACAAGGCCCCCCTGCTGAACTCAGATTTCTGGCTGATTTTGCCAGGTAAACCCCGGGAGCAGTGGCCTACTGGAGTGAATAGGGCCACAAACCTGGGGGATTACGAGTGACTGGGTGCAAGGTGGGCAAGGAGGTATTAACCTTCCCAAACTAACCCATTTGCCAGCTAGGTCCCTTTGCCTTCGCGGAGCACTGGAGCAAGTTATATCTGAACTGCAAGCAGACCCCTCTTATCTAGCTCCCAGAGACATTTGAACTCTTCCACCTGAAACGGGTGCTAACTGGGACAACTGATTTGGTCCCCTCAAACCTGGTAGACCACCCAAGGACTATTCAAAGGGGCACCCCAGGTGTATGGTTGAGGGAAGGTTTGAACTATATAAAACTGTATATATTCTCCACCTGCAACTTTGAACTCTGAGGAGTCCCCACCTACTCACTCCAAGATTTGGAGAGAAATCTAACCGGACAGGAGCCTAATGTAAACCCGCAAGGCCCCCCGCCAAACTCAGATTTCTGGCTGATATTGCCAGGTAAACCCCGGGAGCAGTGGCCTACTGGAGTGAATAGGGTCTTGGACCTGGGGAACCACGAGTGACTGGGTGTAAGGTAGGGAAGGAGGTATTAACCTTCCCAGACTAACCCAGTTGCCGAGTGGGTCCCTTTGCCCTCACGGAGCCAGGTGGATCCCAAAACTGCTTGCTAGAGTCGCACGCCTCACGGGCAGCAGGCTCCTGCTCTGGACAGGCCCAGTACTGCTCGCTAGGGCTGCAGGCATGCTGCAGGCGTCCCGCAGGCAGAGGCAGAGAAATCCTCCAGTCCAGGTAGACCCAAAACAGTTTGTGAGAGACACACACCCCACAGGGGCCAGGGAGGTGTTCCCCCCTCCAGGGTCCCAAGCTGGGCGGGCCTAGAACTGCCTGCTAGAGCCAGGCTCGCCCTGCAGGTGGTGGTGGAGGGGTCTACCACTCTTGGAGACCCCAGAACTATTTGCTAGAGCCACATATGTCCCTCGGACAGAGGCGGAGGAGTCCCCCGCTCTGGACTCCCTCACTAGGAGGGCACAGATCGGCTTGCTAGCGCTGCACACGTGCAATAGGCAACGGTGAAGTAGTCCCCTGCCTCCCCCCAGCTACTCTGGTGGGGCTGAACTAGGACTAATCTGGTCGCTCCCTGCGCTACCGCTGCCATTCCCCTACCTTCTGGCTGCTCCAGGGTGCTGAACTAGGACTGATCTAGCCACTACAGTCCCCCTGTTCCACCGGTTGCCCCAGTGGGGCCGAACTGGGACTGATCTACCTGCTGCCAGTTTCCTGCCCCCCGGTTGCCCAGCAGGCTGAACAAGGTCTAATCCGGTCACGCACACTCTTGTGCAGCTGCTACTGTTCCACTGCACCCCTGCTGCCCCATCTCCCGAGAACTGGGAGAAGACAACAGTCTTCTGGGTAACCAGAAGAAGCCATCAACTGAACGGTTCTGATAAAGCCTCCAAACAAGGTAAACTCAGCATGGGGCGGAACCAGCGGAAAAACTCTGGTAACTCAAATAACCAGAGTAGATCAACTCCTCCAAGGGAAAATAGGAAAGACCCAATTGAAGACCCCATCCGGAAGCAAATTGCTGCGATGTCAGAAATCGAGTTCAGAATATGGATAGCAAATAAGATTAACAGACTGGAAGAAACGAAGGAATTAGGAGATCAAGAAATTATTCAAAAGATTTCTCAAGAAATTATTCAAAAGATATCTCAAGAAATTATTCAAAAAATGACTCGAGAACTCAACGATTTCAGAGATAAAATGATCAAAGATTTTGAAATACTGAGACAAGAGGTTGCAGCCCTCAAGGATCTGAAAGACACAGTGGAATCCCTCCATAACAGAGTGCAACAGGCAGAAGAAAGGATTTCTGATACTGAAGACAAAGCCTTTGAAGAAGCCCAGGAGTGCAAAGATCAAAAGAAATGGAGACCAAAAACAGATCTCACTCTCAGAGAACTCTCGGATAATTCGAAGAAAACTAATATTCGCCTTATAGGAATCCCTGAAGGTGATGAAGTTGCTTCACAAAACACAGAGGCTCTTCTTCATGAAATTATGA
>NW_003852400.1:17809879-17839021 GCF_000181295.1 Otolemur garnettii
AAGAAGGATGGAGACTTTACATCCTTCATGTTCACATGGATGGAGCTGGAGAATGTTCTTCTGAGCAAAGTATCACAAGAATGGAGGAAAAACTATCCAATGTACACACCCCTATTATGAAACTAATTTATACCTTTTATATGAAAGCTATAACCAAATAGCCTAAGAATATTGGGAGGGGGAAGGGAGAAGGGAGGGGAAAATGGGTGAAGGGAGGGGGTTTGGAGGGATCACTTCTGAGGTTTATCCTATAGGGGTACAAGTGAATCTTTCTAAGAGTAAAATGTGAACGTTTTAAAACAATAACTGAGAAAATGACATGAAGGCTGTGTTGACCAGTTTGATGGAAGTAGTTCGGATTGCATGTGAAAACCCTACACTGGACCCCAGAAGTGCATTGATGTACATAGTTACCATTCAATAAAATATATATATATATATTCTATAATAGACATACTCCTATCTGACAATGTGAGTGTTACTTTCTTTGCATTAATACTATTATTATTGCTTAATATTTCATTGCAGCAATCATCTGATTTATTTTCTGAATGTATTCATCTTCATTCGTTCTTTATGAGGTTTTTGTTCTCATTCCTTATGTTAAACATTGTTATTGTCATTAAATTTACCCTTTTTAATTCTGTGAAGGCAAAAGTGGAAACACATGTATAAGTAAGAAAAATAAATAATAATAGTAATAATAATTTAATTCAAAGACCTAAACCCGAGTAGAATTTTCTCTCGCTGGTGATCTGCTCTCACTCTGCATGATCGCCTTGGGCCTTCTCTGCCTTTTTGAACGAACTTTCCCCAGTTCCCTCTTTAGGAGTCACTAAACCTGGCTACTGGAAAATACACCCCCAAAATCACCACTTTCTGACCTAAGTCATCTCATCCTCTACTTAATGCCAGTTCAGAAAAGCACACAACACATTGTATAATCTCTTCTCTCCAATGTGCCGACCTCATTTCCTGCCTTGCCACTTCCTTACACTCCAGCAGTAATGACCTACTGTTTTCATTTTAACATACACTCGCCCCCCTTTAATTTGCTCATTCTATTTGCTTTGAGTAGAATGAATGTGCCTTTCTTCTTTTGTTCACTTGTTGAATTCCCATGAATCGTCCAAAGTCTTCATACTAGCCAAGGTTCAATGTAAGAAATGGAAGACAGCTGGGTTTGTCAGAGTGGCATTTAATGCTGGACTTGCACTGCCAACAAAACTGTTGTATGAACTAAAGGAACGCAAGTCGGGACCACCAATAAGTTTTCAGGTCACAACAATGCAGCTATGATCCAGAAATTGGGCATTACTGGTAACAGCCAAAGGTCAACTTCTGTCTTGAAAATCTGCATTAGAGCCTCTCATTACAGTCTTTAGCCTTCCTATCCTGGGGTGTGGAGACACTGAAGGGAAGAAATAAGTGCTTACTGTCAATAGATAATATCTAATATTCCCTTGCTCAAGCTTCACATCCTCTGTCAATCCCCTCTCTGGATCTTATATTCCCTAAGAATCTTGGTCAATCATTCACTCCTTGTGTTAGTCAACCATATGCTGCTATAAAGGAATACCTGAGACTGGATAATTTACAAAGCAATGAGGTTTATTTGGCCCTGTAGGCTGTAAAAAAAGCATGTGCTAGCATCTGCTTCTAGTGAAGGCACCAGGGAGCTTCCAATCAAGGCAGAAAGTGAAGAAGAAGCAGCATGTCACATGGTGAGAGAGTGGACAAGAGAGGGAGGAGGTGGTGCCAGCCTGCTTTAAACAACTAGCTCTCACATGAACCAATAGAGCCAGACTCAGTCATCATCATCGGGAGGGCACAGAGGCACTCAGGAACAATCTGCCCTCATGGCCCTAAAACCTCCCACCAGGCCCCACCTCCAACACTGGGGATCAAATTTCAACATGAGATTTGGAGGAACCAAATATCCAAACTATACCACTCCACTATATTGCCTCTGTTCCTAACCAAGCATATTCTTTTACTATCTTAGCAGTCCTGCCACAATACAGTATTTGCACACACATCTATACTTCATGTATTATAAATACCTAGCCATTATTTTCTTCATCCTTTCTTAATCCCCAGTGCCCACCATAGACTCTAGCATGACATAATATGCCTTACATGTTTTATTTCACCAACCTTTATTAAAAAGCACTTAATTTGCAAAACAATTTATTAACTTTGAAAAGTAAAATTTTCTATTTCAATCTCCTCTTTCAGTAGATTTGAAAAACAGAGTTGGGAAGTGGTAACATTCAACACTACTAAGATTTCAGTAAATTCTCCTTTTCTTAGAAGATTAGTAGAATGCTATTCATTCAAATAAAAATATGCATTTGGATATTCTTTGGTTCTAGTAAATTATTTACTCATTGTTTTCTCCAGTGATCAATTTGCTAATCCCAACTGGGAATAGAAAATAAAACATTGCACTTATTTAAATTATAATTCATTTATACATTGCATTAACATCTGGGCATGGTTTTAAATCTCACAAGTAAAAACACAAAAGCAATTTGAATTTATGTTAAAAACAAAATAGATGAAGTATCAAAAATGTGTTCAAACAAGGCTCAGAATATGTTTTTTATGTTCCACTCACAGTAATTTTTAACTTGAGTGTGATAGGTAAAAATTTCTGTATGTAGCCTTCCACATCTCTGGAATGAGGTTGATCTACTTTCACAAAGCAAACTAGGCACAGCCCTGTGATTCCAAATCACCAAGTTATTATGTTTAAGAAATGCTTCTACATACATAATAAATATTCCTCAGGACTCTGTGAAAACACCTGGTTGTGCACTGGAGGTTTGGCTGAGGAGAAACCAATATTTTAAAAAATTAACAATGCCTTTGTATACTAAGTTAGAAATGTTTTATATAAAAATAAACCATGAACTAAAAGAATGTTATATGGCTAAAGATGGATTTACTGTCAGTTTCACTTAATGTCAGTAAAAGATTCAGAATTAGACTATACCAGAGAAAAATTAGAAGCAGACACTGTAGTTATCAGTAGAGAAATTAACTGAAGGGGATATAACTTTCATCATCAGTTCTCAAGATACTTTTATGTGTTTCTCTTGACCTTTAAAAATGAAGAGCCTAAGACACCCCAATACTTGTACTAAGAATATCAACAAAGCATAATTCAGCAGTGTTTTTGACTGAACAGAATTCAGCAGTGTTATTGAATGTGTGCTACTACCCCTGAACTCATATATGGAAGCCCTGACTCTTAGTGTGGTTGTATTTGGAAATGAGGCCTCTAAAGAAGTAATTAAGGTTAGATGAGCTCATACGGGTGGGGCCCTAATCTCACAGGATTAGTATCTTTGTTAGAAACAACAGCGGAGAAAGCTCTGTGTTCTCACTCTTTCTCTCCCTATCTACACAGGAAAGGTCATGGGAGGACATATGCAAACCAGGCAGAGAGCTTCCACATGAAACTGCTCATGAATCATGATCTTATGATCTTGGACTTCTTGTCTCCAGAAATGTGAGAAACTTGATTTCTGTTGTTTATGCCACCCAGACTGTGGTATTTTGTCATGGCAGCCCAAGCAGACTAATACAATCAGCAAGTCTACCAAAATTCTTCTAGATCCCTTCCCCTGCTCCTACTCCCACCCACACACACATATGTTACCTTCACCAAAAAGCTGATGGCTTAGGAAATAGCATACATAAAGAGAGTGACAAAAAAAGTATTAAGATTCTTATGCACCATTATCAAGAAAAATCTCATATATATACTTTATTCTTCTGAGATTTATCCCACTTAAGGATACCACTGATAACAATATTTGTATAGATAAAATTAATGTTATACTGATTTCACATCATAATAATGGTAAGGTAAGGCCATCTCTGTGTGATTTAACCACACAGGAAACCCTAATCTATACATTGATTGGGGGAGAAAACAAATATTTTTAAAAAAGGAAACTCTAATCCATACAATTTTGTTAGTTAAACACTAAACAGCAGTAATAAAAATAGCATTCTAGGGTCCTCAATCTTTCTTATGAGAAGACAAAACCTACTGCATGTTACTATGGCAATTATTTATTGCATATCACATATTAAAAGTTATTTTAAATCTTGGCATTAGAATTGATAATGTGGATTAATATATTTAAAATCATTTAATTACAAACTAAGAGATAGAAACACTCTCACCATTAATCAAATTCATACTTGGAAGGTGTTAGACCCACTGTTTCCTAGAAAAACCATAACTGGTGAAACTGATACAAAGCATATCCCCCAAAAATTGTTTCCTTCCCCCTCTATCTACTTTATTTCAAATTATTGGCCAATTATAAAGATTTCTTCTGCCGCTAAGCTATGACCTAAAGCCAAAATCTCCAAATTCAGAAATATCTTAAATGATCAAAATATTGTGCTGGTTATAAAGCTGCACAAGTATCTTTTGATCCCAAATCTACTATTCTATACTCTTTTGTGATCCTTAAGGCTATGACTCTGAAAACTACTTTACTCCTCTCTCAGAATCCAAGTAAAACTGTATCAAATTCCAGCTAGATTTTCCAAAATCAAAAACCATTCAAATACAAATGTATTATATATAAAAGAGACTACTTTCCTTCAGAATCACATTTTGCATATATGGTACAAATAAACCTAAGTTTGTGAATTTTCTATGCAGAAATGGAATCATACACACTAAATAGTTAATTGCTGGTGGTAACTCCTAAAAAGTGAGAGAGCAGAGGAGAACTTCACTTTTCACTCTGAACATTGGTATGGTTTTTATACTGAACATTTTCCTTTTGCAATTCATCTTTTTTATTTCAGAATATTATAGGGGTACAAATGTTTTGGTTCATGAATTGCTTTTGTACAATTTCAGTCAAAGTTATAAGTGTGCCCCTCATCCAGGTAGTGTGCCTTGTACCGTTAGGTATGAATTTACCCCACCTTTCTACCCCTCCCACCTGCTTGCCTTCTGTTGAGTTTTACTAGTAAATGTGTACATGATCAATTACTTCCAATTCAATAGTGAGTACATGTGGTGTTTGTTGTTCCATTCTTGGGAAACTTCACTTAGAAGAATGGTCTCCAATTCTATCCAGGTTACATTTTTTAAACTTTGCACTATTGAAGCAAATAATATTCTTTTTTCTTGCAGGGCTGTTGGTGGGATCACCACCAGCAGCATGTCAGTTGCCTAACAGTCTTTGGCACACTGTAGGCAGTTCATAACACACAGATGTTAACTGACCGATGGTGGCCTTGAGTTTCTCCTCTCTAAGTTGGTAAAAATGATTGATTATTATGATCCTAAGTCATGTAACAGTTTAGTCCAGGTCTTCTTTGTACTAAATACTCACACATTTGTAAGCATAAGGCAAGTTTATGCTTTGGTTCAGTAGAACATTGGGGGCCATCTTTATAGAACACAAATCATGCTATCAAAAATGACTTCAAACTAAAATAGAAAATCCTTTATTTGTATTTATCAAACAAGATAAAAAGAAAAATGGTCCCAGTAACACCTTTTTTATCTCCATTTCCTTCTTTCAGCCCTGCTTTCATAATGGTAATGCTCCCAAGCTACCTCTCTTAAGACCTCTCCCATCCCACAACAAAACTCCTTCTAGTAGTTTCTTTCTATTTTTCCTTTTCTTCCTAATTCTCTATCACAAAGATACCAGTTGGCCCAAAATAACAGATTTTGGACAACACAGAAGGGAAAGAGTTTGAGAGGGTCAGGCCAGAATTCTTTTCAAATGAGTAGGGAGGAGAAATCCAAGAAATTTACACCAGGTAACTTAAGTCCTATCACGTTTATTAACCCCAAGCTTCAGGGTGCTAAAGCTCTGTCTCTGTGGATTGAAGGCTCCAAATGTGTCTTTATGATGGTGACATTCTCTTTGTAGTACTAACATTTTTCTAGTACTAGCAAGACAGGAAGGGAATTTTAAACCTGTTTTGTATGGAAAGTTACATTGTTTAGAGTGGTAGCCTCCATTTTGTGATTCCATGATAAGCCTAGGCACCACTAGAACATCTTTCACCATCCTTTCAGTCTGTAAGTCACTGGAGATAACACTACTTCTTCCCTTCACACTCAGTGTCCTTTAAGTTACATAAACTCAAATACATGTAGACTCAAGAATCAGGAGACAGAATTATAATCCACAGGTTGTCAACAAATTTGTGATAATTACAGCATGATGTTTTTGCTCAACTTCACTATCAAGAATAAAAAAGTGAAAAATGCCTGTTCTTGCCATTCATTAAATCATAAATATGCAGTATATAAAGTATATGCAATACTAAGAACATAGTGCTTACATATTAGTCAATGGTTTCTTGCTTGAAATATGAAGTAAGTATATGGAGTTCAAAGTACTTGTAGAAACTGTAAAATTTATAGCTTCGAGGAGAAGTAAGCAAGATCATTCCCAAGAGAAATGAGTATGTCAAATAGCTAAACAAGAAGGGAGAGAAATTATTACAGCAAGAAAAGGAGATAAATAGCAGAAACTAAAGTGTTGAATGAAGAGATGCCTAGAAATAATGATGGAAGAGTCTAATGTCAATGAATCCACCTGCCCATACCAGCCAGCATTGCCAGAGAAGGAAATTTAATAGGTTTTCATTTTACCATTGGCCTTCCATTGAACTACCAATAGAAATCCTTCACCTCAAAACAGATGAAAAAAATAATTTGCACACAAATCAAACCCTCACTGTCTATTACACCATCTCCGAATTCTGACACTGACTCTTTCCATTTAAGAAAGAAAAACAAAAGACATCAGAGCTCTTTTTGATAATCTCATACATTGGATAATTTTTACTTTTCTTTTTCTTTTTATTTGTTTTATTTTAGGGTAGAAATCCCTCACAAAAATTAATCATAGAATAACGTCCAGGCATATTTTAGTGCTCTGTAAAAAGACAAATAGCCAACCCATTATGAGGCTTGTTCAAGGCCTAGCAATCACTGCAAATGCATGGTTTGGAAGGCCGCCTCAATCCTTATCACTGCTCACAGGAAGTGATAAAGGGCTTTTGCCCTGCTGAGTAATAGCTGGTTACCTCATCACTCTTTACTACAGAATGTTGTCCTTCATCAGTGTCCATACCAAATCAGTTGGTTAGAATACAACAGCAAACATAAACTCCCTTTTGCCTTCTGTATTACAACCATTCTGTTTATTTTTTTTCTCTTCAACCTCGATTTGCAGGAAAAGAATTGCAAAGATCAATTGGAAACCTTAACTTATGCACAACTACTTGGAAATCATTTCTTTGATATTGATGTAGTGTCAATGAAAACGACAGTGAAAAATACGATTTACTTGAGGGAAAAAAGAAGAAATACTCTCAAGAGCTGTGCTCAAGTATAATTGAAAGGTCAAGTGATTGGAATTCTTTTGTAGATAACCTGAGGGGTAGTGGAAGAATACTAATCAGTTGGTCCTCAAAAAATGTTATCCTAATAACCCCAGCATTCTCTTCTCAGGCATAAGTACAAAACTGTATTCTTAAGAAAAATAACAATACAAAGGTTATTAATGCAAGTAAGAGGCAATAATGGTACTTAGAAATTTAATCTAATTCAATTCAATTTATTTCAATTTAATTGAATTTAATCTAAAATGAATCCTAGGATTTAAAAATTATCCTGGGCAATAACCACAAATTGCTTAAAAAGTTACAACAAAGGCTCCAGACCCATGTCAGTGGAGCACAAAAGAAGGGATATCCCAGTACCTACTTGCCACTTTCTGTAAGTATCTTCCCTAGCTCTTACTATAGCCTATGCCATGGCTCAGGTCCTATCAGTTGGCATCAGGATTTCACATCAGCCATGATTTATACAGAAGTTCCCTGCAGACTGATATCACCAAAGAACAACATACCTCTTAGGTTAAAATAGAAAAGATGTTTTTATTCATTTTATATGTTGTCAGACAAGAAACAGAACCTCACTGACTCCAGAACATTCACATAGCTAAGATGTGAAAGCACAGCGAGTGACTGTTGTGCCATGATAGGCAAATTTTTGGAATTGAATTTTTTTTAACTAATCATAGCTGTGTACATTAATGCAATCATGGGATACAATGTGCTGGTTTTGTATACAATTTGAAATATTTTCATCAAACTGGTTAACATATTTTGTCCCTCCCTGTCCTTTCCTGTCCCTCAGCTGTAAAGAATGCTGACCTTATGCTTTTTTGCCTCAGAGAAGGCAGATGTCCTAGATTTATTGAAGAAAGTAGAATCCAATGGGGCCAGAGAAATGTGAAGGCAGAGGTGGAGTTCTCTCTGAACAAACAAAAATGTTTCTCCAAACTGGGAAAATAAGAAATCTATGGGTGTCTTCAGAGATGGGGACCTGTTTCCTGTCCACTAAAAATGTGGTAGGACCTCAGAAGGAAAAGCCAGTTTGTTCAGGTTGTGGAGGCAGATGCCTCACTCAAGAACATTGTACTCTGACAGTGTCACTATAGCAGCAGAGAAGTCTGTGGACTAGACAGATGAGGATAAAAGGTCCTTTATCAGCGCACAAGGTAAAAGTCCAATACAATCATAATTAATCCTCACAACACATTTAAATGCTCATGACATAGGATCTACAACCATATAATCTCTCAGTAAAGGCAAGTCAGCCCGGTTTCTTCCAGCTTTGGAATGGATTGTCATTTCTTCCACTGAGCCCCAGAGTAAGTACCCAGATTATGACAAGCAGTGATGTTGTACAGAAAATGCTCATCAGAAGCATCTTCAATTTAGCAAGATGCTCCTTAGGGAACTGAGAATGATGAAGGAGCAAATAAACATCTTCCATTCCAGGTGCACTCCTGAGTATTACTTTCTTGAGTTTTGGATAGGTAAATGAAATTCCCTGATTGGTTTCTCAATTTTTCTCTCATGGCAGAGAGTTGAATCAAAAGAATATCTATGACAAGAAAGTTTCTCAATAACTGAGTTAGGTGGTTATCTTATGGCGTAATGAGTCATTGGCCATACTAAAAGTTGGACAGAGGGTTGACAATTTGAGAAGGCTTAGTTCTCAAATATGGAGTATGTTTTGCTCTAAAAGGAATTAGCTTCAGCACTAAGTTAACTTAGGGTCCAGTGGTTGACCTCAGTTTGCCTGTGTACTCTGTATGATCGCAGGAAGTTACTGAATCTCTTTATTTCTCACCTACCTCATCTATGAAAAAGAAATATGGAGAGTGTGGGAGATGAGTAATAAAACTGAAAATACCACACCACATACCATAGTCTTATCCGGTGGTTCTCAACCTTCCTAACGCCATGGCCCTTTAATAGAGTTCCTGTGGGTTGCGACCCACAGGTTGAGAACCACTGGTCCCTGGAACATAGCAAATGTTGATTTCTTTATCATCCCACTCACCGCTCAGCCACTATTCCTTATTCTACCACTGCAATTCTTTTTCATTGAAATTCAAAGAACGTCATTTTCATTTCCTAATGATCACAATAAAACTTGCAATGACTCAGACTTCATGTAAAATTTATAAAATCTTGTTATACTTTCAAGTCTTCTTATATCAAAAATTGTAATTCTTTTTCTTCAAAAACTTCTCCATACCTCTTATCTGTTAGCTATACAGCAAATAAAAGAGGGACAGAAAAAGCAACTCAATAAAAATTGGATTTAATTTTTTAAAAGAAAGAATTTAATCTCCCTAAATTGGTCTGTGATGTAGGTAATTTTCAAGAGTAGGACATTTAATAGACTAAAATATCATGTAAAGAGGCTTTTCTGTAGAGTAATCAAGATTTGGTGACCCATTAGAAGAACAGGAATCATTAAAAACAACAAAGTGCAAGGCATTATTAGATGTGGAAGATCAAAGTTTCTAACATATTAAAATCAGTGATGCAGTCCTGCAAATTCTAGCAAGCTGAAGATAACATTTTCACTGCATATTTCTTTAAAAGAATATAAAGAGCATTGAATCAATACATCAGTGAAGAAGATTATTATTTTGTACAAGCTGAAGGTTGGGACAGGTCATTCCCAGTAAAGTAAACAGAATTTGTTAATTTAATCCAACAGACTTGGCAGTGAGACCAAACAGGAATTTAATCAGCAGGAGAAGGTGGCAAGCATCTCTAAAAATTGAATGATCGCTGTGCAAACACTAAATATCACTGTAGAAGGGTAAGGAAATAAAAAGGTGTCCCTTTCATGATTTTCATCAAGTTCATCAAACATTATAAATGATTCCAAGTAAACCATCTCTAGGACTGCAACAATGACTCAATGTTATTTGTGCTAGAAAATTAAAATGTATAAGGTTTTCCAGTGTTTCGCCTTTCTTAAATACTTTTCTTAAAAAGGACAAGGTTATAAAATGAAGGACTACATGCGCTATATTCCAAGTGAAAACAAAAACTGACTTTTCAGGCTTTCTCATCTCAACAAAATGTGCCAGTCCTCCGATGCCAATGTGAGGATTTTTATACAAAAACTGAAGTAGACAGGGCTAAGATACATTCGTAATAGTTCAGTAGTAATAGCTTTAATCATCTTTGAAACTAAGAGGCTTTTTAAAGTATCTTTACAAAAGGACAAATAAAAAGTACTTATGCTCACCCAATCCCTACCCACTACCACTTTCATAAAATAATCATGAAAGCTTATTCAGAATCTTTTTCATTTCCTGTTACCACAGATTTTTCAGCTTCACTTTTTCCTTCTTATTTCAGTTTTTTACAAAACTCCCCTCTAATTGCAGGCTCTCCCTGTCTCCAAACCAGTCTCCTAGAAGCCCCTTTTTTAAAAGCATAAGCTTTTAGAATTACGTAACCAAAAGCAAAAGACTTTCACAACGGTGCTTTTTCCCCCTGTAGCTATGAAAACACAATGTTATCATGAAACCAGTGATTTCATTACCCTATGAAACCTTAATAAACAAATTTCAATCAGTATCTTCCAAGAATGACAAACAAAAACAAATCATATAATAAGTGACAAAGGTCCACATCCTTATTTTAAAGTCTTGTGAAAGTTATAGTTAACTTTAAATTAGTCCAGAGTTAATGATGAGCTCATCTTGAAATTCTAGAAGGCTGCCTGGCTTCGTGGGAAACTAGACCATGATATGGGGAGAGAATGAAGAACCATATTTTATTAAGCTGTTGAGAAGAAAGACAATCACTGGGAAAATCAGAAGCTGCTATTTTAAAGGTATATACCCAAAGAATGGATTAAAAATCTTAGCTTTAGGGGAAAAAAGAGATGCTTTCTCATAAAATTGTTTTATTTCTAAAAATGGACAGTAAAATACATGATCATTTATTTCTAGCTCGGTTTTCTCATTTATACTTTCTTGAATCATTTATCTCCATATTTCATCTCCTAAAGAAATAGAATTTTCTCTTTTTTATGTGTATGGTTAACTCATCTTCCTTTAGAACTATCAAAAAGGGTGGAACATTCTGCAGAATTTCAGTTAATTTGGGGGTCTAAATATCCTGTTAAGTGTTTATGGGAGTTTGTTTACAAAGGGAGTCACATACACCCCTGTGTGTGCATCACCCCCTTGCAATGGGCCTTTGCAGTTTATTCCATCAAGAGGCAGAGAATACTTCCCCACACTGAATTTGAGCTGTTCTCTGTTGCTTGTATTAGTAGGATGTGGTAGAAATGACGGTTTGTGACTTCCACGGGTAGGCCTCAAGAAACTATCTGGTGACTGTTTTTGCCCTCTCAGAGTGTTGCATTGCAACTGCCACACGAGGCCAACCAGACCCCAGCAGTATGAGAAACCACACAACCACACTGCCCTCACTGACGCTCTCCAGACCAACTCGCCAACAGCCAGTTCACAACCCCTAGATACCTGAGTGAGATCGTCTCAGACCACCCAGCCCAGTCAAGTTGACTGTTAACTGTAGTCACATGAGTAACCCCAGGTGAAATGAAAAGAGCCATTGAGTCAGCCCAAATTGTTTACTCATAGAATCACGAGCACACCAATGCTTATTGTGTTATGCCACTGAGTTTCGGAGTGGTATGTAACGCGTAGTCAGTAACCGATACTTAATCAGCACTGGAATAGTGTGCTGCAATGAACTTAGAAGACTGGCTTTGAAACCAGGAGTACAAAGAGTCTAGAAAAGTAATGATGCAATTTTTAGTAGAACCTCGAAAGTGGTGGAGAAAATACTAGTGCATGAGAGTATGTCATCACCCTACTGTGTGCTAAAAACACAATAACTTGAAATCTATAAAGTGGGCCTAATGAACCTGTTCTGGCTAAGGAGCTCTCTGGTCAGTACCAAAGTACTGAAAGTCAGAACACTTGGTGTTTCTAATTACATATGACAAAGCAATGGAAGAAGAAGAGTGAAAAAAGGAACGGACTATGTGCAGGCAGAACTTAAAGGAAGTTGCTAAACTGAAAGAGAAGACTGTTTCTTATCCCTAATCTCTCCAGTCACCAAAAGATTGCAAAATTTAAAAATTACTTCAGACAAAGATCAAATCCAGAGTGTGGGTATTTTGTTACCTTAGAAATCTTCAAATGGTACCTCACAGATCCTCTCAGATAGTACAGAACAAACAGTTAAGAACATTAAGGACAATGTTTCACAGAGAGCTGACATACAAAATAGAGATCTGTCTTTAAAAGAATTCTGGATATGGATTTGTGGACATGTAATATGATAAAATTAATACAAAATGCACAACGTTTCTGAGACAATTGTACTAGCAAAAGCCCTTCCAGCATGTTCTGAAAGGGACTGAGAAATTAAAAAAAAAAAAAAAAGAGCCTTCTGGGCCTCCTGCTTTCTATTGGCAAAAAGCGGACTAAGAAAATAACTCAGCTGCAAATACAGGCTATTTCTATAGAGAAAGCAGGATCTCAGAGGGTTGAACCAAGAACAATGGACTAGGAAATCAAGCCACTAAAACTATCCTCTAATCAAAGAACAGTCTCAGCCACAAGAATAGTGATACTTGGCAACATGTAGCTAGCTAGATTTCAGAATTTCTGTTGGCTAGTGACTGCTGTGAGCTCCCATTCTTCCCTTTTTTAAAATGCAAATTTCTACTACAGTTATCCTGTCTAGTCTTACCTGTGTATTGTGTGGAAAAAATAGCTTATCCTTTTATTACACAAGTTTCTGGAACAAGAGCCCTAACAAAGGAGCTGCATGGCAAGAACCTAATCCGCAGCTCGCCCTGATTTAGCCCTGGAACACATGTTGGACTTTAGAGATGACTCCCTGGGGATATAAAACTTACACGGAGGGATGAGTATATTTTCACATGGGAGACAGGTATATTAGAATTGCCAGAGAATGGATTATGGTAGGTTATATGCAAATATATCAACAAAAATTCCTCCAACCCCTGTGTGCGTGTCCTTTGCAATGGGACGTTGTTGCTTCCCATCTAGAGATGAAGTTTATTGCCCCATTCCGGAATTTAGGGAGACCAAATGTTGCATGAGCTCCAAATCCTAGGCATCAAGAGATTTGGCAGCCTCTTTTTTCCTTTTGCCATCTTGGGATGCTGCCCTGAGACTGCCACAAAGAAGCCTAAAATAGTCAATTAGGGGATAACAGACCACATCTACTAGAGGTGAGTCATCCGGCGTAGGCTGCCGAGACAACCAGCCAATAGCCAGTGTCAACCCACCAGATGCATTAGTAAGGCCATTTTACACTAGCCAGTCCCATCAGAGCTACAGTATATACCACAGAGTGAACCCGAGGAGATCAGCAGAAGGAGCATCCAGCTAAGTTCAGCCCAAATTATTTATCCATGGGGTGGGGAGGGGAATGACTTGTTTCAGGTGGTTTCTTATGCAGCAATAGATAGTGAAGTACCATATTTTATAATTTATAAATACAATCCAGATTTTAAATATTCCACCCCATTATATGTGTGTCAAATGGATGCCATTTATGAATTGAAGATATGGTCCTACAAGGCAGTAGGAACCAAAATGTGTTCTATAATGATGGTTAACCTAAATGAACACCACTTGCCTGCTAGAAGGTAGATTGTTATTACCGACCAGTATTAAAGTCCTTTTAATCCTTCACACAGCTACCTTTCCTTCCACTCATGTAAAACAAAAGCAGGAGGGTGGATAATCAAATTCAACTGCTTTCTGTCTGCAGAGACACTGTTGCTATTACACAGTGACATTTAAGTCCAATAAATTCCTTGAACATCCTTCCCCAGGTGTCATTGCCTCATGCCCACTCTCGGCCACATAGAGGCACAGATACATAAAAGATAAAATGAGGAGAGGAGTTAAAAAACTTTAGATTAAGTGACAAAGATGAATAACTGTTATAATGACACAGTGAACAATCACATTTCTATAATATATTTTTGTTTGAATTGCCTCCCAGCTAGACCTCTCCTTTGGGAAATGCTGTGTAATTTCTCTGGTTATGTGATAGAACCAAGATGAAAGATAACTCACAGGCTCCTGTGGCTTAAAATATAATGGTTGAAAATTGGTGGGTTATTTTTAAAGGGTTTTATTTTTCTTCTGTTCAACAAGGAAAGGCAGAACTGTACTCATCACCCCCACCCACGTCCTTCTGCAAAATAAAGGTCAAATTACTTCTCTGCTTTTAAAGACATTGCTAAAATACTATATATATATATATATATATACACACACACATATAATGTAAAGGAATAAGGAATATTAGGACAGTGACCTAAATAACATCTTCTTCTTCTCTTTCCCTACAATGAAAACAAAAAGATCAAAAATTTCTTAAAATAAAATAGTATATTCAACTTCTGAGGGAAAAAAAAAAACCATTGTAAATCATCTATAACTGAATATCTATAGTTGCAAAACCTGTCGCTGTAAAATCACAGACCTCATGAAACAGTCAGTTAGATTATGGGATCATTTTATTATAACTCCCACTATTCTTAGAAGAGATGAAATTTTAGAGATTATATATCCAGAACCTCATCTCTAAGGGTATCTGACTAATTCCGCCAAAGTTAGAGTTGATTTAAAATGTTGGTTATAAATTAAATTTAAATTATTTTAAAACTTTAGACTAATTTAGCACCGGTAGCACCACTGTTCAAATATATTGAATTATATGAAGGGTTATTTAAGTATCTAGTCTAGAAATAGGTAAAAAAAATTTAATGAAAACTTAAAATCATAGATTCTTACCTCTAAAAGGGGTCGTAGTTAAACTTCTTAAATTCATTTAAGAAGAACCTAAAGGTTAAAATGAGATGCCTGGAGTAGCAGGGCTTGTTACTGGTGAGGCTAGTTTGAGTCCATGTTTCCTGACCCTTTCCATCAGCCCATGTGGACTCACACCGAAGACTGTGCCCACTGCGGATGGGAGACCCTGCCTTCTCCCACTCCTGAATTTAGGAGCTGCCACACCTGAGCACAGAATTTCTATAATGCTTCTGCTACAGCCCTACCCTAGATTTAATTCAGATTCTCTAGAGATGATCAAAGCTTTAGTAATATTTAAAGCTCCCCAGGAGATTCTAAGATGACCAGGGTTGAAATGGTTTCTCAGTCTCATCTTCTTGAATGAGTCAGGGTTAACAGGCCAAGAGTCATAGCCCTCCTTCCCAGAATTTCCAGCTCTCTGTGGCCCTTCAATCCCTTTTTAGACATCAAGAACCTAATGCTGAGAGCTTAGACTCATGGAGAGGAAAAAACAAAAGCAGAGGAGAGAGTATAATTAAGTACATGGGTCTTAGGGACGTGCATTGTCAGTGATATTTCCTACAGACAAATGAGAACTTACAAAAAGAGAAAATTATAGAAAGATTTGATTTGGTGACATAAATGTACTATTACAGGTAGGTATTTGAGCAAATAGTTAACCAAGTTTATAGTAGTATACATCAGATTGCTTATGGGTTTATTTCTTTATGTCACTAAACCACTCATGTAAAATCATGGTCATCTATTCCCATGTTAATGAAATTACAGGCAACATGCCTTTATATATACATATATTCTTAGAAACTATAACATCAGAGAGAAACAGAGGCAGACTATTTTATATAAAATAAGTACTAAATCAGTCAGAATTCAGGTTAGCCACATCACAACAAAAACTGTTAGCAAATATCTATCAACCGACCCTAAATTTCAACCCAGTAAAGCTAAATATGGGTTATTTTGAATATCAGAGTGAGAAAGGTAAAATTTACTTGCTGTAATAAGATTACATACAGACATGGCCTCCTCACTTCTTTGTAATTCTTGCTCCATTCTTATAGCTCCATTCTTATAGTTGGAAAAGCTAATGATTCCTCGACTTGAGCTTGCAGCTCATTTAGGTTTCCAGATAAACATAGTTTTGCCCCAGTAGGGCCACATTTCGGTTGGGTTCCTGGCACAAGCAGAATTTTCTATGGCCAACTATTAACTTATATTATTTTAAAACTAAATACACGGTCAGGTGCTGTGGCTCACACCTGTAATCCTAGCACTCTGAGAGGCCAAGACAGGTGGATTGCTTGAGCTCACCAGTTCAAGACCAGCCTGAGCAACAGTAAGGCCCCCATCTCTACTAAAAATAGAAAAACTGAAGCAAGAGCATCTCTTGAGCCCAAGAGTTGGAGGTTGTTGTGAGCTATGATGACACCATGGCACTCTACCCAGAGCAGCAGCTTGAGACTCTGTCTCAAAAAAAAAAAAAAAAATACAAGGTATCCCCAAAGTCACCGCTAAAATAACTATACATAGGAAAAAATGGGAAATTGTAACTAAATGTACTTTTACTTACAGAATTTTCAGCACAACATTTCACAAAGAGGTGGCCAACACAAAGAATATTTTGTTAATATTTTATAAAATTCTGTAATAAATATTACATCAATAAAGGTACAGTTGGCTATTATTTCCCTATTATGGTGATTTTAGGGGTGACTTTTGGGACACCCTGCATTAAAGATTTGACTTAAATATTCTAAATCCAACTACCTACTCAAGAAAGAGTGTGTCTCAAGAGTAAAATAATGGCTACTAGAGGCTAGAAAGGGTAATGGGGAGGGGGTATAAAGTAATGATAGATAATGGGTGGAAAATATAGTTATTAGATAGAGTAAATAATATTTGATAGCACAGTAAAGCGACTGTAGTCAACAGTAATTAGGGTATACTTTAAAATAACTAAAGGAAAGGAATTAACTGTTTCTAGCAAAAAGAAATGGTAAGTGCTTGAGGTGGTGGGTACCCCAATGATCCTGATTTGATTGATACACATTGTATGCCTGTATCCAAACATCACATGTACCCTGCAACTACATGCAACTATTATGTACCCATAATAATTAAAAATTTAAAAACACTTTTAATAATTTTTTTTAATATTTTAGAAAAAGAAAGGGCATGTCTCTGAAACTACTTGGCTCAATTCCGTGTGGAGAATAATCCAATACCCCCGAAGCAAACACGTTCCTTAAGCCTTAAGCGGGACTAAAAAGGAAAAAGCGAAAGTTTGTCTGATTGCATCTTAATATTCGAGCTTGAGGCATATTTTATAGAACTGATTGTTTTGTTTTTCTGCCTCTGTCACCAATTCTTCTCCACTACATTAAATCCCACACATGGCAAACATGAGTTAATTAAGCATTATATTACAGAATATTAATATAAATGTTTCCGATGCTGCTCCTTAAGCCTCTACGGCATAATTACTATCGCCCTGAAGAAGAAATTAATTTTCATTGTTAACAGAAATGCTTAGAAACAAACACATTTAAATGTTTAACCATCAGTTTTAAAAGAACTGATTAAAGAAAGTGATAGTTAAATCAAAACATTAACCCTCAGATGGTTCAGCAAGGTAATGTGAAAAAAGAACATATCCTCTTATCATTTTAAGCACATTGAAAAAGCTTTTCAAATAACCTCACTTACTTTCATTTCCAAAATCAAATATAAATGCTGTCAATATCGTACTTCACCTTCTTACAGTCTAATCACAAATATCATCAAGAAAGCATTTCCTTCAGCTCTTCAATCTCCCTCCCTTCAGAAGATTGGAAACTTCACAAGCATCAACAAGCAGAGACGATGTAAAACAATACGAGAGCTAAAGTCACAGGCCTGCAAGTAACTTTCATTAATTACACGGCACATCTTCCACCTCCGATATAATCATTTACACCAGTGGTTCCCAGCCTTGGCTGCACATTAAAATTACCTGAGACGTTTTTAAGTTTTCTGGTGCCCAGCTCTAAATCTCAGAAATTTTAATATAAATGGTCTGGGGAGGACAGCCTCAGGATTTTTAAAACCTCTTCAGATGATTTTAATGTACAGCCAAGTGCCAAAGCCCCTAAAAGACCACCAAGAAAGCACCTGTAGTCGAGCAAAGTTAGGCTTACTTAACTTGCTGAAGCACAGGAGATGTCAGGGAACCTCAGGGGCTTCTCACTAAAGGGAAATTTACTGGATGATTTTAAGAGGGATTAGGGAAGCAGGGGACAGTTATAGATTAGATGACATCAAGCAATGGGGAAAATCCTGTGATGGGGTGTCTCAATTGTCTTCATCCAAGAGGCAAAAAGATTAGCACAGAGATGCCACTGATAAAAAAGCAGAGATCACTCAAAAGGCAAAGTTGTTAATAAGGAGAGATGGGGTGTCAGTCATTTCTGTGAATAAGGTGTGGCCTAATCAATGCCCTTTTCTAAACCTGGTGTATTTATAGCTCTTGGTAAACGTGGTGGTCTGGTTATCAGTAAAGCTAATTTACTTACTCTGATCAATCAGGCTGATTTCCATATCCTCGCAAGATTGAGAACCACTGATGTGAACGAATTCAAAAACCTAGCTGAAAGAGTGTGATTCAGTTGTGTTGTCTGTCATTCTTTAGAGCTCTAGGATTAAAATTAGCTATTGTCTGGCTTATTAGACATTTTTTTTATTTCTCCTCAATTTTTTAAGTGAAATCTTCCCAAGACTGCACCTCCCCAGAGAAATGCTTCTGTTCCTAGCCCCTTGATAGTTATGCCCACAAATTTAATTTGCAAAAGAATATATTGCTAAAGAAAAATCTGGTGTGAAATAGCTTCTTTTGGTAAATCACCTTTAAAACCCTAGTTATGCCATATCTAAAACTCATGTTGTATTTATTCTGTTCCATTGTAAATTTTTCACAATTAACTCATAGCTGCCTTGATATGGTACATACAACATGTAAAGAGTTGGGGCAACTTATGGAAATGTTTCCAATGGTATTTTGATGATTCACCTAATGCTTGTTTCTATAAGAAATCAGAATGTTGCAACCATTTATTGCTTGAGCCAAGAATGAATAAGAATATTCGATGGAAATTAGAGTGTTTCTTCTTTGATGATCTGAGATGTCAATTTGCTCTCTCATGAAGGCTGGATAACCATAAACCCTATTTCATGTCTCCCTGAAAATAAGGCTCTTTTGGTGTTTTATATTCTCATTATAGGAAGTCATATTTTTATCTCTTTATCAGACTCAAAGATATATTACCTTCTGATAGTATATCCAGACACTTGTTATTCAAACATGGCACCCCATTCATGGCTTCCTATTCTCATCCATATTACCTACTTCTCTAGGCTACATAGAGATGGAATCAAAGTTTTCCTCACTTGGGCAGAGGTATGGCCACTGACTAGACTTACGGGAGTTCAGAAATAATGTTATTGTTCCTCTATTTGAGGTCTGAACAAGCTAAGAAAACCCAACAGTAATAAAGAAAGATATTTAAAACCTTTCAGCACCAAAAGGCATCCCAAATATGAATATTATATCCAGCACTTGATATAACCAAAAGGCATCCCAATATGAATATTATATCCAGCACTTGATTTCCCATTTACACACAGGCAGCACTAAGTAATCGCCAGCCATCTACAGAGATGGGCAAGTGAATATGAGCATAAAGATGCAAGCCCAGAATATATAATTCTCACAGGCACCTGGCTCTTAAAGAAGAGAAAAATGAAGAGGCTGAGATATCAACATTTGTATGCCCCAATTTTGTCCTTACATTCATCAAAAAGATTTTGTTCCATGCCATAAAGTGTAGAAACAAATGTAGAAAAAGGCCAGAAGTGTTATGCTAATGGTGACCCTCCACATGGAAGGAAAGACCCCTGGAGAGAGGAAATGGTCCCCTCTATCCTGTACCAACAGAGTCACTGTAAGTTTAAGGCAGTACAGGGAGGCTTATTCTCATTTCTATGACTCCAGATTATAATGATTCATAATTTGTCATTCAAAATTCTCACATATACAGCAATCGCTTTTCTATACACTGACAAATATATTCCATTTGAAAGTATAGTTACTGTAGAATTGGTTGGTTTGGTTGGTTGGTTGAAGAATTAAAGGCTGAATTTTATTATTCTTTTTCCATGCAAAAGAGTAGATTTATTTACCAAGTTCCAAATAACATTAACATTTTTAGATCATCTGTACTCTTATGGCTTAATACAAAAATCACCAGGAGCATAGATGGCAACGTAACATGTATATGCTGCAGGGGGCAATTCAGCAGCCAGACGTTCACACTCATTCCCCTTTAAACTACTCAGCTCAGGGAATCCCAGTAACGTCCAGAGCACAAGAATCCAATGCCGCTATGGGGATATCCACTTCTTCAGTGAAGTGTTGAAAGTGACTCTAAGAGTGACCAAAAGGTGCAAATCATAGTTTTAAAGAAGCAGCACTGGATATGTCAAGGGCATGTCAGTCTCTTCTCAGCCAGCCAAAGATACTTTCTTTTGAGTAATTAGCTAGTGCTTCCTCTCTGACAATATGATAATGAAATGTTGGTAAGAAATCACATTTTTAAAATAATGGCCAGCTGTTTGATTGGGAAAGATTTGATGTCATGGAGATTCATTCACAACAAGATAACATATGACAAGCTGATAATTTCTGCACGTGCAGCTAAGATAAGGCAGTCTTTTGGAAATTATTTGAGACTGATGATCTAAAGACTGCCATAAGATTACTTCTTAAAACCAGCTCTCTAGAGTACCTGCCTGAAATAGATAAAATCTAACCAAATTTGGGAAACCACAAATCTCAATTGGATCTAAGTCTTCTTGAACCTATACCTTTAATGATGTTTAACAAAGTGTGGTCCTATAACCACCTATTAAGTAATAATTCAGTCACTTGTACAAATGAAGACATGGCTAGATACCACCTAGTGGATGCAAATATCTAGGGAATGTGCCCCAAGAGTCTGCATGTTCAACAAGGTCCCCAAGTGTTTCTAACGCCCACTGTGGTTTGAGAAACCATGTTAGAAATTTAGGACAGAAAAGGTAAAAGCCCAGATTCCAGGCTCAAAAAAAAAAATTACACAAAATTCATTTGAGGGTGGCACCAGTGGCTAAAAGGAGTAGGGTGCTAACCTCATATATGGGAAGTAGTGGGTTCAAACCCGGCCCCGGCCAAAAAAAAAAAAAAAAAAAAAATTAATTTGACACTTAATTGGAAACAGTATTTTTCACAAAACTAAAACTCTTATTCATTGAATAAATATTTTATTGTGTTCCTGCCACATCTAGACACTGTGCTAAATACAGTGCATTCAAAAATAAAGATTTTGAGAATTGTAAAATTATAAGAATATTCTAGATTCACCACACATTATGCCTCCTCTCCTGCTGAATTCAGACCTTGAGATACGTACATCACAAGAAATTAACATGAGAACTCGGGGAAAAAAATTAAACTGCTGAAGTGGAACTTTCTAAAGGAAAGGAAAACATTAAAAAGTTATATTTAAAAAATCAACTAAGGGTATCTAGTCCTCTGTGGGGAAAACCAGGATTGAAGGGGTGAACAGACAAGCCTGTGATAATTTTAAAATAAAAAGATCTCTTGAAATGAGATCAGAGACTAGAGATGATTCCCATCCCAACCTGAACCAGTTCTTTATACCAGAATCACAGAGTTGATGAACTTTTGATCTGTCCTTTCTTTCTCTGGAAGCGCACATCAAAAAGCTGTTATCAAACAAGGTCATGAAGAAAGGATAAAAGGATAATATATAAATCATTGTTGATTTTCCATAAAGTATCCATGAACTCTGCTGAAAGAATGTGCAAACATTAAACCCACTTCACATACACTACCACAATCCACTAGAATATTACTCCTGCTTGCTAGCATAAGCTAAGCTCACTCAAGAGCGAACCCTTGAAATGGTTTCTACAAAGCTTCACACACATCTGGTAATGATTCAAGAAGCAACATACACACAACTCCATTTGACCCTCAGAGCTTTTGTTTATAAAAAGATTTCACAAAGCATTTGTGTTCAGAATTTCATCCTATGATTAAACAAAACCTAATTAGATGATTTTTATCAACAAAATCAAAACAAAGAAGAGCACACATTGAAAAAACAGAAAACATGTATTACATATTAAATGATAGAGCGATAGCTGATTTTCCTACATTTCCTAAATATTTAATAATGAGAATAATACTTTATAAGAAAAAACATTTAAAATTAATTTCTTAATAGAATTATATTTTATGATCAAATGGAACTTTTTAAGTAAAAATAAATTTCCTAGGGACATAGTCTTCAATGGTCATTATTTTCAATTTATTTCCTTTTTTCTTGAAAACATATATTTTAACCTTCAGGTGAGATCATCTCTATATTCTTTCAAAAATATATAAGCTTCAACACTTTTTCTATAACAAAAAGTTCAGGCTTTTCTTTTTCCCATCTTTTTTATTGCAACCCCATAAATTCTAACTATAGCTGTCCACTCTACCTCCCATTATTCTCAATAGTCTTGACTAACAGACTTTGAAAGCATATTGCTTTAGCACATTAACTTTTGCTGGGGCACCTTTTTTCCACACCTGACTCTCCTACCCTGCAATTTTATATCCACTCTAACTAATAGTTTTCCAGGTAATAAATTATACATGACATCTGTCTTGTTCTAGTTTTCAAAATCCCTGTAGCCTTTTAAAAGTCTTTTCAATGTCCTTATGGTCAAGTCCAGGCCAACTCTCATATTTCTATTATGAAATATTTTTCTAGTTATCTGTTTTCTATCTTTGCCTTATGTTTTACTCTACTATCTTCCTCAGCACTTTTTGCAGGAGGTTTTATGTAATCTCTTTTTTGTTTCTCAAGTTCTTTTTCATGGCTCCTTCCCCCCACCAGTCTGGGACTAGTGAAATGTGAACAATGCCTCATTTTCCACCAAAATTGTGACCTTTCTAGCTATTTAAAATTAAATACAATTCCAGTCATGTATACATACTGACATTTTGACCTATACACGCAATGATGATCTTTTAGGTTATTACACAGCTGAAAATTCCTAATGCCGAATGATATCTTGGCTGAAGAAACATTATAGTGCAACATATTACCTTTCCTTATGTTTAAATATGTTTATATACATAAATATCATTATGTAAAATTGCCTACAGTATTCAGTGCAGTAATCAATCTTGAATATGGTTATTAGAACATTTTAATATATTGAGAACAACGTCGGAATCTCCTCTCTCGACTGTAAATTCTATTAAATTTAAATATATATCTAGTGTTTCCCAGTAAAAATTTAGTGTACAAATTAATATTTGCTGATCCACTCCAGTTGTTAGCTACTCACAAAAGAGTCAAAGACTAATAAATAAAAAATGGCACACCTTGCTACGTACCTACTAGAGAATCAAAGTAATTAAAACCATGACAGTGAAATACAAAGCTACATAAAAAATTTCCCCCTAAAAAACAAAAACAGAACAGAAAAGCAGGAAAATGTGCTGAAAGAAACTAGATACCAGTTTTGTGGGCTCAAATTCTATATCAGAATGAATATCAACAGATCAAGAGATCACTAAGGGTTTTCCATACTCTTAACATTAGATTCCATAATTACGCTGGGCATGAGCAAAAATGCGGCAAGCCAAGTCATAATAATACGACAATCAACCTCGTAATTACTCAAAATCTTAAAACACATTGCCAGGACTTGAAAATGGGATGCTGGGTGGGGACAGGTGAAGACATATCTGCTTGATGTGATGAACAAAAGGGAACGTAGTCAGACTAAAACAAATCAAACCAATGGTAGGAAAGCTGAATAAATTTTTGTCTTAGTTTTTAAATAAGAAAAATCTTAGAAAGATTCCACTCTGAAATAGTCCTCAAAAATAACTGTTTAAAGGTTAATACACAAGGCTCTAGATCTAATTGCAAACTATGGCAATAGACGGCAATCATCATAGTTTTATTTAAGAAAAATTAGTATAAAAGCTTGGAACTTCTGTCTATAAGGTACAACCTAGTTTGATAAATACCCTCATAAATAAATATGATTTAGAACATCCTTTGAATGCAGTAAGTGGAACATTTTGATGTTGAAACTTTAAAATGTTGGGCATCACTATAAAAGTTTAGAAGCAAAACCTTTGGTCAGAAGGTCATATTCAAACCATAACACATTCAATTCTGCGTTCTGTTCACATGTTCACTAAAAGTTATGTTTATAACTACTATAAACTATCAAGTGTATAGTAGCATTTCTATACACTTAATAGTTTATATACATACCTTAATTAAAAATACTTTATTCTATGCTAAAAAATGCTATCATCTGTGCCTTCAGCAAGTCACAATCTTTTTGCTAATAAAGGGTCTTGCCCTGATGTCAACAACTGCTAACTGATCAACATGGTGGTTGCCAAACATTGGGGTACTTGTGGACATTTCTTAAAATGAGACAACAATGAAATTTGCCACATTGATTGACTCTTCCTTGCACAAGAGATTTCTCTGTGACATACAGTGCTATTTGATAGAATTTTACCTACAGAATAACTCCTTACATAATTGAGGTGAATCCTTTCCAAAAGGTGTTTAAATTTACTTCAGCCAGACCCAACAGAGGAATCACCCTTACAAAATGTATTTCTTAAATACTAAGACTTAAAAGTCAAAATGACCCCTTGCCCATGACTGTGTTGGCAGGAAAGAAAACAACATTAATCTCCTTGTACATCTCCATCAGAGCCCTTGGATGACCAGGTGCATTATAAATGAACAATAATATCTTAGAAAAAAATATTATATGTCTCAAAAATGGGGTTAAAATATTTAGTAAACCATTTTATAAACATATGGACTATCATCTGGGCTTTGTTGTTCCATTTGTAAAATATAGGCAGAGTAGTTCACTAGGACTCTTAGATATTCATTAAGGTAAATGAATATTGGCTTCAATTCAAAGTCACCAGGTACATTAGCACTTAGCGAGAAAGTCAGCCTATTCTTTGAAGCTTTGAAGCCAGGGATTGACTTCTCCTCTCTTACAATGAATTTCCCAGATAACATCATATTCCAATAGAAGGCTGTTTTATCTATTTTTAAAACATACTGTTTAGTTTGGCCTCTTTTGTCAAGATCTTAGCTAGATCTTCTGGATAGCTGGCTGCAGCTGCTACATTGGCACTTGCTGCTTCCCTTTGCACTTTTATGTGAAGATGATGTCTGTGGCTCAGTGCCTGTGGCTCATGTGGCTAAGGCGCCAGCCACATACACCTAAGGTGGCAGGTTCAAATCCAACCCGGGCCCACCAAAAACAGCAATGACGGCTGCAACCAAAAAATAGCCAGACATTGTGGCAGGCACCTATGGTCCCAGCTACTTGGGAGGCTGAGGCAAGAGACTCGCTTGAGCCCAGGAGTTGGAGGTTGCTGTGAGCTGTGACGCCACAGCACTCTACCCAGGGGGATAGCTTGAGGCTCTATCTCAAAAAAAAAAAAGATGGTGCCTGTGGTCTTTCAGCCTCATGAACCAACTTCTGTGAGTTTCCAACTTTTCCTCCATAGTTTCCTCACTTCTCTCAGCCTTCATAGAATTAAAGATAATTAGGGTGCTGTTCTGGATTAGGCTTGGGCTGAAGAGAATGTTGTAGCTGATTTGATTTTCTATTCCTGAGTTATGCATCCTTACCTTACTGCTTGTATGTCACATTTTATAGACAACTCAAAAAAAGATGACTACTTCAGAGCAAGTTTACAAAGCTCCACCCCAACCTGCCCCAAAGCCAACTAATACTAATGACTAACATTTATGCTACACTTACCCTGGGCCAGAGACTACTCCAAATACCTTAATTGTATTAATTTAGTAAGTCTTAGAAAGTATGTTCCATTACCCATTTTACAAAGGAAACTAAGAGAGAGGTTAGGTAACTTTCCCACAATCACACAGGTAGTATGTGGTAGTATCTGTTAGAAGCCTACCTAACTCTGCAGTCTCATTTACTGCTTCTCTGTATTCGGGGATATTAGTATTCTTTTTGTTCCTGAATTATCCATAGTAAAATGCCATCTTAGAGTCTTATAACATGCTCTACCCTCACTGTAGACCAATTATTTAATCAAACATTAAAAAATAAGATCCAGGCTTTAATATCACATAGATTTTGACTGAAATCTCAGTCCCACTATCCACTAGTTATGTGATTATGGTGGTAGCTTTATGAAATCAGCTGAGTCAGACTATTAAACAAACACTAATGGGGCAGGGCCTGTGGCTCAAAGGAGTAGGATGCTGGCCCCATATGCTGGAGGTGGCAGGTTCAAACTCGGCCCCAGCCAAAAACTGCAAAAAAAAAAAAAGCACTAATCTAGGAGATGCCATGAAGGTATATTATAGACATGACTAAAGTCAATAATTTATTTAACTTAATAAAGGAGATTGTCCTAGATAATCTGAATGAACCTGATTAAAACAATCTAAAAGTCTTAAGAGCAGAACTGAGGTTTCCCTAAAGAAGAAAAAATTCTGACTATGGACTGCAACTTCAGCCTTTGTCCAAAAATTCTTGCCTGTCTTTCCTGCCTAGTAGCCCTACAGAAATTTTGCACTTCCCTTGCCAGCCCCAACAAGTGCATATACCAATTCCTTGCAATAAATCTACCTGTCCATCTCTATATCTCCATGTGCATATCCATACACACACACATATACACACATACACAAATTATAAACACATGCTACCGGTACTAGATTTTTTTTCTAACAAAACTATAATCTGAGGAAAGTTATCTCTCTGGACTTCATTATCCTCATATGGAAAATGAAGATAGAATTATTAATAGCTTATATGGTGACTATAAGGATCTAATGACATATTATGTATAATGACATAACACTGACATGCAATAAATTAATTTTTTCATCAATGTTGCTCTAAAATGTATACTAGTATTTGTAAAAGTATTTGTAAATGATATACACCATGTTTAATGAAAATGAACATCCACCAAAGTAGAATGGAAAAAAATACAGAAAAATCCATTGCTATATTTAGAAAATGGAATACTATATAACAATGGAAATGAACAAACTATTATTGACAATATAAATGAATCACACAAGCATACTGAGTGAAAGAAGGCAATCATAAACCAATTCTTTACTTGAATATACAATATCATTTATATAAAGTGCAAAAGTAAACAAAATTAATCTGTGGTGGAATGAGTGGTTAGTTAAGAGGACAGGGGAAAAGTTAATTACAGGGAGCAGAAGGACAAGGAAGTTTCTGAGATGCTGGGAATGTCTAGAAAATTTTACAAAAAGGCCTTCACTTTAAGAAAATTAATCAGAGGCAGAAGCAAGATGGCCAACTGCAGCCATCTTTCCACAGAGGCTCCCATCCAGAAGGAGAGTTAAAGGACAGAAGTTTAGCAATTAAGCTGATGGTTTGGAGCTGAACCAAGAGAGAAGGTTAAAGAAAGCACATCAACCCTGCTGAGGCAATGGGACCCCAAGGAAACAAATGATAGGTACAAAATCCATCACCAAGCAGATGGGAGTCCCCGCCCCCATGAGAACAGTTCACAGAATACCTTATGCAAACAAGCAAGCAAAATTCAGAGACCCTCCTGTTTTATCCCATGGGACAGACCCTCTAAAAACTAGAACTCCTTCCCTAGAGAGGACTTACTCATGTGCCGTGGCACTCTTCTGCCAGGCATAAGACTGTACAAAGCTATATATATTCTCTACCTGCAATTCTGAACTCCCAGCACTCTCCTCCACTCTCACCCCAAAGTCTGGAAGCCTATCCCCCATAAAGTCCTGATTCTTAGGCATTTTCCTAAGAGGTGTGGACAAGGTGTGGCTGTTGCTGGTCTGTGCTGATTCTGCAGCACAGAAGTAAGAAGAAGATGGTGAACCAAGGGAACCATATTGGAGAGGGAGAGGCAGTGCACCACAGCACAGAGCAGCAGCAGCTGTAGTGGGAACAATAGAGCTCACACTCCTGGGGATATTTTGGAGAGATACTCCCTGCCTCTCTGGGCAATCAGAGGAAGTCAGGCATCTTCTTTGGTGGCAATCAATAGCGGAACAGATCTGGGATGGAAATGCAGGCCCCATCAGTAAAAGGTATGCTGAGGTGGTACCTGCCTGGGCGGGGCTTAGTGGAGTTGGAGACTAGAATAGCATGCACAGAGATGGCAGACTCCCAGGGTGAGGCTGAGCCAGAAGGACTGCTTAAGTGAGCCTAAGCAACTCCCCTCCCTCAGGGGATCATAGCTGAGACAAAAGCAGGCAAGAACATACTCCAAAATTGATCACATCTAAGGTCACAAATCTAACCTCTGCAAATTTAAAGGAATAGAAATTATTCCATGCATCTTCTCGGACCATCATGGAATAAAAGTTGAACTCAGCAACAACAGGAATCTGCAGACTCGTACGAAAACATGGAAGCTAAATAACCTTATGCTGAATGATAGATGGGTCAGAGACGAGATCAAGAAGGAAATTACCAAATGTTTAGAACATAATGATAATGAAGATACGAGTTATCAGAACCTCTGGGATACCACAGAGTTAGTCCTAAGAGGGAAATTTATAGCACTGCAAGCCTTGCTCAAGAGAACGGAAAGAGAGGAAGTTAACAACTTAATGGGACATCTCAAGCAGCTGGAAAAGGAAGAACCCAGAATCCCAAACCCAGCAGAAGAAAAGAAATAACCAAAATTAGAGCAGAATTAAATGAAATTGAAAACAAAAGGATTATACAACAGATTAATAAATCAAAAAGTTGGTTTTTTGAAAAGGTC
>NW_003852400.1:17839574-17888296 GCF_000181295.1 Otolemur garnettii
GACCAAGTGGGTTTTATCCCAGGGTCTCAAGGATGGTTCAATATATACAAATTTATAAATATAATTCACCACGTAAACAAATTAAAAAACAAAGATGATATAATTCTCTCAATTGATGCAGAAAAAGCTTTTTATAATATCCAGCATCCTTTCATGTCAGAACACTCAAGAAAATGAGTATAGAAGGGACATTTCTTAAACTGATAGAGGCCATCTACAGCAAACCCACAGCCAATATCATATTGAATGGAGTTAAATTGAAATCATTTCCACTCTGATCAGGGAGGTAGGCAAGGTTGCCCATTGTCTCCACTGCTTTTTAACATTGTAACGGAAGTCTTAGCCATCACAATTAGGGAAGAAAAGGCAATTCAGGATATCCATATAGGGTCAGAAGAGATCAAACTTTCACTCTTCACAGATGATATGATTGTATATCTAGAAAACACCAGGGATTCTACTGCAAAACTCTTAGAAGTGATCAAGGAATATAGCAGCATCTCAGGTTACAAAATCAACACTCATAAATCTGTAGACTGTATATAAACCAACAATACTCATGCTGAAAAAACAGTCAAAGACTCTATTCCATTCACAGTAGTGTCAAAGAAGACGAAATATTTGGGAGTTTACCTAACAAAGGACGTGAAAGATGTCTATAAAGAGAACTATGAAACTCTAAGAAAAGAAATTGCTGAAGATGTTAACAAATGGAAAAACATACCATGCTCATGGCTGGGAAGAATCAACATTGTTAAAATGTCCATACTACTCAGAGGAATATACAATTTTAATGCAATCCCTATTAAAGCTCTACTGTCATACTTTAAAGATCTAGAAATGATAATACTTCATTTTATATAGAATCAGAAAAACCTCAAATAGCCAAGACATTACTCGGAAATAAAAAAAAAAGCAAGAGGAATCACTCTACCAGACCTCAGATTATACTATAAATCAATAGTGATCAAAACAGCATGGTACTGGCACAAAAACAAAGAGGTAGATGTATGGAACAGAATAGAGAGCCAAGAGATGAACCCAGCTACTTGCCATTATTTGATCTTTGACAAGCCAATTAAAAACAATCAGTGGGGAAAAGATTCTCTATTTAACATATGGTGCTGGGTGAACTGGCTGGCAACTTGTAGAAGAGTGAAACTGGATCCACACCTCTCCCCATTAACTAAAATCAATTCTCACTGGATTAAAAATTTAAACTTAGGACACAAAACTATAAAAATACTAGAAGAAAGTGCAGGGAAAACACTTGAAGAAATTGGCTTGGGTGAATATTTTATGAGGAAGACCCCCCCCCCAGGCAATTGAAGCAACATCAAAAATACATTACTGGGTGGCACCTGTGGCTCAAAGGGGTAGGGCACCAGCTGCATATGCCAGAGGTGGCAGGTTCAAACCCAGCCCCGGCCAAAAACTGCAAAAAGAAAAAAAAAATACATTACGGGGACCTGACCAAAATAAAAACCTTCTGCACAGCCAAGAACAGTAAGTAAAGCAAGCAGACAGCCCTCAGAACAGGAGAGGATATTTGCAGGTTATGTCTCTGACAAAGGTTTAATAACCAGAATCTACAGAGAACTCAAACATATTAGCAAGAAAAGAACAAGTGATCCCATCTCAGGGTGGGCAAGGGACTTGAAGAGAAATTTCTCGGAAGAAGACAGGCACATGGCCTACAGACACATGAAAAAATGCTCACCATCCTTAATCATCAGAGAAATGCAAATCAAAACTTCTTTGAGATATCATCTAACTCCAGTAAGATTAGCCCACATCACAAAATCCCCAAACCAGAGATGTTGGCAAGGATGTGAAGAAAAGGGTACACTTCTACACAGCTGATGGGAATGCAAACTAATACATTCCTTTTGGAAAGATGTTTGGAGAACACTTAGAGATCTAAAAATAGACCTGCCATTCAATCCTATAATTCCTCTACTAAGTATATGTCCAGAAGACCAAAAATCACATTATAACAAAGATATTTGTACCAGAATGTTTAATGCAGCCCAATTCATAATTGCTAAGTCATGGAAGAAGCCCAAATGCCCATCAACCCACGAATGGATTAATAAATTGTGGTATATGTACACCATGGAATATTATGCAGCCTTCAAGAAAGATGGAGAATTTGCCTCTTTCATATTTATATAGATAGAGCTAGAACATATTCTTCTTAGCAAAGTATCTCAAGAATAGAAGAAAAAGTATTCAATGTACTCAGCCCTACTATGAAACCAATTTATAGCTTTCATATGAAAGGTATAACCCCATTATAGCCCAAGAATATGGGGAAAGAGGAGAAGGGGGGAGGGGAGAGGATGGTGGAGAGAGGGTAATTGGTGGGACCACACCTATGGTGCATCTTACAAAGGTACATGTGAAATATGCTAAACGTAGAATATAAATGTCTTAACACAATAACTAAGAAAGTGCCATGAAGGCTATGTTAACCAGTTTGATGAAAATATTTCAAATTGTATATAAAACCAGCACATAGTACTCCATTATTGCATTAATGTTCACAGCTATGATTTAATGAAATAAATAAATAAATAAATATAAACATTATATTAAATTACCCTTAGCATAAAAACAAAATCTCATGCCAGATTGTTACTTTCAAAAAAAAAAGATATGGATTCAATCTAAGTGTTCATCAATGGATGACTCAACAAAGGAAATATGAGAGAGATATATTCTCTCTTTCTCTATACACACACATGCACACACACAATGAAATACTATTTAGCCGTAAAAAAGAATGAAGTTATGCCTTTTGCAGCAAAATAACTCAGACACAGAAAGTCAAATAAGTTCTCACTTATAAGTGGAAGCTCAATAATGCGAACACATTGACATAGACAGTGCAATAATAGCTATTGGAGACTTGGGAAGGCAGGAGGATGGGGGGTGGGATGAGAAATTACCTAATGGGTAGAGTATACACTATTCAGGCAATGGTTATACTAAAAGCCCAGAATTCACCACTATGCAATATATTCATGTAAAAAACTTTACTTATATACCCTAAATCTATTTTTAAAATTTTTAAAGAAAAACTCATGCCTGTAATCCTAGCACTCTGAGAGGCCAAAGTGGGCGGATAGCTTGAGCTCATGGGTCCAAGGCCAGCCTGAGTAAAAAGCAAGACTGTGTCTCCAATAAAATAAATAAATAAATAAACTGAGGCAAGAGGATTGCTTGAGCCCAAGTTGGAAGTTACCATGAGCTATGAGGTCACAGCACTCTACTGAGGGCAACAGCTTGAGACTCTGTCTCAAAAAAAAAAAAAAAAAAAATTTAAGGGAAGGTCTTTTTAGAGTAAGGAGCCCAGGTAATTGATTTATACTCTGTGACCTTAGGAACTAGGGGAAGCTTGGGTGACTAACAGTTAGTAGCTATTATGACACTGGCTTCTAGGCAGAGTTAGGTCCATTATTTCACATCAAAAGAAAAAAGACTCAATCATTTATTGTACAAAAAACTATCTCTCCCCATTCCACCACCATAGTTCACACCACTGTCCTGCTCAGCCCCCTCGACCCAATCTCTATAGATCCTCTGTACTGGGCTACTTTCTGCATAAATTAGATTATGTCACCTCTGTCTAAATCACATCACCAGTTTTCCACTGTATTGAGAGTAAAATCCATTATCCTAATGTCGTCTGTCTAGCAGGTCCTGTGTGAGACGGCCCTGCCCACCTTTGTCGCACCCTCACTCACCTTTGTTGCGCCCTGCTTTCTCCCCTAGCCCAGTTACACTCTTCGGGCAGCTCCTAGGGCACTCCAAATTTGTTCCCTATCTCAGGACTTTTATTCTATGTCCTCTGCAAAACATTCTTCCTTAGGCTCCCATGATGCTGGCTGCATCCCTTTCTCTAAGTCTCAGTTCAAATGTCCTACCCTACCCTTTCATGGGAAAGCACTTTCCATTTCTCTGCTTATTCCCTTCATATTACTTACCACGATCTGCACTCATTGTGTGTTATCAGTTTTAGTTCTTTAGTTCAGAATCATGCTGACCTCTACTAGTTGCTCAAAAATACCCAGTGAATAAAATAACACATCCAATGAACTCATAAATACCACCATGACCATTGAGACAAACCAGTGGGAATATGCTTTAGTGATTATATATCTTCTTCACCATCTCACAGCTTATGTGGAGATTAATTGATATCGACTTTATCTGGAAGAGGTAGAAGGTACTAAACATGCACAGTACTGTTCTCCTTAATTATAGACTTTTCTGAGAGTAGCTAGGATTGAAGTCCAAGTTTTCTGTCCTTTCTATACTTCAACCTTTAAGAAGGGGTCGTAAGGTATAAACGGCACCTCCCCTGAGTAGTTTGAATGCCTGCAGATATAAAGTGCTTTTCCTTTACATGCTGACATTGCCTGATAATATTGCTGATAATAAACATTAACAGGTGATAAACACATAATTTGAGGGTATGCTAAAGAGACTAAAAGCCATATTTCATTGATTTGAATCTTCCCTCTGCACTCCTTATCAGCAGTTCCCTTGAAAAACAACTTTTTTTTATCCTTGGTTTTGTCAGCAATAAAGTAAAGCTAATACAGCAACATGAATTTCTCAGAGTGGTTATGGAAAATAGATGTGCAAATCTATGTGAAAAGCACTTTGCAAACTTTCTACATGCCGTACACTGTAAGTTGTCATAACTATTTCAGTGTAAGCTTTTCCTCTTGGCTAAGCATAATTTGTAACCCTCATTTTTGCTTGGAATGCAAACGTTATGGAAAGCTAGATAACTGGAAAAATTTAATCATCACATAATGGGGCACATTAATGTGATAAGGATGGTTACGCTGGCACAATCACTGTGCCTTATGTCAATCTGGTCCCTGTGCCAATCAATCCTTCTATATACATGCTTGTATGTGTGAGTGTATTTTTCCTAAATTTGTGTTTTATATCCTAAATACTATTTGCCAAAATGAAACAGATTCTGAGAAATTGGTTTATTTCTGAGATATCCAATTACTCATGCTTTGCCTCTAAGAGTATAAAAACTACCCGGCCTATACTGTATTTTTCAAGAGTTTAACTCTTATTTGCACCATCTCAACAAACAGTTTTCAGTCTCAAAATATTTTCATAGATTTAAAAATGCTCCTATCTCTGTAGAAAGCAGTACTTAAATTCCCTTTTGAGTTTCCTCTCTTGGCTATGACTTTTACTCTAGCAAAAATATTGTCCAGGTTCTCTGTTCATCTTTTTCTTCTAGGATTAGAGACACAATGCTTGATTATTCCAGAACTGTGTAACTTGTAAAGAGCTATCCATATTTATGAAGCTTATTCTATAATCAAGAGCCATATCAAATTATTAAGGTCTACTATTTTATCTCTACAACATAAAATAATTGACTTGCTTTATTCCATCTCTACTGAAGTTTTATTTTCTCATGAGAATTTTGTATCAATATGTTTTGTCCTTACTAGAAATAAGAAGTAAAGAAACTTAAAACTCCAGGAAAATAGGACACAGTATAATAAAGGCATGGTTTATTCAACCACTCCAATATAAAAGGAAAGTCAGTGGCTTTTTTAAAAAGAAAATAATCCATTCCAAGAAGCACAGAAAATAAGTAAGAAACTAGAAGACATTAGCAATATGATGAAGAAGACAAGTGATTCTTTTGTCCATGGGGTGTAAAAAATGAATCAAATACTCCAAGAATAATGATAAAATTGATAGAAAGAGTATGTGGTTCACATATGAAACCAATTCAAATTTGACCTGATTTTAAACAGCCAGTAGAATGTATGACAGGAGAATATAAATCTTATCAATCTCGATGATGTAACTAACGGTAAAACTTCCAGAAGGGAGGCAATTGGGACAAAAAGAAGGCTAGACATACAAACAGCTTTATGTTAACTTGCAGAGACAAGAGGCTCAGTCTATAGTTGCTGAAAACAGATTTAAGAAATTGCTTAAATTTACACATGTACTCAACAAGAAAATTTTTAGAAGATATGATCATATTGGAAGGAGGTGAGAAAAAAGATGGAAAGTTTTGGTAAATGAGTGAATTCTTATGTAGCAAAGCAATCGATTATTCAAAATTGGTAAATTGAGAGTAATATGGCAGAATATTTAAAGGTACAGATAATGGCAATAACCACTAAAGGAACTAAACACGGTTAAAAATGATTACCTCTGCAGTGGAGCAGATCAAAAGAATATTACCTTTTTCTACAAGCCCTCTGCACTATTTAACTTTAAAATATCTCATTTAACAATCTGTATAAACCATGTCTATCAGCTGCCCAGAAGACATGGTCACCTAGATGTCTAACAGCTTCCTCAACTTAAATTCTCTATGCTGGGTTCATCATCATCATTCCCCATCAAGCATTGCCTCCTACTACATTTCTTTATAATTCAGTAACTCATTCATTTATTTATTCATTCAAAAATTGAGCACCCAGGCTCGGCACGTATACTCATGGTTAGTGCACCAGCCGCATACACCAGGGCTGGTGGGTTTAAACCCGGCCCCAGCCTGCTAAACAATGACCACTACAACAAAAAAAATAGCTGGGCATTGTGGAGGGTGCCTGTAGTCCCAGCTATTTAGGAGGCTGAAGCAAGAGAATAACTTAAGCCCAAGAGTTTAAGGTTGTTGTGAACTATGACGCCACAGCACTCTACTGAGTGCCATGAGACAGCACTCTGTCTCAAAAAAAAAAAATTAATAAATGAACCATTTAAAAAAGAAATTGAACACCCACTTTGAGCCCTGTGCTAAGTGGCAGAGGTACAGTGATAAACAAGATAGGAAGAACTCCTGATATCCATACTCTACTAAGAGAGACAGATAAAGCACACACCCACACACACACGCACAAACTAACTGATAATTAAAATAATTTCAAGTTATCATAAATGCTTTTAAAGAAACAATCATCTCCATCACTCTTCATCACTCGCATCATTGCCTGAGCTCTGCCTCCTCTCATCTCCCATCTGCCCCACTCCACCAGAAAAATCATCTTCCATGAACCTGGTCCCTGGTGCCTAGAAGGTTGGGGACTGCTGTATTGTATGATACCATTTATGTAAAATGTCCAGAATGGGCAAATCCATAAAGAAAGAAAGTGCATTAGTGGTTACCTAGGGTTCTGGGAGAGAGTGAAAGAAAAAGTAGAGAAAATAGAGAATGATTGTTAACTAGTACAGCAGCAATTCTTTTGAGGATGATGAAAAGTTTCTTACCTTAGATTGAGGTAATATTTGCACAACCCTTTGAACATATTAAATCTCCAACATTGGGGGAAGCATAACTTACAAGCCTACATACCTTTTTTCTGGGGCCATCATTAGCTTAAAGAATACAGGCTAAGAGTTGTGGAGAAGAACTTCCCTGGAAGCAGAACAATGTTAATCATAAGATTAAATGTTTAGTGTTAACAATCATGCTGGGCCAGTGCTGAGCACTCAAATCAGTGAACAAAGGCACCCATGTGCACATCAATAAACTGATTGTGATACATGAGCCCTCCAAAGTTCAAGGTCCAGGAAAAGAGCCCCACTTTCCTCAACTAAGGTGGTGACAGTGGACATGAAGAGAAGTGGAAAAACTCTGTAGAAATACTTTACGGTTAGATTTGATAGGATTCAATGATAGGTCTGATGGGGGAAGGAAAGAGAAGCTGTCACTTCCCACCCAATTATGAATCCCTCCCACATCTTGAAAGAAGGAGAGGAGGAAGAGGGGGAAGAAGAGGAGACAGGAAAAGAAGTATAGACGCAAAAGAATTCAAGAAATATTTTGATAAATTTCTGAGCAGCCACATGCTTCATGCTCCCTTCCCCAACCCTAGCAGCTGAATGATAACTTGTCAAAACTAATCAGTTATGAAATTCCCCTAACCAGGGACTGATTTAGGTTTGGACATACAATATGACCATGACAAAAAATGTACATAGAAGGGAACATCTTCTGGAGGAACTTCTGATATGATCTTCCTTATTCATAAAAGGACAAAGAAAACAAATACTTTGCTAGAATAAATATTCTTATCATCTAGATAAGATTGATTACTTTTTCTTTTGCATCCTCAGGTTCTATATTTATATATGTACTACAGCTCATCTAGCGCTTACCTGTTTACAGGTTTGACTCTTTCTGTTAAACTTTAAGACACACAAATGCATAGGGGACATATTATTCGTTTGAATTATCCTCAACTTTTAGCGCAGTGCCCAGGACATGGTAGTTCTCATTAAATCTTTGTTGGGTAGTACGGGACAAAAGGCTTCAAATGAAGTCCAATATTAGAAGACATCAGCAATATGGTGAGGAAGATACATGCGTTTTCATCCATCAGAACGAAAAGGGAAATCAAGTCTCCAGGAATAAGAATAAAAATGATAGAAGCAACATAATTCAAGCATGAAAACAATTCCAATGTGACGTGATTTTGAGCAGTCAGCAGAATGGATGACAGGAAAATGCAAATGTTGTCTATGTTGATGCCGATGTGACATCTGGTAAAATCAGGAAGGACTTGAGTGGCCTAATCACAAGTTTCCCTTCCCACTCTGCTCCTGTGGATAAAGTCCCCTAACCAAATAACAAATGCTCCTGATCAAACAGACCAGGTACAGTCCCTGCTTATCCCTGAGTAGCAAGTTTTAGTTCTCTGCTAGTTTGTCAGTTTATTCAAACAAGTCAATCACACTCCCTTACAGCACCAGGAGGCACCCACACCCTTGTTACTACAAAGCCTGCCTCACACAGCCTCTGGCTGCTCCCTCTGTTCCTGAGTGCAACCCCAGGAGGCCTGTGTCACATGTGATGTGCTCTGTCCCTGGGCTGCCAAACTTCCTGTCTGGTGCTGACCCTGGCTTTCATTTGAGCCTTACTCTCTTTATGATCTTTCCTTCTCAAAGAGGCCAGTCCAGTCCAAGCACACTCATGACATAGCACTGATCCCAAGAGATGTTAATCTCATCTGTACAGCGTTGGGTGCTGTGTGTTTGGCTATTCCTGTAACAGGAAGGTTCCTAGAGCAGCAGGGTGAATAGGTGATGATTAAAACAGATGAACCTGAAAAAGAAATTTAGAAAGCAATTCTACTTATAATCACTACAGAAGTAAAATACTTAGGAATCAATTAACCAAAGAAGTGAAAGATTTATATAAGAAAAACTGTAAAATGCTTATGAAAGAAACAGAAGAAGATACCCCAAAAAATGAGAAGACATTCCACGCTCATGGGTTGGAAGAATTAATATTGCTAAAATTACAATACCACCCAAAGCAATTCACAGAGTCAATGCAATCCCTATCAAAATACCAATGACATTCTTCACAGAAATATTTTTTAATCCAAAAATGTATGTGGAACCACAAATGACCCTGAAGCCAAATCAATCCTGAGTAAAAAGAACAAAGCTAGAGGCATCACCCTACTTGACTTTAAAATTTACTACAAAGCTGTAAAAACCCGAACAGCACAGTACTGGCATGAAAACAGACACACAGATGAATGGAACAGAATAGAGAACTCAGATGTAAATCCATGTGTTTGTAACCAATTCATCTTTGACAAAGGCACTGAGAACATACAATGGGGAAAGAAAAGTATTTTCAATAAATATTCTTGGAAGGCAACTATGCTTACCACTATACCACCAATGCACTTCAATAAATGTTCTTGGGAAAAATGGATAACTATATACAGAAGAATGAAACTAGACCCCTATTTCTAACCATACACAAATGTGAAATCAAAACAGATTAAAGATTTAACTCTAAACCTGAAACTAAGAACTAGAAGACAACATTGGGAAAATGTTCCAGGATATTGATTTGAGCAAAAAAAAAATTTTATATAAGACCTCAAACACAGTAACAAAAGGAAAAATAGACAATTGGTATTACATCAAGCTAAAAGGCTTCTGCACAGCAACAATCAACAAAGTGAAGAGACAACCCACAAACTGAGAGAAATATTTACAAACTATCCATCTGACAAGGGATTAACAACTAGAATCCATGAGGCGCTCCAACAACTCAAGCAAAAAAAAATCTGATTTAAAATAGGCAAACGATCTGAACAACCATCTCTCAAAAGAAGACATATAAATGTCCAACAGGTATATGAAAAATGCTCAGCATCACTAGGCATTAGAGAAATACGAATCAAAACTGCAGTGGGCTATCATATCACCACCATTAAAATGGTCTGTATCAAAAAGAAAGGCAGTAAGACATTCTAGAGAAAACGTGAAGAAAGGAGAAGACTTGTGTACTGTCACTGGAATGTAATTAGTACAGCAACTGAGGAAGTAGTTGGATTTTCCTCAAAAAACTAAAACTAGAATGACTGTATGATCCACCAGTTCCATTACTGGTTGTGTATATTTTCACAGTCTGAGACATCTGATTTCCCATGTTTATTTCAACACTAAGCACAATAGTCAAGATAGGGAATCAACCTAAGTGCCCATCAACAGATGAATGAATAAAGAAAATGTGTTGTGTATTCCCATGGAATAGTATTCAGCCATAAAAATGAAATCCTGTCATTTGCAACAAGATAGATAGAATTGAAGGACATTATGTTAAGTGAAATAAACCAAGCACAGAAAGAAAAATATTGCATTTTCTTATTCATATGTAGAACGAATAAAAGTAGCCACCATGAAGATTGAGAATAGAATAATGGTTACTAGGGGCCTGGAAAGGCATGGAGGAGAGGGGAATAAAGGGAAAATACATATGTATGAATTTATGGGTGACCACTGACCTGTACACTTTAAAGTGGTAAAGACAGTAAGTTATATATGCATTCTTTACCTCAAAAAAAACCAAGTGATTTCATGCATGGAGACATGGGTGAATATAGGAATGAAAGAATAACCACTTGTTTTTCACTTGAATTGAAATTAATTTGAATTAACTATTGTCATCTCATCCTTAAACCAATAAGCAATAGTTATAGCATTTCTCTGCTATTTCTATTTTAATGAATGGTAGGAAAAAACCTTTAAAGTTTGGAAGGTAAATTTTCAAAATATTTATTAGTGATGACTAAAAAGTAGAGGAATTCTAGGCTCAGCACCTGTAGCTCAGCAGCTAGGGTGCCAGTCACATACACTGGAGTTAGTGAGTTCAAATCCAGCCTGGGCCTTCCAAACAATGATGGAAACTATGACCAAAAAATAGCCAGTCATTGCAGTGGGTGCATGTAGTCCCAGCTACTTGAGGCTGAGGCAAGAGAATTGCTTAAACCCAAGAGTTTGAAGTTGCTGTGAGTTGTCTCTACCCAAGGTGACATAGTGAGACTCTGTCTCAAAAAAGAAAAAAAAAATGAGTAGAGGAATTCTAATAACTGTGAGAGAGTCAAGATTAGAAACTAGAAAATACCAACTGCTTTTATCATGGGAGAGAGGGACAGCAGGGGAGTCAAGGTTCCAAGTTTCTGGTTTAAATCTGCAGCTGAGGTGATTATCTCATAATGCAATTTATCTCACACTTTTACAGTTCAGTGCCCTCGATGGCGCATAAGAAACAACCCTGAAGAGCTCTGAAGATGAAGTCACTACTTCTTTGAAAAATGACCTTTTGCTTCACAAAGTCAAGCAAATATTGCCTTCTACTCTACAATAGCTCCATGTTATCTGTGGCTGCATAACAAACCACACCAGGATTTACTGACTTAAAACAACAATTTTACTTGCTTATGAGTCTACGAGTCAACCGTTTGTGCTGTGCTGGGCTGGGCTGGGCTGGGGTCATTCATGTAGCTACAATCACCTGGCAGCGCATCTGGAGCTAGACGGTCCAGGACGGCCTATTCAGTTGGTGCTGGCTGTATCTGGACTTTCCTTTCCCTGTGGGCTTTCATGTTTGAGGAGACTAGTCCAAGCTTTCTGTAGCTGTAGCACTGATTCCAACGGTGCACACCACAAAGCCTTGAGGCCCAGGCTCAGAGTCAGAAAATGTCGCTCCTGCCACAGTCTATTGCTCAAAGTGAGCCTTGAAGCCAGATCATAATCTAGGGATAGGGAAATGGAGGAACAACACAGAGTGGGGAGGACTTTGCATATGTACGTATACTGTCCACCAACCCTCACCCACATCTCGAGGAAGATGCGCCCAGATTTACCATCATTTATGGCACTTTACTATGTGTTCCTTAGTGTAGATGGAAACCAGGATGAGACGCCTGAATCTAAAGGATATTCACATTATAACTGCATAAGCATATTTATTAGGAATATCATATGAATAAGGTGAATGGTATCACTGACCCACAGGGGTGCAAATGAAATATGAAATAAGACAAAGTACATCAGTAACACCCAGTGGGATTTTCAGAGCCTATAACTTCTTGATTTTTCTTCCTTGCTCTGTACTTTGTAGCATGGGTTTTTAAATGCAGGAAATGCAGTGAATCTTATATTGGTAAACACAGAGGTGAAGTACACAGATAGATGGATATGTTGACAATGAATGGCCCCCAAAACACCAAAACCACAGCACGATTTATCAAGATTTCATATTACCTCATACTCTCTCATTTCACATTCTTTCCCACTTGCTCAATCTCTACCTTGGCTCTCTCAGCCGCAAATCTAGGATATTAATTCAGTTGAGAGTGAAATCTTCTTTGATCCTTTGTGAGCACCTCAAATTTGCCCCCCTGGTTCTAAGTGACCTAGGTCCTTCTATTCTCTAATTATTTCAACTTTTAGTTAGGTTATGTGGCTAAAGAACACTGATAGACAACGTGTGCATTTTACCAACTGACAATCTTCAGGAAAGTTTACTATAGAAATAAAACCTTTTTCCAATAGCACTTGGCTAATGAGGCTGCTAACCACGGCAGTCCTCTGATCCTAATTCAATTTTATTTTGGACAGAATCATGACACCTATCTCCACCAGCTCAGTTTAATGCCAACTTGATTTCTCTTCAAAAATTAAAACTAATTACAGAAAGTCTTCAGCTGTGCTGAAAATTGGAGGTGTTACATATAACTTTTTGGGAACAGAGCTTTCCCATACTCCTTTGGATATCTTAAATTTGGAGATCAGCAGCAGGCTGCTTGCCAAAGAACAAAACTAAGTGGTTTGTTGTTCTGAGGGAAATACACATTACAGGAAGCATTTCCGTTTGTTTGTTAAATTCAACTTCTTTAGAAACTTGAATATTTTTTTCTTCTCTCCACCTCTGGATTTAATGATGCTACCCACAGATTAAGCCTTAAAAATTAATGTGTGTGTGTTTTTAAAAAAGGACAAAAAGTTTGCCATAAGCTGCCAGCATGGTTCTTTCATCAGAGTAACAGGTTAAGCCCCAATGTTGACCTAGAGAAAGCTAAAAGTAGTCACAGTTTTTAACAAAATTATCTTATTTTAGAAAGCTGAGAGAAGGAGCTGTAGGAAAATCTTTAGAAATGTACCTATTTGGACCTAAATTACTATAATTTTCTACCTTATGATTCTGCTCTTATTTTCTATTTTGCAGTTTACAATATTATTGGATTCTGCCTTTTTCTGTGTTTTGATCCTCTGGTGTGAATACACATTATTAGCCAATAACGCACATGACTAAGCTGCCGCAGTTGTGAGCTAAGCCTTCCAGGAATAATGATTACAGTGACTGCCCCATCACAGGTAACTTCTACAGCACTTGGGTCACATCTTCTCTCCATGCTAATAAGATGACAACTGCCATTCGCTGTGCATGAATTACCACTGCGCTAAGCATTTTATGTGTCTCCATTCATTTACTCCACCCAGCAGCCCCCGAGGGCTCACCACATCATGTAATCACAGAGTTTGGGGAAAAGGACCTTTCTCGTATTTGAACGCCATTTTTTAATTTCTATACCAGAATGATTGACAACAATCACAACAAAACCACATTTGAGGCTTTACCCTAGATAGAACTGGTCTGGTTGTGAAAATATTAGCACAATGAAAAGTAGATAAATTACGAAAGAAGTTTCCTCTTTGTCGGGGCGGACCCGAGTCTCTGGCCCAACCCAGAGCCTTCTTGGAGTGGGGACACTAGGTCTCCGCCCGGCCCACTCAACCATCTGCGCCAGCTTCCTCGGGCTAGGTCCCGTTCAGGTCTCAGGTGCCAAAGCGCCTTAGAAGTCACAGTCACTATTAGGAGCGAGCATCTCAGCAGCAATCCCTCAGCAGCTGTCTCAGTAGGGCGGTGGTGAACCAGGCGTCCTCCCAGCAAGAAGCGGCGCCAAAAGACCAGCCATGGCCAAAGTCTCCCAAAGTTATTGATAGAAGAAATCCCATGGCCTCCTACGCCACAGGGGTGGAGACGGCTGACCAATGATGTTCGTACTGTCCTGCTCTCCTGCAGCTCACTAGCGAAAGCCAATGATACTCAATCCCTTATTGCCCAAGTATTTCTCACAGGTGCCTCCTACACCTCTTTACAAAAAGAAAAGATTTCCAGAATTTTTTTGTAAAATAAAACATACTCATCAGACAACCCAGGAATTCTACTTATAGGCATTTATCCAGGAAAATTTAAAACACATTCGCACAACGGCTTATATGCGAAAAAGCAGCTTTATACACAATAGCCAAAAGCTGGAAGCACCCCAAAGTCCCTCAGCAGGTGAAGGAACAGCAAACTGGTCAGGAGGGTTCAATGAGTATTCTAACAGAGGAAGAGTACTCAGCAACAAAGAGGAACAAAGCACGGAGACAGCAAACCATGGATGAGTCTCAAAAACATCACGCTGAGCAAAAGAAATCACACTTCAAAGAGTACATAGTGTACAGCCTTTTACATGAGATTTTAAAATAGGTAATTTTTCATTAGGTAAAAACTAATCTATAGTGACAGCCGATCAGTGGTTGCCTGGGACAGAAAGTCAGGAGGGATAGTTGCAAAGGGGCACCGGAAAACTTTCCGGAGTTTTGTCTATATTCCAGATCTTGATTGGGATGCAGTTGATGGATTATATACAAGTGCGTATAATCCTTAAAACCCATATTGTACAATAAACAGGGCGCCCTTTTATTGCATGAATATTAGACCTCAAAAATTGATTAAATATAAAAGACTGCCAGAAAAGTCCATGGCAATAGGAATTTTCTTTTCCTTAGCCCTTACATGTTTTTAACCTACTCATTGAGAGGTGAAGAGATAAAACGTTAACAGCTCAAGTCAATTAAAAGTCATTCTAATTTAAATTAAAGATAATTTCTGAACTATGTTAAACTCAATTTAATTCAAAAAATCATTTGTTTAACATTATACAAATAGATTTATTATCTATCACATTTCTGTCTCTGGGGAATAAATTTATGTTTTATGCATCACTACTGTAGAATTATTCAGAAGGAAGGAAGTATTTTTCTTTTTTCCCCAGAAAGTAAGGAAGAGAAGCATGAGTCCCAGAATGAGGAAACTGTGATAAGTCTGGGAGGCACTTTCTTTCCACCTGATCTAGGAAACAAGCTTATTCTTCCATTGTCTTTAGACTTTAAATTATCAACTAATGTATCCCTCCAGGCTTTCCTATGATCCTCCTGCCTCATGTCCATTATATGAATATTCCTAGGGCCTATAGCTATAATCTCTCCCTTGCTAGGACCATCATCAGGAAGACAGTAACATGTTGGCACCAGTATGCCCCAGGGTCTGCTCCACCCTAACCCACAGCATAAGATTTCCCATTCCCTTGCCTAATCCATGGGACTGACTGGACAGGAAAATTACTATCTGCATCCCACCAACAGGTGTTCATCTGCTGGTTATGCAGTGGTGAGTAGCTGCCTCCCTGTAGTCAAGGTTAATAAAAACTCATACTGTCATTGTGCTTTAACCAACCCCAAACCTAACATGAGCTGTCTAAGCAATTCTGGCCAAAAACTAAATTTTAAATTTTGGAGGTGACCTAATTGTATATGAATTGGCATTGGAATAAATCAGGAGTACACCTGGGCAGCTATTTTTAATCCTGAGGTCTACACTGTGTTGGTCACTGTTAGGAAAACAATCTCTTGGTGTTCCATGTTGCTATGACCACTTCTATTCCCTGCCTAGATGCTCTTTCTAGTGACATCCTCTGAATTTGTTTGACTTCCCTGATTGCTTCATCCAAGAACATAACCCTGCTCTTGTAAGGATGGCATGTGAATTTTCAGTGGGTCTTTTAGTATTCCATTTACCATGTACATGATACCTGTGTTCTGATTGTAATAAGGCCAATGGAAAACCCAGAAGATGCCGTGTCTTTTTGCCCAGTCCTGGGTATCTTCGGCCATGATCTGAGTTCCCTCAGTCACTAGGTATGCCCCTTTGTAATTGGTTGGAGTGGTGTCTGGTGCCACTTCAAATCGTAAGATAATGTCAATTGTAGTCAAGGCATTTTACTTACACAGACTAAATGATAAGGATCCAGCATAGTCCATTTGTCAGTCACATTCGTATATGTTCCCTAAATGGGTGTCATAAAGCAGTGGTTCTCAACCTTCCTAATGCTGCAACCCTTTAATATAGTTTCTCGTGTTGTGGTGACCCCCAACCATAAAATTATTTTTGTTGCTACTTCATAATTGTAACTGTTGCTACTGTTGCGAATCGTAATGTAAATATCTGATATTAGGCACCCCCTGTAAAAAGGTTGTTTGACCCCCAAAGGGTCATGACCCACAAGTTGAGAACCACTGTCATAAAAGATGGTAGTCTTATAGGCATATAGTGCTGAACAATGATTTCAGTTTTTAATTGTCTTCTTTTTTTTTTTTTTTTTCAGAGTCTTGCATTGTCACCTGGGCTAGAATGTAGAAGCATCATCATAGCTCACTACAACTTCAAACTCCCAGACTCAGGTGATCCTCCTGTCTCAGTCCCCAGAGTATATGGGCCTACAGCCATGAGCCATCATGACTCACTAATTTTTTTATTTTTCTTTTGTTTTTCAGTGACAGAATTTTGCTATGTTGCCCAGGCTGATCTCAGATTCCTGGCCTCAAGTGATCCTCCCACCTCAGCTTCCCAAAGTGCTAGGTTTACAAACCCAGCCAAGCCTATTTTTTTAATTGATACTTTAACCACATTAGCCAAATTTGGGAAATTAAAATAGTGAAATTTGTATAATTTATTTTTCAGCTTAATTTAAGGTGGCAAGATAAACTTCATCACTGGATTTTTTTTTTCTAAAAAAGACACACTTTTTCTGAATGTGGCAACAGTAGTTGAATTCAGTTTTGTACTTACATGGTTAAGGTCTCTATGTAAGTGTATGTATGTTTCGAGAGCTTCATTACTTCATACTTCCAGTCTGTCTCTACAAAATAACACACTGTGGTTTTAGTACTTCTCCATCTTGTCAATTTCAAACTCACATCAATATAAATTTCCAGCACTACTTTTTTTTTCAAATACCCCTTATCCCTAGATGTTACTTTTGTACAATTTTCTATTGCCCCAATAACTTTGGTTTTGGTGTGAGTGCTATGAACAAAATTGTTTGAACAAAAATCACCACTTTTGATTGTGACATTATACTCCCTGGAAGCTTTACAAAAGCTATGTCAAAATTTTTTCCTCTTATTTTTATTAATTCTGTCAGCCAACCACTATTAAGCCCTGGTTAAGACTATTGTTTGAACTATTTCAAACAACAGTGTTTTGGTACTTCAAACGGAGTAACTGAATTGTCACCCTAGTATGACAGACTTCACAAACCTGAACCTCCCTCTAGTATTTACAAATTTCAAAACAACTATTCCTTCATTTTCGAACACTGAACTTAAGGGAATCTTACTCATCTTTAGCCATGTATAATTTATAGAATGCTGCCAAACCATTCATCAGAGTTTAAAGCAAAAAACAAAAAGTACATCCCTATCATCTTGTATGGGGGACGCCTGAGTAAGAGCCAGATGCACATCTGCACAGGTGTCACCCTTGGCTTTTTCACCCCAGCCTTGCTCAGGCTGACTTCCAGCCCCAGAACAGCTTGACATGCAGGCATCCTGCCAATGTCAGAAACGGGAAGAAATTTCACCCTTTACCCCAATCAGAACAGTTTTCCTTCTCTTATTCCCAATTGACCACCAAAAAGTTTGGCTTCTAGCTGGCACTTTGAGGTTCTGAATATACGTAAAGCATAGTTTCACCTCATGCAAAAGTATTTAAAGAACTGGAACAGATTTTGAATAATTTAATCCATGTTTTTTTGTCCTTTTCAGAATCTCTCTGAATGTCCCCAACCGTGACATCCCCCCCTCCAACCTTTTCTGAAAGAAAAAATGAGTTTCATTCACCTGGATAGCTGTGTGGCTTTTGCATTATTTACCTCATTTTTCTATTAGACACTGCTTAGGTAAACTGAATTTTAGCTTTTCAATGAACTGTTGACAGGGTGCTCACAGCATAATCAATCTGATTTTTAGTAGACAATACAGTTGTCTTCAGGATGAAGACAAAAAGTCTAAAGACAATGAGGCATATTTTCAAGATTAAAAAAAAATAACATAGGCACAGTAGTTCGTGTCTGTAATCTTAGCACTTTGGGAACAGAGGCAAGGAGAAACACTTGTGGCCAGGAGTTGGAAATCAACCTGAATAACATAAGAAGATCCTGTATCTACAAACCAAATTTAAATTAGCTAGGCATGGTGCCTGTAAATCCCAGCTACTTGGGAGGCTGAGGCAGAAAGATCACTTGAACTCAAGAGTTTGAGGTTGCAGTGAGCTATGATGATACCACTGCACTCTAAGACCTTGCCCCCACCTCCAGACACACACACACACAAAGAAAAAAAGTAATATAATGCCACAAAAATGGAACACTAGAACATTTCCTTTAAACTTTTAATAAATATATTCTTCATACACAAAGGCAGTTTAAATACATCACATGGAATTGAGGACTTGTTCAAGCTTCTAGGGTTCACATCTTGGGAATATTTGCCTGTAACTTATGACCCTAACTATTGATTCAATGAAGCCAAAATAAATAAAAAATATTACTCTACAGATTTGTTTTTTAATCCAAAATTGCGCCCAGCAATGTTTACTGAGGACCCAAGAAAATGCCCAGCTAACACAGCTTACAATTTAGAGTGTGGTTATCCAAGGATGCCACAAATAAGTAGCTTCACTGAAGCATTTCTGCATACCACCGCATTAGGAAATGCTATTTATTTTTACAACCATTTCCTGAAAGATCTGGCTGAAATCTTTTTTTTCTTTTGAAATCACTTTCTTAATATATGTCATACTGCCACCTTGTGGTTAAAATGCATTTTTTGTTTTTTTCTCCTTTACAAGGACATTTCTCTGAAACTTCCACCCCATAGTAACTGTCAGTGATATTACTCGTATTTTCAATAATATCCACTTTAAATAAAATGACCCCTTTTATCTCTAAATTGAGAGATGAGTCTTTGAATGAATCATATTTCCAAACAGACTGAGTTTATCTGTTTTAAATTCTGATATAGGCAGTCCCTGGGGACCAATAAGATAGGTTCCACAGAGTGAGATAAAACATGATTCCGGATCTATATATTCAAAATACTGAGGCCCCTAGTCATAGAATGAGTGAAAATATGATTCTGGATCTACATGCATACACATACAAAGACAAAAGTATCAAGGCCATTGTTTGCATTAGAGGAGAAAATAGCAGCTTCAAGACAAGGAAGAGCCTTTAACTTTATTTAACTGCTACCAATCTATGGATTTCCACTATCAGCATATAAGATCTCTGGAAGATCTCTGGCAAAGTACCAAGAAGGCCAGAAGCAAAAGTACAGAATCAGACACAATGATCACATAGAAAAATTCTCTAGCAGACAGCCATTTCCTACTCAGTGTTAATCTCAAACCAGAACTTTTGCCAGCATCTGAGAACATGTTTGAAATTCAGTCTCAGTACCCGGTTTGGTCCTACAGACGAGAATATCTGCACTTTAACAAGATTCCCAGGTGATTCATATGCACCCAACAGCTTAGGAGCTTTGCTCTATCCTTTATGCACCTGACAAGACATTGCTTAGATTGACTGAACCTATTACCTCTGAAGACCTAGAAGACTTGGTCAATAAACTTTACGTGCCTAAAGGCTGCTTTGGGATGAGATCATTATAACTAAGTTAGTTATAACTGCCCACTTATGCAAACAGCAAGTCGTATATGAGCAGAAATACAAAGAGGTCCTATAAAAAGTTCATCAGAAACTACAATTTCTGTGACGATAAATTAACATGCAAGGCAAACAAAAGGTATATGATTCCTGGCTTTCAGTTTTTCTTTTTTTTTTCTCTTTTTTGTGGGAGGTGAGAGCTTTTCAATATATAAAAAACAATGTCAAAATAAAAATTTGCAACTACCATCATATCCTATTCACTTTTTGCGAGACAAGCTCAGAATGTTTCCTTAAACTAATAAGTATTCATTCATCACTTTGAACACAGTTATTACACACTTCTTTCATATCAAGAATTTTCAAAGGCACTGATATGGATGTACTACTGTTACTAGTGCCATCACTGCCCTAGCTAACTGTATTAGTCAGGATTCTACAAAGAAACAGATGCAATAGGAGATAGATAGATAGATAGATAGATATTATCAGGGATTTGCTCATGTGATGGTGATGGCAGAAGAGTATTATAATCTGTCTGCCATCTGAAAGCTGAAGATCTAGAAAAGCCAGTGGTGTGGTTCCATTTTGAGTCTGAAGGTCTGAGAACCAGAAGTGTCAATAAGGTAAGTCTCAGTGCAAGAGCAGAAGAACAATGTCTCAGTTTATGCAATCATGTTTCTTCCTCCCCCACTTTCTTGTTCTATTCAGACACTGGATGGACTGTACAATGCCTATTCGAATTGATGAGGGCAATCTGCTTTATTGAATCTACCAATTCAAAGCTAATCTCAGGGGATTCTAGGAAGATGGCTAACTGGGGGTGGGGGGATTCTGGGAAGATGGCCGACTGGTAGCAGCCCTTGTCAGAGGCTCCTAAGCAAAGGAAGAAAAACTGGATGGAATCAGAATCTATGAAGCCAAAGATGAGGAATTGAGCCCAGAAAGAAGTTCGACAAGCTTTAAATCCAAGGAAGAGTATTTAAGAACACAAAATACAGGTACAAAGCAGGCCCCAGAACTGCTTGCTAGAGCTGCATGCCTCCTGCAGTTGGCGGGTGGCCACAGAGGAGCCTCCAGCTCCGGGCAGGCACAAAACTACTTGCTAGAGCCACGCGCACCCTGCAGGTGGCAATGGAGGAGTCCTCCACTCTGGGCGGGCCCAGAACTGCTTGCTAGAGTTGTGCACCCCTTGGGCAGCAGAGGAGATCCCCACTCCAGGCTCCCACCCTGGGTGGGCCCAGAACTGCTTGCTAGTACCACAGGCATCCTGTGGGCAGCAGTGGAGGAGTCCTCCATTCCGGGCAGGTCCAAAACTGCTTGCTACAGACATGCACACCCAACAGGGGCCAGCAGAGGAGTTCCCTGCTTCAGACACCCGTGTTGGGTGGGCCCAGAACTGCTTGCTAGAGCCACATGCAACCCACAGGGTCATGGCAGGGGAGTCTACTGTGAAATATTGACATTGCAATAATATTAATTCTTTCAATCCATGAACCTGGGATGTCTTTCCATTTATCTCTGTCTTCTTCAATTTCTTTCATCAACTTTTTCATAATTTTCAGTATCTAGGTATTTCTTTTCCTTGGTTAAATTTATTCCTAAGTATTTTATTACTTTGTAATTATTGTAAATGGGGTTGATTTCTTGATTTCTTTTTCAGATAGCTCATTGTTAGTATTTGGAAATGCTACTGAATTTTGTAGATTATTTTTTACTCTGAAACTTTGTTGAATTTATTTATTAGTTCAAGCAGCTTTTTTGTAAAAACCTTTAGGGTTTTCTATATACATATGTGATCACTTCATCTGTAAATAAATGAATCTAACTTGTTTTTTTCCAATTATTTTTCTCTTGCCTAATTGCTCTGGCTAGGACTTTCAGTACTTTATGGAATAAAGTGAGCATCCTTCTCTTGTTCCTGACCACAAAGGGAAAGTTTTAATATAGTGTTATTAACTATAGTTACCATGATGTACATTGTATCTCTGGAATCTATATCTCTGGTCTAACTGAAATTTTGTATACTTTGGCCAATTTACTCTCCCTGGTACCCCCTCCTCCCAGCCTCAGGTGACTACCATTCTACTCCCTGTTTCTATGAACTAAAAAAAAAAAAACCTATAATCCTGTCCCTTGTTTTATAGCTCTGTGTTTGTGTTTCTATGATCATTAGCTCTGTGTTCTATAATCATTATCCCTTCTCTTGTCCAATATTAAATCACATCAATAGATTATTTATCTCTATGCTTGAGAGTCAGAGAATAGGTAACATAAAAAGCAAATATGAAGAGTAAAAATACTATAAAGAATCAGCCACCAAAACATGATTCTGTTTAGCAACTTCCATACTACAAATAAAGAGCTGGACCTTTACATATTAGAGAGACTAAAGTAGTTATTCTAGTCTCCTGGCACTTCACAAGTCTAGATCAAAGACTACTGGTATGCCTTATAAGATCAAACTAACACCTGACATTATACAGTACCACCTATTATAAATTTTGGCCCACAACAGTTTTGTATATCTTAAATGTACCTAGAAAGCAAGACCTTTGAATATCAATACCAATATAGAGGTTTTTATGTTTCAAGAGCAACACTTAACTTCCACAATCTCTGAACCTAGACAACATCATATCCTTCTATAAAAATCAGGAATTCTGAGAACTAAATAGCATTGCATTGGATTTAAAATTGAATTCCTGGTCAAATTAATTACTATAGGGAAATGAAGAATTGCATTACAGGTCTAACTAGGAGAGGGATTGTGAAACAATCCTAACTAGAAAGTCGTAACTGAATGCCCTCATTCTACCACTAAAAATGTTTTTATTAACATTAACTCCACCATGAAAATGTTTTTATTAAAAGTCAGATTGATTTGTTACTATTTAGATTCATTTAGGCCAAATTTAAAGATAAGAGTAAGTTTACTTGAATTCATATTTTTAAGCTGAATTCAACAGATAGTAAAAAGTTTTTATGTCTCCATAATATCAGTACTTTCTTTTTTTTTTTTTTAATCACTCTGTCCTCAGTAGAGTACTATGGCATCACAGCTCACAGTAACCTCCAGCCCTTGGGTTCAAGCGATTCTCCTGCGTCAGCTTCCTGAGCAGCTGGGACTAGAGGAACCCGCCACAATGCCTGGCCATTTTTTGCAGCTTGGCTGGGGCCAGGTTTGAACTGGCCACCCTCGGTATATGGGACTGGCGCCCTACTCACTGAGCCACAGGTACCACCCCCATCAGTACTTTTTTCAACTGAACTTTCCTCCTTTTCAACCACTTGTCTTGTCACTATGTCAACACAGCAGTCAGGTAAAGTTTCAAATTTTGCTTGATATTTCCCTTGTTGTACTTGGTTGTGGTATTCACATATCAACATTGGACTTGCCATCAAATAATATTTCTGTTATGCTGTTGTTAGGTAATTCCTGTCTATCAGAAGCCACCAGAAGTGGTCTTTATCAAAGACCTCCAAGGATATTTTGCAAGGAAATTTTTCTTTGTGACTCTATAGTTTAATATTTTACGAACTGACATATGATCTTATGACCTAACACATGAAACTCTTAAGTCACTTGCTTTACCATATAAATATTATTGGTTATAAAATTCTTCCAACTATATTTTGAATCCAGCTGTTATAACTGGCTTGATGACTTCCTATAGTAATAAATTCCATGGGCTGAAAAAATGCAATCTGGGAAGTACTCCTGTCTACTCTATTACTTTTACTTTCTAAGGCTGATGTGAATGAGGGAGAGGATAAGAGTTCAAGTTTCCTTGAAGAGAAAATTGGACTTTCTTATAACTATAGCTGATAACTGCTGAACACCATATAAAGTATCACTCTTTTCTAGACTTTTATTGAGAAAATCTTTATTTTAAAAAGGAAGATTTTAAAGTTCTTATTATAAAAACGCCTACCATAATGTATCAGGTGTACTCTCAATAAGCATTTTAAACTTGGGCATTGTTTAGGATGTACGTCTTTCCACTTGCCCATCTGCTTTGGCTTTTACGTTGGCAACATAAGCAACATATGTGTAGCTTATAAAATTTTGAGCTGTTTTGTTCTTTAGTATCAAATAGATTTTGTCCATTATTGTTCAAAATATAACTTTTAAATGCTCAGTCTTATGCTTAAAAAAATAGTTTGCCCTTAATTCTCCATACTCCAAATAAAGAGCAGACCCTAGGTGCACATGAAAGAGACTAAAAATAGTTATTCTCAGTCTCCCAGCACTTCGTAAATATAGATCAAAGACTACTGGTATATATTATGAGATCAAACTAACATATGGCATTATGCAGTATCATGTATTACAAATTTTGGTCCACATTCTGTATATCTAAACTATAACTAAAAAGCAAGACTTTGGAATATCATTATCAATATAAAAGTTTTTGTTTCAAGAGCAACACTTTAACTTCCACAGTATCTGAGCCTAGGCAATATTTTATCCCTCTATAAAATTCAGGAGTTCTGAGAACTAAATGGCATTGCATTGGATTTAAAAATTAAAATTACCAAAAGAACGGTAAAATGGAGGGAAGAAATTATAAGAATAATTTATATTCAAAATTCTGCTATTAAAGAATGAAATAACACAGATCAACCCAAATTACTTACTTTGTATATAGTGATCAAATTCTCAAAAAAATTATTGATTTCTGTTCTAATTGGCTTATGTAAACATAATTAGAAGCAGCTTTATAATAAATGATCCTCTTCTTTTTTGCCCTTTGACCTCCAGTTGAAAAAATGAAAATAGCCTACATTTCTGTTGGATTGCTCTCCCATGTAACTTGAGCTATTTTACAGTACCTCCTCATTAATCCTAATGATATTACTCCAAGTAAATAATGGGAAAGTAACACTGTGTGCATTGATAGACATGTGCTAAAGCACAGAAAACTAACTAACCAGCTGGAACTCGCGCAGCCAGTCAGCCTGAACCCCATTTGAAGTCTCCAGTCTCCTAACACCTCCCATTCCCTGGTCTCTCCTTGGCCTTACTGCTCCCTGCCTCTATCTTGGGAAGTGAGTCTTTCCTGTACTTCTGAAACCTAAGCAATTTTATGGTTCAACTTTAATTTTCTCTTGTCATTGTGGGGTTTTGTAAAGATTTGTACTGCTAGATGTTTGGGTTGAAGGTTATTTTCTTTAAAACTTAGAGCTTTTTCACCCAAAAAGAAAAGTTTTGCAATATTGTTCTCTCAATTTATGAAGGAATCAAAAAGATGTTCTGTTTTCTTTCAGGTTTAGTTTATAGCAATGCAAAACAGCATGAAATCCACAATCAATTTGGAATGTCTCTTTTATTGCACTTTTGATAATCTTTTTTTTTTTTTTTTTGCAGTTTTTGGCCAGGGCTGGGTTTGAACCTGCCACCTCTAGTATATGGGGCTGGCACCCTACTCCTTTGAGCCACAAGCGCTGCCTGTGCAGCCATTTCTTAAATAGTTATTACTTGCCTAGAATTTCAGCAGGCACTAAATTTCAGAATATGATGAAGGAAGGAAGTATTTCAGGTACTTAATGCAGTAAGTGAGGGAGTCAGAGGAGGCTATCGAGGGATTAGAGGGGAGGAGGATGGAATAAACAGGGCAGAGGGTGGAGTATGAAAAGCTTCCATAATGAATGAAGGAGGTGCAAGTTGATTGTTAACTGTAAACAAAGAGTGAACAAAATTCTTTGCCCTTCTGCTTGAGATGCTAACTCTCAATTAACTTTCTATTACTATTCCTTTGAATAGTAAGGATAGAATATTAACTGTATTGCCTCGTGACCCTGCTTACAGTAGAACCCCTCCTGGACCACAATGAACTATAAATTAACTATGAAGAATGATGTGAATGCCAGACTTTAACTTTCCCTAAATGTGGTGACTCTTATAACTTTCATGTCCTTGCAAGGATCTTGGAAGCTATGCCTGTGAGGTTATTATAAGAGCAGTTTGCGCCTGTGAAGTTTAAGACTTCTAAACTGGACTGTTCACTTTACTTCTGAGCTATGGGACTGCTACAATTCCCTCAGAAAGGTAAGACTTAGCTGGATGCAGTGGCATGTGCCTGCTGCACTAGCTGCTCCAGAGTCTGAGGCAGGAAGATCTCTTGGGCCTAAGGGTCTCAGACCAGCCTGAGCAATACAGTGAGACTTTGGAAATTTAAAAAAAGAGAGAGAGAGAGAAGGGGGGGGAGGAGAAAGGGGTGAGGAGGGGAGAAGCAAGACCTAATGCTGCTGGTGGTGATCTTTGTCTCTTCCTATTCCTTTTGAATAGGCTGTTGTCAATACTTTCGTTGTTAGTCTAAGTGAGTGTGAATTTTAGTTGGGTCTAAGAAAACCACTTGATGTGGCGGCACCTGTAGCTCAGTGGGTACGGTGCCAGCCACATTCATGGAGGCTGGCAGGTTCAAACCTGGCCCAGGCCAGCTAAGGCAACAATGACAACTGCAACAACAACAAAAATAGCTGGGCGTTGTGGCATGCACCTGTAGTCCCAGCTGCTTGGGAGGCTGAGGCAAGAGAATCGCTCATGCCCAAGAGTTTGAGGTTGCGATGAGCTGTGACACCACAGCATTCTACCTATGGTGACAGCTTGAGAACTCTGTCTCAAATAAAACCATGTGGTGCATATTTGCAATAACCAGTGTAGATGCAGAGAGTATGATACAAAAGTACTTCAGGATGGGTTGAGTGTTAGATGAGTAAGTAGTGCTAGAATTCTTCTGGTATATTAGCAAGAAGGGTGTTAGGATGCATAGTTAATTAAAGAGAAAAGATATTGGAGCAAAATAAGGTTAGGTAGCTATTAAGAGAATGAGGGCCGAGGTTAGAGTGGTAATAATATGAAAAAAGTACAACAAAAGGGAAGAATCTGAGGGATAGCTTGAAGAAAAACATCACTTGGTAACATAGAATGAAAAGATAAAAACAAAGTATGAAAAAGGATTCAGATATCTCTAATCTGCGTAAATAAGCACAATGGAGGGGTCACAGACACAGGAAGACAAGAAGAGAAAGTTACTTATAAAGAATCAGTTATACCAACTTCAGTTTCCGTCTTTGTTTATGATAATGGCAGAGGCTCCAACTCCACAAAGGAAAGAACCAAAGTTCAAACCTTCAATTTTGGAGGAGAATATCCAAAATTAAGGGGTGCAAAAAGGGAAGACTAGCAAAAACACAGAAGTAATAAAAGAGTAGTAATATACATAGAAGTTATCACAGAGGTCAAAGATAGCTGAAAAGAGATCAATAGGGGCCTTTGAGAAAGAAAAGCCAATGCTATAAAACAGAAGCAACCCGGCCAGGAGTTCAAAGGTCATGGGAGGGGGAAAACTGAAGCCACACGTGTAGATCACTCCATACCCAAGTTCTCTAGCAGGGAGAGAGACAGAGAAATAGGATAGAGGCCAGGAGAGCCAGCAAGATAGGGCAACATTAACTGTAATATAAGATAGAATAATATCTGAAGGAAGATTTATGGGAATGCATATTAGGAAATTATGGGAAAGTATTAGAGATGGCTGGTCTATCATCAATCAACTAGGCAATCAAAAAAACAGTTAGTGAGGAATACTGTGGATCAAGAAATGTACTAGGCATGGAGGTAGACAAATATGACATCATTACCTCCCAAAGTAGCTCACTGTCCAATAGGAAGACAGGCAATATATATAAATTAATCGCAATGTGGCAATTGCTACCTATGTAAGAGGCAAGATCAGGGTGGAGGCAAGGCTTTGCTTAGCAGATATCAAAGGTGAGCTTATAAAAACAGCGAGGAATTGGACAGACAAGTAAGTAAAAGTAAGCTACCCAGGCAGGAAGCATAGTATATACAAAAGAATAGGGGCAGAGGAAAGTTGGAAATTTTGAAAATTGTATTAGTTTTGTGTAAGTGGTACATAAGATGAAAACCAGGGAGTCAAAAAAGATGAGGCCCTGAATTAATAGTTAACGTTAAATAACAAAAGGCCTAATAGGATGAGCTACATAGAACCTGATTTTGTTCTGAAAGTAATGCAGATGGATTCATTGAAGGATTTAGGGCAGAGTAATAACACAGCTTTTAAAAGAGATCTTCAGTGACTACCGTATTCATTTCCTATTGCCAAATGAGCAAATTACCTTAAAATTAAAGGTTTAAAACAACACAAATCTATTATATTACAGTTCTGGAAGTCAGAAGTCTAGAGTGGGTCTCACTAGACTAAAACCAAGCTGACAGGAGGACTGTATTCCTTTCCGGATACCCAGGGAAGCAGCCATCTTTCTTGCCTTTTCCCATTTCTTGGGATTTTCCACATCCCTTGCCTCTTGGTCTCCATCCACCTCAAAGCCATCATTGGCCTACTGAGTCTTTCTCATAGTGCAGCACTCAGACACTAACGATGCTCACTGTGCCCATTTAAGCACCATTGTGATAGCACTGGGCCTGCCCAGCTAGTCCAGGAGAACCTCCCATCTGAAACTCTTTAATTCACTTATATCTTCAAAGTCCCTTTTGCTATATAAAGTAACATACTCATAGGTCTGTGGATTAGGATGTGGACATCCCAGAAAGCCATTATTCAGCTTATGATAGGCGGCATTGTTCTATATTTCTGAATCCTTAATATCTCACTTAACAGAAGGGCAACTGGATTCTCATATCAGGCAGCCTCTACTGTATATTTGTGAGATAATGAGAGTAAAAAAAGTAAATGATGTCCAAGAAGTACAATAAAAATAATTTTGATCTCATTAACTGGCTAAAAGGGATTTTGGAATCCAGGGATCCCAAGCCATATGTACTAGCACTTTGCAAACTACCAGTCTTCTGGGTATTTCATAATTGATCTGAGGAATTCACAGAATTGTTGAAGTAAGACGAAAGACCTATGATTATTTCCTTTGAGAATCAGTTATTTTCACTTTAAATATGAAGTTTAAATTATAGATATTTAACTACCCATTGTCATCAGCTGTTCATCTGCTGAAAAAGTTCTTATGACTTCTATATGTATTATAGAAATATTTGATTTATATCAATCCGGAAATTTCTCCCTCTCAAATCCTATATGTACTTTTTCAATTTTTTAAAGCAATCTGTAGAGAAAGGTTTTTGAGAAATGTATACTTGAAAATGGGGTTTTAACACTATTGTATTAAAAAAACTGAAATCACAGCTATTTTTAGGGATTTCCTTGAATTACTCAACCCTGAAAACATAAGTGAAACTCAAAAGACAAAGGTCTGAGGAAGGGAAAGAATGTGAAAGAAGGGAGACCTGTCTCCTTGAAATATGGATTTTCTAGTGATAATGGAAAAACAAAGGCCATTATCATTTTTTTCTCCAGTCTAATTTAAAGGTCTGGCAAAAGAGAAAATAGCAATTCAGAATCTTTCATAGTCCCAAGGGCCCCTCTGCCCTAATGATTAAAGTGATGTAAGCGTAAGATTTCCAGAAACATATATATCAGCCAAATATAACATTTAGAAAATAATTAAAGCATTAGTTGAAAAAATAACTACTAGAGGTTCTAATTAAAAATAATATCTCTCTGGGAGGCCAAAGTGGGTTATTGCCTGAGTTCAGGAGTTTGAGGCCAGCCTGAGCAAAAGCAAGATTGTATCTCTACTTAAAAAAAATAAGAAAAACTAGCTGGGCATTGTGACAGAACTACCAGGAGCCTGTAGTCTCAGTTACTAGGGAGACTGAGGCAAGAGTATCAATTGAGTCCAAGAGCTTGAGGTTGCTGTGAGCTATAATATCAGCACACTCTACCCAAGGCACCAGAGTGAGACTCTTAAAAAAAAAATCTGACTTTCATTCCTTGATACAGTCTGTCACCCTATCTATTAAAATGAAAACCAGCAAAAATTAAGAATGATGGTCAACCTTTTGCCAGAAACCAGGAAAACATTCCCATAACCATACCTGACCTTTATCATTGAACAAATTTATTGAGAAACAATAAACTGCCCATCTTAAGAAGATATAGGGAAGATACACTGTCAGTCACTCACTCAAAACTTTTTACAAATTAATAAGCAGTCACCCCATATGGAGTGAACACTGTATTTGAAACACCCAGACTTGTGCTCCTCAGCCCTCCCTTTACTTTATATTTCTTTAGAAGGAGACCAGATCTCAATTCCAATGGCAATAAACAACAGCTCAAAAACAGAAGAGGGAGACCTATGTTGTTATTTGCCTCAGAGATAGTATAGATCCCACTAATGAAGTACTTCAGAGAGAAAAAATTAAGAGCCCAGGTAACTATGCTGGTTCTGCCTTGGCTCCTAGCGTTAAATTTTTTAAAGCAAAAATGGTAAAAAGAACACTCCACAGTCAGCCCTGCATAGAAGACTGCTGGATGCTGGGAATTAGAGTCAACTATACAGCCACCTGGTTTCTGTGGGGAATTCACATGAAACTTAACTAGCACCAAGTTGGCTAAATGTAATCTAAATATTTTGACTATTTGTAAGCATCCTTTGTAAGAAAGAGCACTCCTCCTTCCAGAGATCATGAAGAAAGCATTGTCCTTCAATCATCATGGACTTGAGTTTTAATCCTAGTTTGTGTCTACTCTAAGCCTCAGGTTCCTTGTCTATAAAGTGGAAATGATAATCATTAACACAAGGAAATATCCATTGTAATGTCTAAGCTGGAATTGATACTCAATAAATGACAGCAATTATTATGAGAAAAATTAGAATGGGCTCAAACAGAAAAGGACTGAGAACGAATCTAAGAGTACAACATAGTAAAAAGGAAAAAGAAAATCATACCTCAAAAAAATGATTGTAGGGATTGAAGGAAAAAACTACAATCCTACCTTCTATAAAAAAAGAAAGAAAGAAAGAAACCAAAATCCAAGGCAGAAGCAAAATGAAGTTAAAATAACAATGGCTAAAAGGGATCTAAAGGATAAAATTTCAATGTTGCTTTTTATAGGAATATTAATAAAAATAAAACATTAGTCTAGTTATAATAAAAATTATAGAACTCATACTGAGGAAAATAGAGTAAGTGATGAGAAGGATAAACTTGAAATGATCTCACAGAATGCAGAGGGAGATTAAAAACAAATGAAAAGGATGAGAGCAAAAGGAAGGAAAAATGGGGATTTCAACCAAAAATTCTTGATTTTTCTAAAAAAAATAAGAAGAAGAATTATTAGTATACATCCAATGTATCAAAGACAGGATTGAGAAAAAATTTCCTGGACTGAGCCAAACCAGCATAAAAAAAAAAAATCCACCTGGATACCCTTTCTGAGGAAATTGTTAATACTAAAGAAGGTATTTCAACCATTTAGAAATTAGATCAGAATGAAGATTTTAAAAGAGATGGGGAGATAAATTATGGTGATGGATAGACTAAGACTCTGCTGAAGGATTAAATTACAAAATCCATCCATACTACAAAAGCTGCCATCTGAGCACTGGAGAGTTAGCAAAACAGAGCCTGGTAGGGAGAATGTATTAAAGGCAGAGAGAAGTGAAGCTATAAGAAGGAAGTTTCCAGATTTAATGGCTTTGAGACTCAGGCAAAGTGCATTTGGCATAAACATCTGAGTCAACAAACAAGGATGCTAGAGAAAAATTCAGTCTTTCTTAAGGATGCATGTTTAGAAAATCAGAACATTTTTCTGATTAGGTCTCTGGACTGAGATAATGTCATTGCTGATCCAGGACACTTTCCAAACTAAAATATATTCATTAATGCCTGGGCATTGTGGCAGGTGTCTGTCATCCCACCTACTCAGGAGGCTGAGGCAAGAGGGTCGCTTGAGCCCAAGGGTTTGAGGTTGCTGTAAGCTATGATGCCTTGGCACTCTACCCAGAGTGAAGAGTGAGACTATGTCTCAAAAAAAAAAAAAAATCTAATATTTAATACATAGGCAACATAATTTTAACTTCTCTCAAAGAGAATATAATTACAACATTTTAGAAGACATCCCTACAAAAAAAGTTCACTGACACAGCTCTTTCTTTCTTTATGCTGAGATAAAATAAACAGAAATTTAAGAAATCACTGCTTCAGTTATAAATTTTACAATTGTTGTTATTGTTTTTAACCAAAAAGAGCATAATTATTTTCAATTTAGTTTATGGTCAGAATTAGGATACCTAAATGTCCAGTGACAACCCAGGCTTAGAAATTTGGATTGTAGTTATCAAAAAAAAAAAAAAAAAAATCCCCAAGAAAATGTTAAATAACCCCCGCCTCCAAAGAGGCTTCTTCCAAGATTATATTTATCATAATGTTCCAGTGTTACACAGACATTTCTAAGCTACATTTCCTTACTGCTCAAGCAAATAAAAGAAAGTGTTTAAAATAGGAGGCATAATTAGATTTCCTAAGATGTTCTGTCAGAGGTAAGGGGTGAGTCTGTAAAAATCTAATTGCTTTTTAAAAGCCATTATAGTAAAAATCACAATATACATGTTTTATAAGCAACATTTAAAGAAGTAAACCACTTTATAATATGACAGATGTAATAAAAAAAATTCTTAAGACTTCCTATAAAGCCATTTATTTTCCACTTACAATGTCCCACTTCCTTGCATCACCTGATATAAGCATTTATCACTAAAAGCAGTTTTAAGTCATTTTGTCAACAATTTATCTGAAGTATCAAGTGATATAAATATCTTTTAGGTGCATTTTGTGATAAAGCAAACCCTTTTTATGGTCTCCTAGAGATAAAAAGAAAACATTCACATTAGAACATTTACTTGATTTATTATAATGGAAGATTATACACAGCAAAAAGCTAATTGGATCAATCCAATTCAATTATGAAATACTATAGAGGAAAATCATTCAGGCTATCTCAAGTGTTTTGAAGAAATGTATTTCATTACTTTTTGGAAAAAATACATTCTGAGTTGTTAAATATTTTTACCTAAAAGTGCAGTTTTGCATTTGTCTGTTCCTACCTACACCCTGGTTTTCTCTCTTTGGCAACTGAAATTATGTCCCAGCACAGAAGATAGCTGCAGTAGAGAATCCTGAGGAAGATTTCAACTGCATTGTAGCCTACCACGAGCACAGATTTTCCAACACACTTACACACAAAGACTTGCAAGCAAATCCAAAGTATATTTCTGTTGCCAGAATACATCCACATAGCATTCTCTACTATTGCTGCTAGCGCAGTAGTGAAGAATTGTTCCAAAGGAGCAATTATGGGGGAAAACATTTCTGACATCTGCTAATGAAATACAGCATTGTTTAATACCTGGTAGCACAACAGAATTATCTGAGATGTTTTTTTTAAAAAAATACAGATCTCTAAGTCTCACTCCAAGCCTACAAAATCAGAATTTCCCATGTGGCGCCATATATTTACCTTCAAAACCAAGAAAAAAAGCTTTCTTACTTACTTGTTCTGATATGCAGTCAGGTCTGGAAACCACTGGTATACAAGGTCATACCAACACAAATCCAGCTCTCAAGAAACTCATCAGTATGTCAACTGACATTTACTCATCGTTTCATTTTGTGTCATTTCACGCTACTATATACTTTAATTTGTGTGAAAACATCCCTATCTCATTAACAGATGTAAAAATGCTAAAACCAAAATGTTTAGATTCATTCTATTTCAACACAATATCCTTGAGTAAACATAACTTCATGATCAAAAACCCGAAGGGCTGAACTACAACTTGAACTTTACCTAACAAATGCAAACAATGTAACCTAATCATTTGTACCCTCATATTAATCTGAAATTTTAAAAAAATTAAAAATGCACAAATAGCAAGTAAAACCTCACAATTCCCCTGTGCTTAAATTTAAGAGCTATTTAAAATAAAACAATTTGGTTTTAGCCCCATAGTTTCTTATATATCTTAATTGCTGCTAGAAAATATTGTCAAAATTAGAAAGTCCTTTTTCTTTTTTCTTTTCTTTTTCAGAGACAGTCTCACTTCATCACCCTCAGTAGAGTGCTGTGGCATGATGGCTCACAGCAACCTCCAACTCCTGGACTTAGGTAATTCTCTTAGGCACCTGCCAGAATACCCAGCTATTTTTTGGTTGCAGTTTGGCTAGGGCTGGGTTCAAACCCACCACTCTCAGTATATGGGCCCAGTACCCTACCCATAGAGCCACAGGTGCCACCCAGAAAGTCCTTTTTCATCAAAGTCTAGCATATTTAATTTTTGAGTCCATATTAGCAGAAACATTACAATCATTTATTTTTACCTTTGAATGAACATTAGAAACTAATTATTCCTTTAGTTTTCTTACCTGCAAAAATGTGGATGTTCTCATCTACTTTAGCAAAATTTGATTAAAGACAAAGGTCTCTATGGCAATGGAATAGATTCCATTTTATAGAATATTTATATATTCTGTGAGATATTAATAAGTATCTCTTAGTAAAGGAGTTCTATAATCAAGTAATTTTGAGGAACTATGGAATGGATACAGGTAGGTTTAATAAATAAACTCCCATGACTGGTAATTTTCTAATGTGTATTTTCATGCTCCAAGGGAGGTTCATAGCAGCCAGCATGTCCTACAAGTGATTGAACATAGAAATATCTGTTGATATCTATTGGGAACTTTGTGCTACTTAGAATATCATTTGAAAACTGCTATGTAGAGCTTCTAGAATATGTAATATGAAAAAGTACACAGGATGTTACAATAGGTGGTGACATTAATTCATCTAAATAATATTTATTGAGGACTTTCCCTTGAAAGCACTATGCTGAATGACTCTGCAACTAGACTTCTGTTCTGTTTTAGCTTTATACAGTAGCTTAAATCTGATATTCCATTTATGAACACAAACAAACATTGTCAATTAATGAAATTTCATGCCAGCAAAAAAAAAACCTCCAAATGACAAAATTAAATTCAAATACAATATTTTATTTGTGTCCTTATTGTATATTTTGAATCTGAAATATGGCTTTAAGATAACCTAAGGATCATCTAGTTAGAAGGTGGTGGCATATTGTCAGTATTTTCCTTTCTTTCTCTTGGAAAACCCAAGAAGTGACAAGGGAAACAAGAATAGAAATAGAAATTCACCCATTAGCTATACCTAAAATACAGCTGAGAAGAACCCACATAAACATCCATTCTTCTAAAGCAAAACAAACATTGTCAAACAAGAGTTCTGAATCTTAAAACAGACCCAGAGTAATCAACATAAATGCATAGCTTTGTAAAGCCATAAAAATTCAAAAATAATGCAAGAATATATTGAGAATACAGAGGAGAAAAGATCAAGTCACTCATTGGGGAAAAATATGAATCTGGCCTCAAACATCTCCATAATAATATTCAACAATTAACAAAGCCGGGGAGCAATTATAAAAATCATAACCCAAGAGTATAAACACAACCAAATGTTCATTTGACTATAAAGGCAATATTCAACCAATTTTTAACATGAAGAGAGGTCTCATTCCCCATTCCCAATTCTTTCTACGTGAAAGGAGATACAGTAGTGTAATGCTCCTTAATTTCTCTGCCTCCCCAAACCCTCCCTTAGCTTATTAATAATGTGGAAAGATTAGGATCTACTCATCATATTCCAGTTCCTTCCTCTCTACTATTACTCCTGATAGCTACCCGAGTACACAAGGTATGACATCTCAATTACTCTCAACCATGTATCAGGTCTAGAACATTTCCCAGTGTGGAAATGTTTGATATTTTGGAAGGCATAATCCCTCATGTATTATAAGACTTTAAGCCCTACTCCCCATTCACAAAATGCTAGAACTTCCCAATTATTGTAACAACCAAAACTGCCCAACTCATATTTCCAAGTACAATCAATTAGGAAGGAAATTTCCCTTCATTGAAAACAACTTGTAAAACATACTGGCTGGAAGAAAAGTCTCTTCCATAGAAGAGTCATGCCTTCTCACGACCAGGAGAGCTTTATTTGCCTAATTCTTGGGTTTGGTGTTAGGAATTCCACTTGCCTACAGATAACAACAGGTAATAGCCAACACTTATTGAAAGCATAGTTTATAGGGCCAATCCCAAGAATCTCAGATGTATACATAGCATAACACTGAATCCTCTAAAATGCCTTCTAAATTAAATCGTTCTGTCTTCCTCATTACATAGTAGGGGCATAAAGATGTCATAGTCCTATTGTCTAGTACATGGGCAAGGACCATTGGGGTCAGGAGGAAAAGTAAGATATGAGGAAGTAAAATTTTACATGCAGACAGATTATATTTTCTGTTGCAACCCAGAAGTGGCTTTAAACTTGGGTGGTATTTTATTAAGTACAAATAAAGAGGGTTCTTAAATTCTGCAAAAAATAGCAAAGGAGTAAAAATGAAAGTCATGTGGTGGCCTGAAAACCAAATGAAGAAAGTTTTTCAAGGAAAAGAGAGGGAACACACATATCAAAAGCTGCTGATAAGTAAAATATGGATATAGTGGCATGGAGGATACCCATGAACTTGAGAAGACATTTTCAGTGGAGTAGCATGTGTGTCAAGCAGATATTAACCAAAAGTAATGCTGTTGCGGCAGAAATAATCTGGTAAAAGTTCATTGGAAGCCAAATATAAGGATCAACTTTGGAAGACACACTAACAAAGTAGGGCACATTCCAAAGTCTGCTACAAATTATAAGAAAGTTTAGGGAAAGGGAGGAGGACTTCTATCAGAGTTGGTTTTTTCCATTGGAGGGCACAATATGATGGTTACAATCATTGGCTACAGATGACAACATACACATACCAGCAAAAATGTTTTTTATGCATAAGACAATCAATAAAATTTCATGGTTTAAAAAAAATTTGGTGCCTTTCTAAATGTCAGTAGGTTATATATCAATCAGTACATCAACAGTTTGAGGAATTCACTCTAAGAGTTGAGGAACTCACAATAAGATTTTTTTACTCCGGGACAAGTTGTAAGCCATGAATCATAAGTCCTTCCCCAAATGGCTAATTTGGAAGCTTGTTAAATGTGACCTGTCACCAAAGGTCACCAAAGGCAAAAAGCATGATTGAATTGGACTCATAAAACATTTGGGGAGAACACAGATTATTCTTTTTGAGAAGTTTTGCTTATCGAAGAGCAGAAAAACAAGAAAGGGACTCAAAAGAAGGTTTTTAAAGATAGAAGAAAAATAACATGGTATTTTTAATTGCATATTTTTATGATAATGGGAATTATTTGATCAAAAGGAAATAAATAATGATGGAAGAGAGAAAGGGACAAAGACTGGAATGCAGTCCTTGAACAGACAAGAGGTACATAAGGAATGAATTTGGCCTTAGACTGGTACACAGAGAGCTCACCTATGGTACCTGAAGGAAAGACATAGTATGCAAAACCAAGACTTGGAGGTAGATAAAACAGATGGGAAAGGATGGTAAAGTTCTCTGATTGCTTTTCTTTTCTCAGTGAAATATGAAGAAAATTTAACAGAGGTTAGAGGTCATGGAAAGAGGTAATATAAGTTTAACTTGTCTAAAATTGAACTCCTCATTTTCCATCCCTATGCAAGAGTTTGCTATATAACAAGATACCTCAACACACTGGCTTAAAACAAGCACCACTTTCTGTGGGTAGAATTTGTCCTCAAACAACATAATACTGAATGAAGTCTTAATCCCTAGTATTTGTGAGCATGACCTTATTTGAATATAGTATGTCTTTACAAATGTTATTAACAAAGATAAGATCAGACTGGATTAAGGTGGGCTCTAAATCCAATAATTGTATCCTTATAAGAAGACCTCAAAAAGATACAGAGAAAAAAGAAGAAAACTACGTGACAATGGAGGAGAGATAACAGTGAAGCTGCTACAAGCCAAGGAGTGACAAGAATTGCGACAGCCACCAGGAACGAGGACCAAGCATGGAAGGATCCTTCCCTACAGTCTCCAGTGGAGCAAGCCCTGCCAACACCTTGATTTTGGACTTGTAGCTTCCAGGAAAATTTCTGTTGTTTTAGGTTAGTCAGTGACTTAAACTAATAACTTAACTTGTGATTCTGTTAAATAACTTGTGATTCAACACTTAAGAAAATTGGTATAGAAGGGACGTTTCTTAAACTGATAGAGGCCATCTACAGCAAACCCACAGTCAATATCATATTGAATGGAGTTAAATTGAAATCATTTCCACTCAGATCAGGAACCAGGCAAGGTTGCCCATTGTCTCCATTGCTCTTTAACATTGTAATGGAAGTTTTAGCCATCGCAATTAGGGAAGAAAAAGCGATCAAGGGTATCCATATAAGGTCCAAAGAGATTAAACTTTCACTCTTCACAGACGATATGATTGTATATCTGGAAGATACCAGGGATTCTACTACTAAACTCTTAGAAGTAATCAAGGAATACAGCAGCGTCTCAGGTTACAAAATCAACACTCATAAATCAGTAGCCTTCATATACACCAACAGCAGCCAAGCTGGAAAAACAGTCAAGGACTCTATTCCGTTAACATTAGTGCCAAAGAAGATGAAATATTTGGGAGTTTATCTAACAAAGGATGTAAAAGATCTCTATAAAGAAAACTATGAAACTCTAAGGAAAGAAATAGTTGAAAATGTTAACAAATGGAAAAACATACCATGCTCATGGCTGGGAAGAATCAACATTGTTAAAATATTCATACTACCCAAAGCAATATATAATTTTAATGCAATCCCCATTAAAGCTCCACTGTCATACTTTAAAGATCTAGAAAAAATAATACTTCATTTTATATGGAATCAGAAAAAACCTCGAATAGCAAAGACATTACTCAGGAACAAAAACAAAGTAGGAGGAATTACATTACCAGACCTCAGACTATACTATAAATCGATAGTGATCAAAACAGCATGGTACTGGCACAAAAACAGAGAGGTAGATATATGGAACAGAATAGAGAGCCAAGAGATGAATCCAGCCACCTCCATTATCTGATCTTTGACAAGCCAATTAAAAATATTGAGTGAGGAAAAGATTCCCTATTTAACAAATGGTGCTGGGCTAACTAGATGGTGACCTGTAGAAGACTGAAACTAGACTTACACCTTTCACCATTAACTAAGATAGACTCTCACTGGATTAAAGATTTAAACTTAAGACATGAAACTATGAAAATACTGGAATAAAGTGTAGGAAAAACACTTGAAGAAATCGACTTGGACGAAAATTTTATGAGGAGAACCCCTTGGGCAATTGAAGCAATGTCAAAAATACACTTTTGGGACCTGATCAAACTTAAAAGTTTCTGCACAGCCAAGAACACAGTAAATAAAGCAGGTAGACAGCCCTCAGAATGGGAGAAGATATTTGCTGGTTATGTCTCCGACAAAGGTTTAATAACCAGAATCCACAGAGAACTCAAACGTATTAGCAAGAAAAAAACAAGTGATCTCATCTCAGGGTGGGCAAGGGACTTGAAGAGAAATTTCCCCAAAGAAGATAGGCACATGGCCTACAGGTATATAAAAAAATGTTCTCCATCCTTAATCATCAGAGAAATGCAAATCAAAACCACTTTGAGGTACCACCTAACCCCAGTAAGATTAGCCCATATCACAAAATCTCAAAACCAGAGATGTTGGCGTGGATATGGAGAAAGAGAACATTTCTACACCGCTGGTGGGAATGCAAATTAATTCATTCCTTTTGGAAAGACATCTGGAGAACACTGAGAGAACTAAAAATAGACCTGCCATTTGATCCTGCAATTCCTTTATTAGGTATATATCCAGAAGACCAAAAATCAAATTACCACAAAGATATTTATATCAGAATGTTTAATGCAGCTTCTAGGTCATGGAAGAAGCATAAATGCCCATCGACCCACAAATGGATCAATAAATTGTGGTATATGTACACCATGGAATACTATGCAGCCCTAAAGAAAGATGGAGACTTTACCTCCTTCATGTTTATATGGATGGAATTGGAAAATGTTCTTCTTCACAAAGTATCTCAAGAATGTAAGAAAAAGTATCCAATGTACACAGCCCTATTTTGAAACTAATTCATAGCTTTTATAGGAATGTTATAACCTAATTATAGCCTTAGAAATGGGAAGGGGCTGGGAGAGGGGAGGTGAGGAAGTGGATGGGGGGAGGGAGGGTGATTGGTGGGGTCACCTCTATGGTTTGTCTTACAAGGGTACAAGTGAATCTTTCTAAAAGCAGAGTATGAATATCTTAACTCAATAACTAAGAAAATGACATGAAGGTTATGTTAACCAGTTTGATGAGAGTATTTCAAAATGTATATGAAAACAGCACACTGTACCCCATGATTGCATTAATGTACATAGTTATGCTATAAGAAATTTAAAAAAAAAACTTGTGATTCAGCTAAATCAGTGGTTCTCCACCTTCCTAATACTGTGACCTTTTAATACAGTTCCTCATGTTGTGGTGACCCCCAACCATAATATTATTTTCATTGCTACTTCATAACTGTAATTTTGCTACTGTTATAAATCATAATGTAAATATCTGATATGCAGGATGTATTTAGGTGACCCCTGTGAAAGGATTGTTCGACCCCCAAGGGGTTCTCAGGTGAGAACCACTGAGCTAAATAGTTAGTCTGCTCTCAGCAGCTAGACCTCTCCCATGCATCTATCTGGATGTCTGAAGTCTGGGAGCTGAATGATTTCAGACATCTGTGCAGCTGAGCTCTCAAACATGTCTGGAAGCTGGCAGGCTTCTGGCCAAGATGTCTTGAGTCTCAAGGGATGAGGAAGGAAACTCTCTCTCGATGCAATGTCACTTTTCAAGGGAATTCATGTAAAGGGGAAAAGAATCTGTGGCCATTTGTATAACCACCTACAATAAATCTGAATTACTTGCAGCCTCCACCCATCTCAATGGACAGAAACTCCATCTTTCCATGTAGTCAGACCCAAACCTTGTAGTCCTCTTTGACCATTTTCTTTCTGTCACATAAAAATCAAATTGACTAGCAAATCCTGTTGACTCCAGCTTTACAGTATATCCAGAATCTACCATTTCTCATCTCTCACCTGGATTGCTACATTAACCTTTCAATAGGTCTCTCTGCTTCTCCTTTCACCTTCCTACTGTCTGGTATTCTCAGCTCAACATCTATAGTTGAGTTTTTCTATAGTTTCAGCATCTTTGAAAACGTAAGTCAGACCACATAATTCTTCCACTTAAAAACCTGAAATAGAGCTCCATTTTACTCAGAATAAAATAGTAGACCTCAAAATGGTCCACGAGGCCTCACACACTCTGTGCCCTTTTCCTGTCACCGCATCACCTCTTCACCCCCTCACCCCATTCCAGCTACATGAGCCCTCACATCATCCTTTGAACAAGACACATGTGAGGGACTCTGTTTTCACTACTTTCTTGCCCCTTGTCCCTGTTTGCTAACTCCCTTTGTTAAAATGTTACCTTCTCCTTCACACCTTTGTTCAAACGTCACCTTCTCTAGGACCTTACCTGGACCCTAATACTCTGTCCTGCCCTCGCTGATGAAAACTTAAATCTCACTTACCCTGCTCTCTTTTTTGTTGTTCCCATAACACTTATAACCTTATAAACTTTTATGTGTGTTTCGTTGTGTATTGTATATGTTCCTCAATAAAAACTCAAGTTACAGAAAGGCATAATTTCTGTCAGCTTTGTTTACTAATGTTTCCCAATGTCAGAAGAAATTGTCAAAGAATTGGAAAAGGGCAAGAGAGAATTACTAACGTGGAACGCTGGACATGATCTAGTAATCTCTCTGGGGGTTTTCAGATTCTGTTGAGGTGTGCACCTTTGACCATCCTCAATTGATTCTGTAGAGATAAAAGTTAACTTATTTAAAAAAACCTGACAGTGAAGCATGTGGCTCCTTCCACAGTAATGCAAATAATTCCTGTTCACAGCAATGCAAATGTATTTTGTTCATTACATCTTAAACTTGTCCCATCATTAATCAAGTTAAATAAAATATTTGACTTGTGTTTGTATCTTATGCCTATAAATGTCATGTTTTTACCTTTTTGATAATTATCCTTTAGCATTCTTGCAAGTCACACGCTGAGATACCCAGGTGGACCGACCTGTAGGAGCTAAGTGGATTGTGTTGCCACAGCAGCCTCCCTCATGGGTGATTTAAATGCAAACACATTTTCTCTTGACTTCCAAAGTGAATTCCTAGGAGTAATAGAACCTCAACTTTGCTGACAATTTCTCCAAGTTTTTGGTTTCCACCGTACTGATTCTGTAGGTGGTTTATTTGTTTTTGAGACAGAATCTTGCTCCATCACCCTAAATAGCATGCATCTTCCTAGCTCACTGCAACCTCAAACTCCTGGGCTCAAGCAATCTTGCCCCCCGCCTCAGCCACCCTAGTCGCTGAGACTATAGGCCTATAGAAGCAAACCTGACTAACTTGTTCTATTTTTTTTTTTTTTTTGTAAGAATGGGTTCTGGCTCTTGCTCAGCCTGATCTCGAATTCCTAACCTCAAGCAATCCTCCTGCCTCAGTCCCCCAAATGCCAGCATTATAAGTGTGAGCCACTGTGCTGGGCTTTTGTTTTATTTTTGTTACTGGTTGTAGACAGTCAAGAAGTTATTCCCCATTGGTCGCAGCAATGATTGAAAGTTTGGTGTATGATCTAAATTCTCTCAATAGATGATGGTGGTCCATTTTCTGTTAGATGAGAGGTAAGAGAGAATCTGAGTTGTTAGTCTTTTCTTTTTCCTTTTGCTTGTCTATTTATGAGCACATATTAATTAGAAACTCGTACTCACCGAGAAGAAAAAAATTCTTTGAGACTTAAACCAGGGAATTTTTGTTTTCTTATTTACTTTTGACCTGTGTCTGAAGTTGTACAACTTAAAGTATAAACTCTTATGTGCCTTTGTGTCTAGATGTTTGTGTCTATAATTGACAGAGGTCTTGACCTCTTGTTTTATGAATACAAAATGTTTTCCTCTCTCCAGAAAGTACCGCACAATTAATTTAAATTATAACGTCCTTTAAATTAAAGGAGCTCCACTCTAATTGGTTTATAGAAATAGCCTAAGCAGCTATCATCACTAATAGTCCTATAATTCACAAAACAATAAAGAAATTGAACTTCTAATAAGCTAAAAGTGCTAGACATTTTTAAAAATTCCTCTTATAGAAACTGCTAGCTCAGAACTATTTTCAGAATCCAAGATCACGTAACTAAGATTTAATTATATAGATGTGATAGCTTTCATTTTTAAAATAGCTGTCTTTTCTCTACTTTATTACAGCAAAGTTTAATACAAGTGTATGTTTTATTTTCTGTAAGAGTTAGGTGCTTCTTCATGAAGAAACTGGTTAATATGAACTTCCTAACATTACGCCCACATTACATTTAAGATTATGAAAATTACACATTTGTGTAAAACTAATTTGAATTGGGCGGCACCTGTGGCTCAGAAGGGTAGGGTGCTGGTTCCATATGCCGAAGGTGGCAGGTTCAAACCCAGCCCCGGCCAAAAACTGCAAATATATAAATAAATGGAAGAAAAAAGAGGAGGATAAGAAAAAATTAAAAGAAAAAATTAGGAAGAAAGGAAGAAGGGAAGAAAAAAAATTTTAAAAAAACTAATTTGAATTGTTATGACAAACATTTTATATCATCAGTAATTATGAGTTATAATGTGTCAGTTTAAACATAATTTCTAATATTTTAGGTAACTTAAAATCTTGAAATAATATTTAGTTGAGTTAGCTAGTAATAATTCTTGGATACATACATAATTTCTAAGCAAGATAAAATACTAAAACATTGGTTGCTCACCATAGTTTTAAGTTTATATATTATTACTTTTCATAGACTATGGAGTGACTCTTTGTGTCATGTTAATGAACATGTTCATTTTGTGTGCTTTAACATGTAAACCTATTACATGTTGTTGAAGATCTGCTGAAAGGCTTGAATGATGTTTTTCAGTTTCTTACCTCTCAGCTTTTCCTGTAAAATATTAGTAACAGTTAAATGCTTTGATTAATCTGCACATACATGCATTATATTAACAAGTGAACTTCTAATTTGAAATTAAATGAGGGAAAGCTTGCTAAAATTATTAACCAGTCATCCAGTTAAGATACCTATTTAGGCACCCTGTTATGAATGGAGTACATTTTAAACAGGGCATAAATGTGAGGGGGACTATTAGGCAGTTAGTAAGATAAGAGCAGGGTGATGATGGATGTCTATTTTAGACTTTTGGGTCAGGCTGACCTGGGCTATTGTGGGAATAAGTCTGATTAAGACCCTTGTAGGGGAGGTGTTATCAAGATCTTGCAGGTGGGTTGTTTTCAAGACCTTGCAGGTAGGTTGTTTTGAGAACAGAGTTAATTAAGACCCTGGAAGACTTCCAAGAAGCAGCTGATACTCCTCAAAGTTGTGTATAAAACCCAAAACAGCACTTTCCATGGAGCCTGCAGTCACTAGGACTTCTTTTTTCTTGCTAAATGCTCTTTAATGTTTTCAATTATCTCGGTGACTAGCCACCACACCACCCTAACAGGGGGCCACACCAAAGGAAATGAATGAGCCCTTTTAACATTACAAGGGATTAACTGAAGCACAAGAAAAATAGAAATGCAAATTAAATATAAAGAATACTTATTAGTTAGAAATTAAGGCAGTACAAAATGAAAGAGGCAATAATGAAATGATAGAAGAGTCTAAAATTCTGAAAAGGCTGGCCACAGTGTCAATGAGAGATGGTCCCTAGACATCCCTAACCCTAACCATCCTGGACAGTCTCCCCAAAGAGATGGGAAGACAGAGGAAAATTACCCAAAAACCTTGTTCCTCAAACTGAATATTGAGCAAAAACACCTATAATCATTTAACTACCCAATTCATCACCTCATTGTGCCCACACAATAAAGCCAGAAATGATAAAATACTATAGGTGTCAGCCACAGCCAAACACAAACAGGAAACCCCCAGCCCCCATAGAGAAGCACAGTAATCACATGCTTCAAACAACTAGCTAAGTAATCCCCTGCAAGCTTCAAGTATCTGAGTTGAGTAAGCCAATAAATCAATATTTTCTTTGGTTGCCTCTCTACTGAGAGCTTAGATATAACATCACGTTAGCGTACCTTTTTCCTAAGCTGATTTAGTTTCAAAAGATGTGAGGAAAAGACCTCTCCACTCACTTCATCCCTAAGACAATGTGCTGTGTGGTGGAACTTCAAGTCAGAAATAACTAGGTGTAACTCTGGTTCCACTTACCAACTATATAAATGACTATGTACTCAAAATACCAGTTAGGTAAGGTGACCAGATTTTAACACTGGTAAAGCGGGACACCATGGGGGGGGGGGGTTAACAACAATGAAAACTTTGATAAGCAGTTCTCAATAATCAGTTCTCAACAATTATTTGTTATTATTAAAGTTTAACATTATAAAATTAACAAAAATAACATAAAACTCATATCCTGGTGAGATAGCCACATGGCAGCCAAAAACTATATATTTCCTTCCTGTTCTCCCACATTCCCTAGCTTGTTGTGCATTCTTTCCAAAAATCGGGACTTTTTCAAAAGGCGCAGGATGTGAGACAAATTTTTAAAAATTGGGACCATCCCACCAAAAGCCTGACGTTTGGTCACCTTACTCTAGAGGGGAGGCTACTTGTTTGTTCCAGACAGTTTGGCTCCTTCTGAGCTAATTGTCCTTGCCTAGAAGCAAGGGAGGGAGCCAGTCTCCTTCTGGTATGGATTCCACCTGGGTGACCTTGCCCAGGAGGGGAGTAGGGAGTTTACATTAGCCTTTTCATTTCCAAATGAAGTTACATTAACCTCTTTATTCCTAAATGAAGTTACATTAACCTTTTCAGCAGCAGAAAACCGTATATTCCTTTCACATTCTCCCGCTGTTCCCTAGCTTGTCCTGTATTCTTTCCAAAAATCGGGACTTTTTTAAAACACCACAGGACGCAGGACAAATTATTAAAAATCGGGACTGTCCCACCAAAAGTGGGACGTCTGGTCACTTTACAGTTAGGTGAAGTCAAAGAGCAAAATAATACCCATCTCAGTAGGTTGCAGTGAGAACTAAACATGAGAACATATTAAGTACCCAGCATACGCCACCAGAAAGAATATTCCCAACAAATACTCTCAATCCTCTCTTCTTGCAAAGTGTAACTGGGGAATGATCCCTTGCATCATTTAAAATACTCTGTTCCAAAGATAAGATGTGCCTACTGAGTTTTTTCCCAATAGAATTAAATCCCTAGAAACCTCAATGTTCTAAAGAATTGAGTGCTCCCCCAACATTTTCATGTCATGGCACCTTTAGAAAATAATAATATTGACATGGCACACAGGGACAAACAGATGATGCTAATCTCAGCCACAGGCAACTGACATGGCTCTGGCCCCTCTATGATATACTTGCTACCCCAAAAATGAAGTCGTTCATATTTCAGTTGATTTGAAACCCAGATGAGGCAGCCTACCTACTAGAACTAGCATTTATTCTCAAAAGTGTCTTCCCCAAATCAGCAGCAGGAGCTTCCCGGGAACTTATTAGAGACATGGTCTCTTTCCCATCCCATTTCTACTGAATCAAAAATTCTGGAATTAGAATTCTACAACCTGTTCTAACAAATTCTCAAAGTGATTCTGATGAACACTTAAGCTTAAGAACTACAGGTCCTTAAGAACTCTAAAGTGTTAAGCAGCAAAGAACATTTTCTTTTCAACTGAACATACTATTTTCTTTTAAACCTTACCATTTTAGTAATAGAGAGACATGTAATTCTGAGGTAGGACCAATTCTCTGATGACCTCTCCCCTCTTACTCATAGTATGTTTCAAGACAGAGCAGTAAAGTTCTGCTTCCCCAGCCCCCCAATAGCCCAGCAGCAAAATGTCCCTTCATGGCAGGAGGGTTAGTATTTACCAAGGAGAGAGGTAAGGAACATAAAACAGAGAATCAGAGTGGAAAATATTTAATTCTTGGAAAACCTTTCCAAAGGGCCTTAGGTCCTTTGCTGCCTCCTACAACCTATTTCCTTGAGCACCTATGAAACTTGATCTTTTGTTATAGCCATTCTTGCCTAGAAGATGAATGAAATTTTCTATATGTGTTTTAGGAGGGGAACCCTAAATCTTTCCTCCTCCATTACATTATGAAAATTAAAGTTACTCTAATGGAGAAGTGGGGGATTTATTTTGTATTTAATAATTAAAGCCATCAAGATGATCAATTGAACGGTGTGGTGTATTAGATAGCAAATGTGAAAAGGAATTATTCTTCAGATTAAAGATCCATCTTTATCATAAAGTAAGAGTTTAGAAAAGGACTTTTACAATTCAAATATATGTCTCTTATTCCCTTATGACCACAAAAAAAAAAAAATGAGAGAGAGAGAGACTTGTCCTTTTGTTGTGAATAATTTCCAAGTGAAAGAGTCACAGTAGGGGAGAGAATAGCACAGCTCTGAAAGATCTGAGAGGAGGAGATTGATTCATCTTTTGACATTTTGCTTTCTTCTGTATTTATTAAAAATTATACCCTTTTAGTGGAATTGGTTTTAACAAATGTCAACTTCAAGCATTTTCACATTTTTAAAAAACCAATTCCACACGTTAGCTAGTTTCTTATTCACACCTCCAGTCCCAATACAGCCTGAGGAGTGTGCATTTCACTGGTCTCCACTGAACCTGTGTCAAAGATTCAACGTCTCCCAGCACTCTGAGCAAAGATTTCTCTTTGTTGTTTAGACTGCTTTCTATCTTGTGTATTCTTTTCCTCTCACAAATGAGTGTTATTCATTTCTATTTTTAAGTTTCCTATTTTACACTTAATAGTTCTGCAATACTTATTTCTGAAAAATATCTTCTAACTGTCATAAGTTCTCTACCAGTAGTCTTTAAATTAGCCACAATCAATAAACAACTTGCTCTCCTGAATTTTTTGCAGGGTGCATTAATCTGAAAAGAGTTTAAATTAATCCAAATGTGAAATTTCTATTTTTTATGTCATTCATATGCAAACATCACATCATTATTAAAGGATCTCAAAAGATGTCAGTTATTTATAAAACTCAAAAGCTACATTTTTCCATTACCTTGTTTTACTTCTGTGTTTTCTGGGAGCTTGTTTCTTTGTCATTTGTTATTTGTTTATTAATTTTTTGCCACCTCTACGAAGAAATTATTTCAAAACTCTAGATCAGAATCTGACTTAGATTTTATAGGTTATCAGAATAGACTTAAAGAATGGTAGCTCCCCTCTGATGATTTTTCTAAGAAGTTCTAATCTGAATAATAGCAGGCAATAAAATGCAATGATTTTGAAATCAGAGGTTCCTAGCTTCAGATTCAAGCTCTACCTCTTACATAAAGTGAATGACCCAAGTGCCCATCGATCCACGAATGGATCAACAAACTATAGTATATGTACACCATGGAATACTATGCAGCCATTAAGAAGGATGGAGACTTTACATCCTTCATGTTCACATGGCTGGAGCTGGAGAATGTTCTTCTGAGCAAAGTATCACAAGAATGGAAGAAAAAGTATCCAATGTACACACCCCTATTATGAAACTAATTTATACCT
>NW_003852400.1:17888495-17912012 GCF_000181295.1 Otolemur garnettii
TTGATGGAAGTATTTCAGATTGCATGTGAAAACCCCACACTGTACCCCAGAAGTGCATTAATGTACATAGTTACCATTCAATAAAAAATAAATAAATAAAGTGAATGACAATGAGAAAAATGTTTAATTTCCATTGCATATATATAACAAGCCTGATAGCAACCAAAAAACAGGTTAGGGTATCTGACAGAAACATGTCACCCACTAACCTGCAGAGTGATTCAGCTGGCAGACAAATGTCCCACTTTTTCCTCACTACTTGAAAAGTATATTCTAGGTTAAAACTGATAGAAAAAAATACAGAGGTATCCTTCCTTAACTAGAAAGAATTATTTTTACATCAAGAATATAAGAATAACCATGTTCCATTGCTAGAAGGATAGTATTATAACTAAGGTAATTTGAATAGCAACAAAAACTTATTTGTGTCAGTATTTTAAGAATCGATCTCTTTAAGAGGCATCATTTATTTTTAAATCAACCCAGAGTTTTTAGCCACAGATTTTATAATCATAAATTTAACTACCAATTTCTTAGGAGAGAAATAATTAAGAAGAAGAGAAGTTAAAGAATGAGAAGGGGGAGAAAAAAGGAGAGGGAAGAAGAGAAGAAAAATAAGAAGGCAGTGAGGAACATAGAGGTAAATGTCATTGATTAAAGGGATCTAGTATTAAAATTAAGTATTTAAAATAAATTAAATAATGTTTTCAAAACAAAACACCATAGCCAATTCACCCTGGAAGATAAAGTATACTAGCATAGTAAAGTCCCCTTCATTCTCAATGTAGACCGGCCCTTACTAAATTTCTTAAAAGAAAAATATAAACTAACATATTTTATCCTCGGATGTTAAAATAAGACAAAAGATCTGGTTGTGGTTTAATAATTTCTGAGAACTAGATCATATGCATCTTATCACCACAAATTTTGGCATTTTTAATATAGCCAGAATGAAGATAGTAGTGCAGCTAAAAAAAAAAAAAAAAAAAAAAATTGCATTGAAATAAATGTAAAAAGTCATTGTGCATAATTCAAATCCAAAATACATCAATAGCAGGTTTGACTGGCCTGTATCATCAGGAGAGTTTCCTCTACACTTAGTTTATGTGCACTGGCACAGCTTTAGGGAAATTAATCTGCAAATAATGCCTTAGTTTAAATCAAGCCATAGAAGGAATCCTATATTTCTCATTTATTACCTTTATTGTCTTTCCCATGAAAGTTCCATTTCACAGGAAAAATATTTCCCAATAAACTGGAGTTAAAACATTGTTGGTGGAATGGGATCTAACCAAAGAGTTCATTAAATGTTACAGCTTTCCTATAGGAGCTGGAAAGTTCTCGTAATTTCCTGAAGAAACATCAGCTTTAACTCTCTTCCATTACGGGCCACAATCCTAGTGCTCAAGTTCTCCAGTCTGTGGGGATTCCCTCTAATTTCCCTTTTTACAGCTCCTAGAAACTGTGGCTCCTTCCTGCTTTCACTTAAATATTTACCAAATATAATAGAACTAAGCTATGTTTTATTATCTTGTAGGTATCAATTTTATACTTTATGCTTAAGAAATAACCTCAAAATTCTTTAAGTGTGGAATTTTATCCCTGTATCCTTAAGTCTATATCTGTGTTCATTAACAAAGAATTTAAGAGTGAAATGTAGGATATATTCATTCCTATTGCCAATCCTGGTGTCTTTTTTACACAGGCTCAGGGAAAATATTTCAAATACATTATTATTAATGCAAATTAACACTTATTAAGCACTCTTGTAAGTTCTTTATATTCTCATAGTTCACTTAATTCTCATAGTAATCTCATGAGGCAAGTACTATTATTATCACCATTTTATAGACAAGAAAATTGAGGCATATGAGGTTAATTACCTTGCCCCAGATTATATAGCTAATGAGTGAGAGGATATTTGAAACCAGGTAGTCTGGTTCCAGAGTTGAGGCTTTTAATTATTATGCTATACTATCTCTATAGAAAATCTGAGCAAGAAAACAAATCATCTAAAATGCCAACATTAAGAGATGATACAATTAGTATTTTTTAAGCATCCTTTCAAGTATGTTTTTAGAAATGTTTTTAAAATGACTTCTTCACTCACATGTCTTCCCTCTTGGCCTCTCTTTCCACAAGTCTCAGACCTCAGAGTTGCCAGACTTCTTAGATGGTGGCCCAGGAACCCAAGAGCCAGTGTTCCAGAAGAAGAAATTGCCACTCTCTTTAGGAAGCTGCCACTTTCTTTAGGCCTAACCCTGGAACCTGGTGGAACACCACTTCTGCGCATTCTGTTGCTCAAAGCAGTCACAAAGATTGCACAGATCCAAGGTGAGGCTTCATAGTTGCCTACATTTTGCTAGAATAGATGTCAAGAAATTTGAGACCATCTTTAATCTGCCACACCAAAATTAATATATTTAAGCATGTCTTTAGACATATAGCACATTTAAATATATATGTGTGTGTGTGTATATATATATATACAATTTTAAGTAAATAGAATGATGTTACAAATGCTGTCTTTGTAGACTTCTTTCTTTACATAGTTTACCTTCATTTCATTTACCTCCTCCCCTTTACCCTACACTTCCTCCTCCCAAGCACATATATCCCTTCCCCAGCCAGGTAGCTAATGTTAATAAACCAGAATGTATCCTTTCCTATAGTCATATGTCATCATGTTTTACACACACATATGCCTGCACACATACACACATATGCACACACAGAGATCTTTACTTAGTCATTTAACAGTTGACAAAAACACTTTTCTTGACTAAACTTTGGTTAAATTCCTCTAAGCTCTCTTCTCAAATACCCTTTGACCTTGGGTTTCAATGTCCATCCTTGTCAAGCCTGTATTATCCAGTTTTAGCAAGAATCTTGTGAAGTCAGTTTAACCAGAATCTCCCCTATCCTTGATGTTTCCTCTTAGCAATTTTCATCCACTAACTCCCACCCTGTTTCTTGGCTGTAAGTCCTATTTGTCATGGCTGTGTTTGGAATTGAGCCCAGTTTTAGACTAAGGTCTCTTTTCTCCATTGCAATAGTTCCTGAATAAAATCTATTTTTACCACTTAACTACTGTCCAGATCTGGGTTTTCTTTAACATATTACACTGGAAATCCTTCTAACTCACATGGAAAAGAGCTAACACCCTTTTTAGTGGATGCACATCTATGCAATTAATATCTCAAAATGCATTCAACCATTCCCTCTAAAGATGGGACATAATATATAAACAGAAAGCACTAAAATTAAAAATAAAATAGTGGATTAAGCAAATGGAGTTACTCTTGCTCTTTCCTAGAGGCTTACTAAAACGACTTCACAGCAAATTTTGTGTAAGTCACAAACTCACAATGACAGGAAAAACAGAAGAGCATATAACAGCTACAGAATTTTAAAAACAAGAAAGCAGATGGATGTTTTGCAAATCATGTATCAGACCTGAGAAAACTAAATCCTAAATCAATATTGTGGAAAGCCAAAAACAAACAAATTTATACTGCAAAATCTTCAAAAGCATCAGGAATTATGATACCATGGGAAAAATGGGATACTAGAGGAAAGAAGATTGGTTGTCCCAAATCTCAACTCCACTCCGAATGAGCAGGAAACTGCTCTTCTCAAACTCTGATAGAAAACTGAAGGTCTCTAAAGAAGGTGAAACAAAAGATGGGGCAGTTACTGTTATGTGTTTCCCAAAACCAGTTTCCTTTTACTTCCGGGCACAGAGTGAGACTACATCTTCCAGCCTCCCTTGTAATAAAGTATGACCATGTGACTGAATTCCAGTCATTAAAATGTGGGTGGGAGTGATGTGTTTCTCACATCCAAACCTCCCATAGGTAAATATCTCAGTTTCCCCTTTTCAGCAAACCAGGTGCAAAGGATCCAGCATAAACTTCAATGTCATACAATTAAAAGAACTTGGCTCCCTAAATAAATACATAGAAGGCTGTCTGCTGAACATCACATTAGACTTTGGTTAAGCAAAGTATATAATTTTACTGTATTAAGCTATTATGATTTGAAATATGTTTTCTATAACAGCTCTTTCATATTTCCATGAACATAGAAGCTAGTACTCTAAAGAAAGAGTCTATTACAATAAAACTAAACTAAAATATGAGGGGTTATCCAACAGCATTCAGTTGAACAAATATGAGAGTCTGGAAGACTATAGGTTCCTGTAATGCCAGGCAAAACATCTGATAAAACTTCCACCAGTAAAAGCCTGAAGACAGGCCACTATCTACTGAGCCTATAGCCCGAGGGGAAGTGTTTGGAAAATGCTAGAGAGATCATGTATATTGGCTGCTACTGCCAGCCATTAGCAAGATCTTATAGGGAAGAGAAGAGCTTAGGTAAGAATTTGCCTTACATAAGAAAAAAGAATAGAGGGATAGTCCAAAGGGTTTACAAGTTTGAAAATTTGGCCCTTATTTACCCAAATAGTTAGAGATGAGTTTTAAACACTTTTAGCAACAAAGTCCAAGGAGATTTTTCAGCTAAGTAAAGTGACTCAGCCCTGTGACCAATACCAAAATAAGGGACCACCTTCCCAATAAGCATCCCCAAGGAGTTGCTCATAAGTTGAGAAATAATAGAGTGAAGAAATAAGCAGGAAACCCTAAGAATTATGTCTAGGAAAAATCTACATTGAGTAGTGACCAGCATACACCCATATATAGGTAACACATTAAAAGAAAACTTACGATAGATTGAAAACTATCAAAATTTTGGTAGACTTGCCAAAGAAATCATGAGACTGGTTTTAAAAAGCTTAGTTTGATAAAGTCTTAATGCAACCCTTAGGAAATAAGAGACAATGAAAGTCACACACATTCCCACATACATTACCAAAGTCTATGGCTAACGTGAACATGAAGGGTAATGGACAGGAAAGAATCTCCCAGAAGGACAGCTGTAGAGGACGCCAAGAGACAGACAACCTTTAAGCAAGATGATTTACAGCTGGGGGTGGACTCTCGGGCAACTTGTCCACAGGAGCTTCTTATGGAGAAAGAGCCCGTGCCTTCAGCATGCAGTCATTGTTAACTACTCCCCTCACCTGTATTATTCTGTTTCAATAAAAGGCTGGTGCAGAGGTTGCTCCAGACTACCCTGAAAGTAAGGGCTAGCCCGTTTCCCACAAGCTCATACTTCTAATCCGCCTCTCGCCTGGTTCCTTCCTGTGGAAGGAGGCCCGACGGGTTGCAACAGACAGCCATTCCATGAGGAACAATGATCAGAGAAGTTTCTCCACAAAGAATCATTACCAACCAAGGTATTTCTTCCACCTCCAGGTTAGGGAGACTTTGTAAAGCTCACTCAAAAGAATTTCAGAATCTATGGGCCAAAGATTGGTGTATGACTCCCATCCTTTCATCTTCCAATTAGGAAGGAGTTTTCTTTGTGTTTCTAGTCCCTGCTCCACCACCACTGAAGGGGTAAGAAGAGCAGATAATTTGTCCTCCTACATCATATGTAAATGGTTCACAAGTAGACATATCTAGCCCTTATTAAAAAAAAAATAGACTGTATATCAAGTTGGAATTGGGTGCAGTGAACAGATGGGTTGTCTGCCCTGAGGTTGGACTAGGATGATGTGTTCTGTGTGTAGAAGGCATATGAGACAGAGCCTAAGTGGCCAGCAGGGCAAATAACGACAAAGACTACTTAAGTTTATTGAAGTCCATTTTGCTTCTCCTCCTGGTCACACCCTGGACTACATTTTCCCAACTTGCCTTACGTTTAGGTTTGACTGGGTATAACTGCATTTGGCCAAAGAGATATAAATGTAATTATGTACACAGGCCCAGCCCCATAGAAATCTCCCAAACTAATCCTCCCCCTCTCTCCTTTCTTCTAGCCAAAGTCAATGATTTATAGAATTCCAAAGTCCTCAGAAATGGCAGAGGCACTAGATAAAACAAATAACAAAAAGCCTGAGTCCCTGTACAACCATGAAAGAAGAATAAGGAAAATGGTCATGAAGACCATCAACAAAGAATTGATAAAATTTGCTGGAGCCAAAATATACAAAAGATACAAACTCTCTCAAAGCAGAAATTATGCCCAGCAAAGTTAGATAGAAAGCGAAGACTATCAAGGCTGTCACAAAATGCTCAGAGGCCAAAATGAAATCTGAGCTCACTGAAACAAAGAAAGGGAGAGTCATTAAGAGCAGGGGGTGACTTCTGTGGTTCATCTTACAAGGGTACAAGTGAATCTTTCTATGAGTAGAGTATGAATGTTTTAACACAATAACTAAGAAAGTTACATGAAGGCTATGTTAACCAGTTTGATGGAAGTGTCTTGGATTGTGTATGAAAACACCACACTGTACCCCCAAAGTGCATCAATGTACACAGTTACCATTCAATAAAAAAAAAAGAAAAAGAAAAACAAACAAACAAAAAAGAGCGGGGGCAGTAGAACCATAGCCCACTTGTGCATGTAAATTTCCCTCATTCAAAGGAACAGTAAACTTTCTACACGGTATCTTCCTGGCTGGAGGTAGTTTTACACCCTGGAGCAAAGCAGCCCACCAAAGTTAGACTCCTACCCTCCCAGAGAATGGCAGCTCCCAGGTCCTTAAGAAAGACAATCCTGGATTATAAAACAGGCAAGAGGCCTTTAAAAGAATTTACATCTGAAAAGGTCAGAGAAAGAGTCTATAATTCCAAGTAGTCAAAAATAAATGCTCTAATAAAGGGAGGTCAGAGCCTGAAATCAAGAAGAAACCTGTCTAAAGTTTAGTCAAATTTAGAGGGCTTTAAGGCAGTCCTGGTCAGCTCTTTTTGTGCAAATGTCCAACAACTTCTCAGAAGACTCAGTGAAAAGCCCACAAGAAGACACACAACTGCAAAATTTCAGAATACTGGAAATAATCAAAGACCAACAAGCTTTTATAGAGAAAAAGCCAGTCACATACAAAACAAAGCATTTCAATGACTGTGGAGGTCCCAAAGCAACATTGAAGCTAGAAAACAATAGAGCAATGCCTTCAAAATTATGAAGGAAAATGATAACCTACACAGAATTCTTTCTATATGTAGCCAAACTCTCAATCAACTGTGAGGATAAAATAAAGATTTTTTTATACATATAAAGTGTCAATTTCTTTCTCATGTTCTTTTTTTCAAGAGTCTATTAAAGCATGTGCTTAACCTCAACAAAGTTTTAACCAAGAAAGAAGAAGCATGAGATGCTGGAAAGAGGAGATTAAATACAGGAGAAAGAAAAAATAGAATCTCCAGGTAATGATAAAGGGAGAGCTCAGGAAAACAGCTGTCCATCAGAGTTAGGAGGCAACCAGTCCAGAGTGGAGCATATTAGGAAACATTTAAAATTCTCCAAAATGGTGAAATTAATTGAATGTCTGAGGCATCAGAACATCTTGAGATATTCCAAAGTTGGTGTCAAGTTTGGAAGTGAATGAATGGTAAGTATATTAAAAACTGAGCAAGGAAACAAACAAAAAACAGATCATTAATCCTTTAGAAAAGTAAGAAATTGTATAAGAAAGGAAAAATGATTATAATATACTAAATGCCTCAGCTGTGAATAGGGTGTTAGAGATATAATAATATAATTAGTGAATAATTATCTAACCAAAACTACATTAAGGTAATGGGGGATGGTTAGGCTACATGCGTGGTGGGGATAGGGAACAAAAGAATAGCTAAATTCTCATCTGCCATAGGATAGCAGGTAAAGTTCAGCATAAAATAGGAATCTATATGGTATTGAATGATTGTCTCTCAAAGAGCATAAGGGGCAGGGGAGCTAACGAGAACCATGAGAAAAAGAAAGCCTTATAAAATTATTGACCATTAAACTGTATGCAAATATAGCTTGAAATAAATGAAAGAATAGAACAGTCAAATAGAAAAGTAGAGTAGAGTAGAATAGACGAATAGAAAAGTAGAATAGAATAGAGAATAAGAGGTGATTTTCCCTGAAGGATATTAAAGGATGCTAATAAGCCATTGTATTGAAATCAATTAGTCATTACACAATAAAGAAAAAATTGTGAGTGAAACACAAAAAAAGGTAAACCCAAAGAGATCCCACCATCAATGAGGATTTAATTCTGAGAAAGGTGATATTTAAATTATGTACAGAGGTAGAGAGTAGAATGGTGATTACCAGAGGCTGGTAAGAGAAGTAGGGGTGAGGAATGGAGAGAAGTTGGTTAATGAGTACAAAATACAGTTAGACAGAAGAAAAGTTTCTAGTATGTGATACCACAGTAGGAAAATTATATTTAACTATTCATTGCATACTTGAAAATAGCTAGAAGAGATAAATTGTAATGTTCCCAAATAGAAAGAAAAGATAAATGTTTGAAGTTCAATTACCCTGATTTCACCATTATTTGTATTCAGATATCAAAATATCAAATGTGCCTCCAAAAGACATACAACTACAGAGTGTCCCAAAGGTCACTCATAAAGTAACCATACATAGGGAAAATGGAAAATTGTGGTTAAATGTACCTTTATTTACAAAATACTGATTACAAAAGCTTATGAAATATTTACAAAATATTTTCTACATGTTGGCCACCTCTTTGAAAAAATTTATAATGAATATTTTGTAAATAAAGGTACATTTAGATACAATTTCCCATTTTCCCTATGTCTGGCAACTTTATGGTTGAACTTTGGAGATCCCTGTATTATATATCAAATAAATAAATAAACAAACAAATAAATTTTGTAAAGAAAGAATACATTGGCATCTGTGGCCATCTGAAAAAATAAAATAAAATTATACCCTACCACCCACAATATATAAAAATAAATTTAAGAAGGATTGAAGACTTAAATATAAAATTAAGCAATAAAAATCTTAGGGAAATCTAGGAAAATATATATATACACATATATATATAACTGTGAATAAGCATTTTTTAAAGGTAAACCTATTTAAATTTATAAAAACAAACTATGTTGCCAAAGGTGCCCAACAAAGTAAAAAAAATGAGAAAAAAAATTTGTGACACATACATAAACTGTTAAATCTCTCTGACATCAGAGGTCCTCAAAACTGATAACAAAATCATAAATAAACCAATACAAAATACAAGTTAATTATAAGAATTAATAATTTACAGACTGCAGTACCGAATGGCCAACTAATCTATGAAGATATGCTTGAACTTTCAGGTAGTTAGAGCAAAACAATTAAAGTAGCCATATTATGAGATTATATGTTCATTGTATTAGCAAATTCCTTGTTGGATAAAGCCTGCCATTGATGGGGCCACTGGGAGACAGCACTGCTAGCAAAAATCTAAGATCTTAAGAGTGCTTTTTAGAAGCAATTTGGATACAAATGAGCATACCTCCTCTGCTTTCTCTCTTTTTCTTTCTGTTATTTCCAACCTGTTGCTGGTAAGCTCTGAGTTTTCCTTCTATGAAGATCTTCTGAGAGAGTGCAGCAGAGATCTTCACAAACACACCCAGCTGAGCCTACAGGTAGTTAACTTGTTGGTGGATCAAAAGCTTGATCCTTTGAGGGGCTTAAAATAGCCTGAAAGTATCTGGTGCTCATCTCCTCTCTAAAAAAAGAACCAAAATAGTGAGTAGATAACCATACTTTGAATAGATTACCTAAGAAGGAATGCTGGTATTTAACAGAGAAGTAACAAGGAACACCTAACCCAAGGTAGAAGGGGAAAATGAGGCAGTCTTCTCTGCTGAGATGAGCTAGGAGCCAGGAGATCACAGTGACAATTTTAAATCATTATACACTAACAAATTAGAAAGCTGAGAGGAAAGGGATACATTTCTGGACACACACAACCTAACATAATTGAATCAGGAGGAAAGAGAAAACCTGAACAGACCAATAATGAGTAACAAAATTGAATCAGTTACAAAAACCTCCCAAATAAAAGTCCAGAACCAGATGGCTTCAGATTCTACCAAACTTACAAAGGGCAGCTACCACCAAATGTCCTCAAACTATTCCAGGGAATCAAGGAAGAAGGAACTCTCCCTAACTCATTCTAAGAGGCCAGCATTCCTAAAACCTGACAAGGATTCAACAGTAAAAGGAGACTTTCAGATCAATATCTCTGATGAACACAGACACAAAGTGTTCAACAAAATACCACCAAACCAAATCCAACAGTACAAAAAGATAATATACCAGGCTCAAGTGGGACTTATCCCAGGGATGCAAGGATGATTCAACACACACAAATCAAAAAATGCAATATATCACATCAGCATAATGAAGGACAAAAACCATATAATCATCTCAACAGACACAGAAAAAGCATTTGATAAAATGCAATATTACTTCATGGTAAAAACTTTCAACTAAGTATTTAAAGAGCATGCATCAACGAAATAAACCCCATAAATGATAAACCCCCAGCTAACATCATACCAAATTCTTTTAGCCTTATTTTCCTAATAATGAAACAAGACAAGGATGCCCACTTTCACCATCCCTATTCAATATAGTATTATTGATAGAAGTCCTAGCCAGAGCAATAAGGCAAGAGAAAGGAATTAAAGGCATCCAAATTGGAAAAAGAAGTCAAATTGTCTCTGTTTGCAGATGATGTCATCTTATAGGTAGAAAACCCTAAATACTACACCACAAAACTCTTAGATATGATAAATAAGTTCAGCAAAGTTGAAGGATATAAAAATTAGCATACAAAAATTAGTAGCATTTCTATATGTCAATAATAAACTAGCTGAGAAATAAATCAAAAAGGCAATCCCATTTATAACAGCTACAAAAATAAATAAATAAAATGCCAGAAATAAATTTAACCATGGAGGTAAAAGACCTCTGCAACAAAAACTACAAAGCCCTAATGAAAGAAATTGAAAAGGACACAAAGAAATGGAAAGACATCCCGTGCTCATGGATTGGAAAACTTAACATTGTTAAAATGACCATACTACCCAAAGCAGCCTGCAAATCCAATGCAATCCCTATCAAACTGCCAACATCATTCTTCACAAAATAGAAAAAAACTCAAGAAAAAACTCAAGATTTATATAGAACCAAAAAAGAACCCAAATAGAAAAGGCAATCCTGGGCAAAAAAAGCAAAGCTGGAGATATCACATTACCTGATTTCAAAATGTATTACAATGCTATCGTAACCAAACAGCATAGTTATTGTTATAAAAAACAGTAACGTGCTCCAATAGAACTAAATAGAGAATTCAGAAATAAAACCACATATTTATAGCCAACTGATTTTCATCAAAGTGCCAAGAATATATGTTGAGGGAAAGATACCCTCTTCAATGACTGTTTCTGGGAATGTTAGATATCCATGTGATCCCCTATCTCTTACCATTTACAAAAGTGAACTCAAATGGATTAAAGAATTAAACCAAGAATGAAAACTAGAAAACTACTTGGAGAAAAAAAAATGAGAAACATTTTAGGACATTGATCTAGGCAAAGATTTTGTGACTTATATCTCAAAAGTGAAAGCAGCAAAAACATAAATAAACAAATGTAACTATATTAAACTAAAAAGCATTGGTCTAGACAAAGATTGTATGGCTAAGACATCAAAAGTATGAGCAACAAAAACATAAACAGACAAATGAAACTATATTAAACTAAAAAGCTTCTGCACAGGAAAGGAAACAACCAACAGCGTAAAGAGACAACCTGTGGGATGGGAGAAAATATTTGCAAACTATTCATCCAACAAGGTACTCATATCCAAAATGTATAAGGAACTCAACTCAGTGGTATAAAAAATAAATCAATAGGTAATTCTATTTTATAAAATAGACAAAAGACCTGAACATACATTACTCAGAAGAATACATACAAATAGACAACAGGTATAAGAAAAAATGGTCAGCATTACTAATCATCAGAGAATTGCAAATCAAAACCACAATAAGATATCAGTTTTACCATAGTTAGAGTGACTATTATTAAAATGACAAAATAAATAAATAAATAAATTCTAACAGGGATGCAGAGAATAAGGAACTTTCATGCACTGTTGGTGGGAATGTAAATTGGTACAATCTCTATCGAAAACAGTATGAAGATTTCTCAAAGAACTAAAAACAGAACTGTCATTCAATCCAGCAATTCAACTAGTAGGTATGTATTCAAAGGAAAAGAAATCAGTACACCAAAATATTACCTGCACCCCCCTGATTATTGCAGCACTATTGACAATGGCAAAAATGCAGAATCAAGCCAAGTGCAGTGGCTCGTGCAAGTAATTCTAGCACTTTAGGAGGCCCAGACAGAAGGATCATTTGAGGTCAGAAGTTCAAGACTGGCCTGAGCAATATAGCAAGAATCTTTCTCTACAAAAAGTTAAGAAATTAGCTAAGTGTGGTATCGTATGCATGATAGAGCCAGCTACTCAGGAGGCTGAGTCATGAGAATCTCTTGAGTGCAGGAGTTTGAGTTTGCAGTGAGCTATGACAATGCCACTGCACTCCAGTCTAAGTGACAGAATGAAACCCTATCTCAAAAAAGATATAGAATCAACCTAAGTGTTCATCAACACATGAACAGGTAAAGACAACATGGTACATATGCACAATGTGATACTCTTTGGCCATAAAAAAGAATAAAATCCTGTTATTTGTGGCCACAGGAATGGAACTGGAAGTCATTATGTTATATGATATAAATGGGCACAGAAAGACAAATATCACATGTTTTCACTCATATGTTGCAGCTAAAAAAAGAAATTGTTCTCATAAAAGAGAATATGATAAAATGATAGATATCACAGGCTGGGAAGGGTGTGTGGGCGGGGGCAGGAAATGAAGAGAGGTTGGTTGTAGCTACACGCATACAGTTAGAGAGAAGGAATAAGTTATAATGTTTAACAGTGCAGTAGGATGACTACAGTTAACAACAATGTATTGTGTATTTCCAAATAGCTAGAAGAAAAGACTTTAAATAGTCCCCAAACATAGACGTGATAAATAGTGAGATGATGAATAGCCTAATACCCTGACTCAACCATTATACATTCTATTCATGTAACAAAATATCATATATACCAGTAAATATGTGCAAATATTACATATCAATAAAAAAATTAATTTTTAAAAAGAAACATTATCAAGTAAAGTTAAAATTCATATAGCCATAGACCCAACAATCTCTTGTTTGGATATATACCATATGGTGTTTAAAACATCAATGAGTATGCGTGTCAATATTAGGAGGTTTAATCCAGCATTGTCTGGAAGAGACAAAAACTGTCAGCCTAGAGGGTTTTTTAATGGTGCCACTGATGAAAATTGCTAATTCAATAGGTTTAGTCACAAAAACTGGATCAACACACTCAGCTCTAAACACTGTCCTTAACTTATCAAGAAAAGCTATTATTTTCCCTCCTCTTTCTTCTTTGCACAGTTTCTCTTAATTTAATCCATCTCCCAAATTCCAAATTTCCAAACCCCATGTCAGCAAAATCCCGGACACCCACAGAGACAGTTACATATCCAAAGTCTTTCATCAGAAAGAAATCACTCTAATTCTATTTCCCACACTCACCAAAATTCTCTGTGGATCTATTGTTTCCCACTAGATCATACCTTCGTTACTAAGATAATTGCTTTGAGAGTCCAGAAAATTGAGTGACAATTACATGGCAAAAAAGCAACACTATCTCGTGTAATCCCAGTGACATATAAAAATGTCTATCTCACTTTCTATTTTTTTCTGGAAAGGCATACAAAATTCTCAACCAATTAACTCCATTTGGATGGTGAAATTACCACTCATTTTTTTCCTGCACCCAGTGTCCACATTTCATTCAATAAACATGTACTTTTGGCTCGGCGCCTGTGGCTCAAGCAGCTAAGGCGCCAGCCATGTACACCTAAGGTGGTGGGTTCGAATCCCCAGCCCAGGCCCACCAAACAACAATGATGGCTGCAATCAAAAAATGGCTGGGCGTTGTGGCGGGCGCCTGTAGTCTCAGCTACTTGGGAGGCTGAGGCAGGAGACTCGCTTGAGCCCAGGAGTTGGAGGTTGCTGTGAGCATGATGCCATGGCACTCTACCCAGGGGGATAGCTTGAGGCTCCGTCTCAAAAAAAAATAAATAAATAAACATGTACTTTTACAATCAGAATCCTCACTAAATATAATTTTTTATACAGTATTATCATAGTTCCAATTTACTTCTTTGCTTTAATTTGTGTGTCTGTATATAAAAGTGAAAGGAAAGGTACAATTCTTTTTTAAAAATATTTATTTGAATAGTAAATGCAGAATTATATAACATATAAAAATAAACCAAGAAAAAGTAGAGCTACTTTAATGTAATTTTAAAAAGGGGATCCTTCCATTTTGGCAGCCTCTAAAAATTGAGAAACCATTCAATGAATTACCCTTCACTTGCTTTTGTCCAATAGTCATGTATATAAAAGATGGACGCTAATACATCTATGTAAAATTTTTCTCTACAGAAAGCTCTGAAAGCCTAAGTCCATTGAAAATATATTAGCCCATAAAATCAAGTGACTGCTATGCTTATTTGGGAGCTTAGTGAGAAATAAGGCTCTATAAGGTTATATCATAAGTAAAGATAATAGAAAGCATCTTGAAGAGATCACACACAAAAGAAGCCACATTTTTCTCATAATGGAGGAAGATCACATTATGTGTAGCCTTTCTAGGAAGCAATGTATTGAATGCACTGTGAACTTGAGAATACTATCAAGAAAAGCTAGGAGAACTAAGGACTAACTATGTAAGTTGTCCTTTTGATTTAAAGTTATAACTTTCCCTCGCTTAATTCCTTATGTTATTGTATTTTAGCAACTCAAGGTTCTAAAGTGAATTCATACAATATAGACAAATATTATGATTGCAAATATCCTGATTAACATAAAGCAATGTGAATAGTAGTAGCCAACTATAATATCCACAATTCTAAATGTGGAGTGGACAAGAATCAAAGTCAAGAATTCTAGACCTGGAACTGTCACTAACTGATCTTGAATAAGTCCCAGGATTTGTTTGCTTTCCTGTAACATAGTTAAATTAGATTATCTCCACATCTCCTGCCAGAAATATTATGACTCTGTGGCTGGCTATAATCAGGACAGAGCAACTAAGATTTTTTTCAGCCTTACCAGATGCAATTAAGGACATCTCTCCTCTGCCCCTCAGTCCATTAGTGCATATGGCCTTCCTTCATTCTTCATTGCCCTTTCCTTCTTGCCAATTTCTTCATTCAACACTACCATCCATTATTCTCCAGTAAAAATAGCAGCATTTATGAAACACTTTCTATGTCCCAGACACTGTACTGAGCATTTTACATTTATTATCTCATTTAATCCTGACAACCACATTATGAAATAGGTAAAATTACTTTCTCATTTTACAGGTCATGAATCTGAGATTTAGAAAGATAATTTTTCTTTCATTCTAGCTATGAATTCTACATGCCAGTGTATATAATAGAATAATCATTAAACACTTTGAATGAATAAACTCTTTGGCCATGGTGACAAGAATCAAAGGATCAAATGAGTAATCTCACAATGTCTCACCTCAATGCCGCTGTTCATGAGTCTTGAGCCAATCATCTAAATAAGGCCCGAGATTTAAGTGGGGCTGTTCACACTGCTCAGGGAAGAGAGTGATTTCTTCAACTGCCTTCCTATAATAACTTCCATAAATCACAGGTTGTTTCACCAAAAATTGGAATTTGGATGTAATATGTCTAGCTTGATCAAAGACAAGATTCCCACACTCACAAGAACTAATAATTAACAGGTCAGAAGCCAGAAACAAACATTTTGGTCATAGTGACTTTCTTCTTTTTCTAATCAATTGACTATTACTGTTCTTATATTGACAATAAACAGTTCTTGCAAATATTTTAAACTCATAAGGATATTGGGGCATTTAGGTTCAAATTCATAAGGTGCCTATTTGATGTGTAGCTGGCACTGTTTGGGGACTTTTGACACATATTATCTTGTGTTTTTTAATATAATTTTTCCCATTAAGTAGCAGCACATACTTACTATTTAAAAATTAGGAACACACCTTGGCTTAATTTCTATGTTAGACTGCCATGTTAGACTGCCAGCCAGGTTATGTGTCTTTCAAAAATTTTTAATAATTATGTTTCTCAATTTATGAGTCACTCCTTTTTCTCCTCTGCTTACTTGCCTTTCTTATCAAAACCCAGGGAAATAATTTAAAAGAAAATTAATAAATAAGCGTAACTAATTTATAAAAAATAATAACAATATTAGGAAAAGTTAGGAACATGAGGGAAAGCTTTAAAAAGGAAAGGAAGAGACAGAAAGAGAGAGAGAAGGAAGGAAGGAAGGAAGGAAGGAAGGAAGGAAGGAAGGAAGGAAGGAAGGAAGGAAGGAAAAGACAAAATGGTTGACCAGAGACATCAGCTGCCAGATTGCCTCAGAAAGAAGGAAAAATTTTAGATGAAAAAGAAAAACCAAACATAGATGAGGCATAATTCTCAAGGGAAAATGCCAGACCCAACCAGGGACTCCAGGGGAAGAAGTTGCAGAGCAGAACAGGAAGGAACAAGATTATCAGCAGAGATCAACCTCCAAGAGGCCAGGAGTCCAACAAGAAGAGTAAGTGGGGCAGTTTGTTTCTCCCTCCCCCCCATCTCTGTCAATCAGCAGGCTCCAGAGCTGCTAAAGAGCCTTTCTATCCTTACAAGCCCAAAATCTGCTGCCACCAAGGAACTGGGAGAAAATATTGGCAATCTATACATTCAATAAAGGGCTAACAACCAGAATCTACAAAGAACTCAAACAAATTAGTAGCAGCAAAACAAAGAGCTCCTTTAAAAAGTGGGCAAAAGACATGAACAGAAAGCTTTTCAAAAGAAGATAAACAAATGGCCAATAAACATATGAAAAAATGCTCAACATCACTAATCATCAGGAAAATGCAAATGAAAACCACAATGAGGTATTAATTTACCCCTGTTATGATGGCTTTCATTAAAAATTCCAAAAACAATAGATGCTGAAATGGATGCAGAGAGAAAGGAATGCTATACGCTTTTGGTGGAACCTCTAATTAGTACCACTATATGGAAAAGATTATGGAAATTCCTCAAAAAACTAAAAGTAGACCTACTGCTTGATCCTGGGTATTTGCCCTAAGGAAAAGAAGTCATTTTATCAAAAAGACATATGTACTTGAATGTTTGTTGAAGCCCAATTCACAACTGCAAAGATGTGGAATTATCCCAAGTGCTCAACATTTCATGGGTCAATTAACAAAATGTGGTAAAGGTAAGCCATGGAATATTATTCCTTCATAAAACATAAATTACAATTTGGATGGAACTAGAGAGCATTATCCTAAGCAAATTATCTAAAGAATGGAATAATGAACATCACATGTACTTGCTATTAACAGGGGGTAGAGCAAGACATCTCCTTTGCAGCCGTTGATGGTGAGATGGGGAAAAAGAACTCCAGCCACCTCTGGCTGGGGTACCCTGCCTGGAGGCATCACTTAAGGGAAAGTGTCAGGAGACTCCAGGACTCAACTAAGAGGTCAGGAGAAGTGGAGAACTAGCACAGAAGGTGAGTGCTTGCATGCTGTCAGAGGCCAGCTTGTTTAGTGGTGGGTTTCAGAGACAGACCAGTCTAACCGTTGTTTTTTGGACTAGTGTACTTGTCAGAGCTACCTTGGGAGAGCTTGAGTGAGTGAGTGACCTTAAACACTGCCCAATGGCCAGAAATAAGCCACCAGGAAGAGCCACCAGAGCTCTCACTGTTCAGCTGCTGGCAGGGTGCCACCACCGTGGAAGAGATGCCCAGGAGGAACAACTTGCAGGGTCCTAGAGTCAAGCTGGTTCTGGCAAGACTGCTGAGGTGGGCAAATACCTTTAGGGAGACTCAAACAAAACCCACCTTTCTGGGAAAGCCACTTTGTGACCAAAGAGCACTGATTGGAAAGTTGAGGCAGCTCCTATAAGTAGGCTGACTGGAGCTTCAGGCTCCCAACCCTGCAGGAATTAAGCACAAACAAATCAGGCAGTAAGGACTGGATCACCTCAGCAACTAGATAGTGGATTTCAGCCCCCACCTTTTACAGCTGTATCATCATCATAATTAACATCTCCTAACCCCAGAACATCACTTGTTGTCCAGGCAATATATCTTTTCTTTTCCTTTTTTTTTTTTTTCCAATTTTTCCCCCAGGGTTGCTTTTTGTTTGTTGGTTGGTTGGTTTTGATTCTGTATTTTTAATTTTTCCTTGTTTTTTTCTTCAATAGTAATGGCTCAGTTTTTGCTGTAGTTTTTCTGATCCTTTTATTCCTTTTTCTCAATTTTTTTCCTTAGGGCTTTTTTCTTTTCTCATTTGTATGTTTCATTTTGTATTGTTTTATTCCACTTTTATTTCTCCATTTTTACTTTCTTCAATAATAAGGGCTCCATTTTTTTATAGTTTTTCTACCCCTTTTATTCCTTCTTACCTTTCCATTTCACTCCTATTCTCTCCTTTTTCATAAAGATTTTTCTATTTTTCTTATCTTTCCCATATGAAAATCTCAAATAACTAAGATATACCCCATCTTGATTACATCTTTTACAATTTTATTTTCAATTTTCTTTATATACTCTTTTTTTTTCTGATGAGTTTTATTCTTTGTCAATCTGTATTCCGTTTATGGGACAGAGCCTCACTCTCAGGCCTGGGCTGGGGAACCACAGCATTGGCCTGGCTCAAGGAGACCTTGATCCCCTGGTATAGAGTATCCTTCTAGCTTTGATCTTTAGATAGACACTATTGGTAGGCCCCACTGTGACCTGCTGGTTATTTGTTTGTTTGTTTTCCTCTCTTTCTCTATTTGGTAGAGGTGGGTCTTGGATTTGCTTAGGCTGGTAAGGAGCCCCTTACCTTGAGGGACTAACCCATCCCAGCCCCCTAGAGGCTGGGAAATGAGGATGTGAATCAAAGAAGCGTGCTGAGCACCTCTATTACTACCATCTCTCTTTCTGTTCTTCTCTTCTTTTCGTCAACTTTTCCTTTTGTTCCCTTCTGTTTTTCATTTTTTCTTCTTTTTTTTATTGTTGGTAATTAATTGAGGGTACAAAGAACCAAGTTACATTGACTGCTTGTGTCCGATAAAGACCCTCCCATAATAATGTTCTTCCCCTAAAAGGTGTACCACCTGCCATGACCCCCTCACCCTCTCCCTCCTTCCCTTTCTCTGCTCTCCCCACCCCCACTTCCTACTGTGTGCTAGGTCATTAATTGTTCTCATATCAGAACTGAGTACATAGGATTTTGTTTCTCCATTCTTGCAATGCTTTGCTAAGAATAATATGTTCCACTTCTACCCAGGATACAAAAGATGAAAAGTTTTCTTCTTTTCCTGTGGCTGAATAGTATTCCATGGTATACATATACCACAGATTGTTAATCAATTCCAGCATTGGTGGACATGTAGGCTGTTTCCACATTTTGGAGGTTGTAAACTGAGCTGCAATAAACAGTTTAGTGCAAGTGTCCTTATGGTAAAAGGATTTTTTTCCTTCTGGGTAGATGACCAGTAATGGGATTGCAGGATCAAATGGGAGGTCTAGTTTGAGTTTTTTGAGGATTCTCCATACTTCCTTCCATAAAGGTTGTACTAGTTTGCAGTCCCAACAGCAGTGTAAAACTATTCCCTTCTCTTCACATCCACACCAACATCTGCAGTTTTGAGACTTTGTAGAGTAAAATTGAAAGCTTTTCTACTTAGAACTGAAACCAGACAAACACATGCACTATTGCCACTACTATTCAACATAGCTCTGCAAGTTCTACCAATGCAATCAGGTAGAAGAAGGATAATAAAGGGCAGCCAAATAGGGGCAAAAGAAGTCAAACTCTCCCTTTGTGCTAATGATATGATCTTATACTTAGAAAACCCCAGAGACACAACCACAAAACTTCTGGAAGTGGTCAAGAAATAGAGTAACATTTCACAGTACAAAGTCAATGTCCACAAAACAGTAGCCTTTCTATATGCCAATAACAACCAAGTTGAGAAGAAAATCAAAAATACATTTCCCTTCACAGTAGCTTCAAAGAAAATGAAATACTTAGGAATATACCTAAAAAAAGAGCTGAAGGATCTTTACAAAGAGAATTATGAAACTCTAAGAAGAGAAATAGCAGAATGCATTAACAAATGGAAAAACATGCCATACTCTTGGCTGGGAAGAACCAACATTGTTAAAATATCTATTCTACCCAAAGTAACCTACAGATTCAATGCAATCCCCATTAAAATACCACATCAGATTGAAGAACTGCAAAAAATAGTATTTTGTTTTGTATGGAACCAGAAAAAAACCTGTATAGCCAAGGCAATTACTAGTAATAAAAACAAAGCCAGAGACATCACTCTACTAGACTTCATGTTATATTAGAAGTTCGCAGTAATCAAAACAGCATGGTATTGGCACAAAAATAGAAATATAGACATATAGAATAGAATAGAAAACCAAAGGATGAAACCAGTTTCTTACTGACATCTGATCTTTGATAAACCAAACAAAAGCATACAGTGGGGGAAATAACCCGTATTCAATAAAAGGTGCTGGGAGAATATATAAAAGACTGAATCTGAATGCCTTTCATCACTTACAAAAATTGACCCAAGATGGATAAAAGATTTAAATCTAAAACACAAAATGATAAAAATCTCAGAGGAAATGTGGGAAAACTCTTGATGATGTCATACTGGGGGAAAAGATTATGAAGAAGACTTCAGTGGCAATCAGAACAACAACAAAGAGCAGAGCCAAGATGGCAGACTGCAGCTAGCTTTTTACAGAAGCTCCCAACCAAAAGGAGGCTTAAAGAACAGAAGTTTAGCAAGGGAGCTGATGTTTTGGAGCGGAGCCAAGAGAGAAGATTGAAGAGCACACTTCAACCTTCCTGAGGCAAGCTGCAACCCCAAAAATACAACCAAAAGGTACAAAATCCACCACCAAGCAGATGGGAGTCCCCTCCCCAACAAGGGCTCGCAGTTTACTCCATGCAAACAGTGATCAGAGTTCAAACTTCCTCCCACTCTACCCCCCAGGAGAGACTCCCTAAAAACTGGACCTCCTACCCCTGCTGGCATGCCACGGCACCCCCCTGCCAGGTATAAAACTGTAAAACTGTATAAAACTGTATATATTCCCCACCTGCAACACTGAACTCTGAGGAGTCCCCACTCACCCATTCCCAGGTCTGGAGCTTTGTTACCTATGGAGTCCAGATTCTTGGAGATCTCCTTGAGAAAAGTGGAGGGGGAAAAGGCTGGTGCTGCTCTGTGCTGACTGTGGCACAGGCATGAGGAGAAGAGAACCGGCTTGGAGGAAGCCAGTGCAGCAACGGTGGCATCCTGAGCTGCGAAGTGACGCCATTCCAGGACCATCTCTCTGGGCAACCAGAGGTTCCGGACAGCAGCCACCGGTGGAACATAAGTAAAAAAGATGATTAACACTAGCCCTGAGGGTATAACACAGCTAAGACAAAGGCAGTGGGAGGGCAGAGACTAGAATTTACACCTGAGTGTAAACTGCTATTTGTCTGCTGCCCAGAGCTGAATGCAGCCTCTGACTTGCTGAGGAATCTAGCTGGACAGAAGCACGCAAGGCTCCCCTGCTGAACTCAGATTTCTGGCTGATTTTGGCAGTCATAAACCCTGGGAGCAGTTGCCTACTGGAGTGAATAGGGTCACAGACCTGGGGGATTACGAGTGACTGGGTGCAAGGTGGGGAAGGCGGTATTAACCTTCGCAGACTAACCCATCTGCTTGATGGGTCCCTTTGCCATCACGGAGCACTAGAGCAAGTTATATCAGAGCTGGCAGCAGACCCCTCTTATCTAGCTGCCAGAAATGCTACCACTGCCATTCCTCCACCCCCTGGTTGCTCCAGGGGGTCTAAACTAGGACTGATCAAGCTGCTACAGTTCCCTTGTTCCACTGGTTGCCCCAGCAGGGCTGAACTAGGACTGGTCTGGCTGCTGCCAGTCTCCTGCCCCCCAGTCACCCCAGCAGGACGAACGAGGTCTAGTCCAGCTACACACACTTCCATGCAGCTGCTGCCATTCCACTGCACCGCAGTTGCCCCAGCACCTGAGAACTGGGCAACCAGATGAAGTCACCTACTGAATGGTTCTGATAAGGCCTCCAAACAAGATAAACTCAGCATGGGGCAGAATCAGCAGAAAAATTCTGGCAACTTGAATAACCAGAGTAGATCAACTCCCCCAAGGAAAAATGGGGTAAATGCAATTGAAGACATCATCCATAAACAGATGGCTGAGATGTCAGAAATCAAGTTCAGAATGTGGATAGCAAATAAGATTAACAGAATGGAAGAAAGTAAGGAATTAGAAGTTCAAGAAATTATTCAAAAGCTATCTCAAGAAATTATTCAAAAGATGTCTCAATAATTCAACAATTTCAAAGATAAAATGATCAAAGATTTTGAAACACTGAGACAAGAGGTTGCAGCCCTCAAAGACCTGAAAGATATGGTGGAATCCCTCCATAACAGAGTGGAACAGGCAGAAGAAAGGATCTCTGGTTTTGAAGACAAAGTTTCTGAAGAAGCCCAGGAGACCAAAGAGGAAAAGAAATGGAGAACAAAAACAGATCTCACTCTCAGAGAGCTTTTGTATAATTCGAAGAAAACGTATAGGAATCCCTGAAGGGATTCACACTATAGGAATCCCTGAAAGTGATGAAGTTGCTTCACAAAACACAGAGGCTCTTCTTCATGAAATTATGAAAGAGAACTTTCCATACATGCTAAGAGATTCTGAAATTCAGATAGCAGATAGTTTCAGAACCCCAGCACAACTTAACCCAAACAAGGTATCCCACACACACATCATAATTAACTGGACCAAAGTTAAGATGAAAGAGAAAATTCTGAAAGCAGTCAGACATAAGAAAACCATAACCTACAAGGGGACGAGTATTAGGATGACTGTAGATCGCTCGGCTGAAACCATTCAGGCTAGAAGAGGATGGTCATCAACATTTAATCTCCTAAAAGAAAATAACTTTCAACCCAGGATCCAGTATCCAGCTAAACTGAGTTTCATCTACGATGGAGAAATCCAATACTTTAATGACATTCACATGTTGAAGAAGTTTGCCTTAACTAAACCAGCTCTCCAGGAAATTCTTAAACCTATCCGCCATAATGACCAGTGTAATCCTCCACCACAGAAGTAAACTCACTCAGAAACTTTTGATCACATTCCAACTTTCTCAGTGGCGAAAGGATTAAAAATGTCTACTGGACTTTCAAGCAACTCAATGCCCAAAATTTTACCAGGCTTATCAATAATTTCTACCAATGTGAATAGCTTAAATTGTCCCCTAAAGAGGCACAGATTGGCTGATTGGATACAGAAACTCAGACCAGACATCTGTTGTATATAAGAATCTCACCTTACCTTAAAAGACAAATATAGACTCAGGGTGAAGGGATGGTCATCTATATTCCA
>NW_003852400.1:17915805-17982173 GCF_000181295.1 Otolemur garnettii
TTTGATGGAAGTGTTTCAGATTGTGTGTGAAAACACCACACTGTACCCAGAAGTGCATTAATATACATAGTTACCATTCAATAAAAAAGAAAAAAACAACAACAACAAAAATAAATAAATGGGACTTAATTAAACTAAAAAGCTTCTGCACAGTTAAGGACACAACAATCAAAGCAAAAAGACAACCCTCAAAATGAGAAAAGATATTAGCATGGTATGAATCTGACAAAGGGTTGATAACCAGAATCTACAGAGAACTCAAATTAATCAACCAAAAAAAGAGCAAACAATCCCTTCTACCACTGGGCATGAGACATGAATAGAATCTTCTCTGAGAAAGATAGACTAATGGCTAGCAAACATTTGAAAAATGCGAATCAAAACCACTCTGAGACATGACCTAACCCTGGTGAAAATAGCCCACATCACAATGTCTCAAAGCTGCAGGTGCTGGTGTGGATATGGACACAAGGAACACTTTTACACTGGTGGTGGGACCACAAACTAATATAACCTCCTTGGAAAGATGTATAGAGCATCCCTAAAGAACGCAAAATAAACCTCTCACTTGACTCTGCAATACCACCACTAGGCATCTACCCAGAAGGAAAAAAAAAAAATTTTATCATAAGGACATTTGCACTACATTGTTTATCACATTTCAATTTATAATCACCAAAATGTGGAAATAATCTAAAAGCCCAACAACCCAGTAATGGATTAACAAGATGTGGTATATGTATATCATGGAATATTATTCAGCCCTTAAAAAGATGGAGACTTTACATCTTTTGAATTAATCTAGATGGAGTTGAAATACATTCTTCTTAGTAAAGTATCACAAGAATGGAGAAGCAAGTATCCAATGTACTCAATACTAATATGAAGCCAGTAGATGATCTAATACATGCCCACATAAGAGAAAAACCCAAATCAATTCAAGGTGGGGGAAAAGGGAATGAAGTAGGGAAGGAGAGAGGGAGATGGGTGTGCTTACACTTAATGGGCACAACATTAGAGTATATGGCACACCTCTTGGGGATGGGATACAATTATAAGAGGGACTCTACCTCACAAATACAAACATTGTAATCTATTTCTTTGTACCCTTAAATTAACCTGAAATTTAAAAAGTTAAAAAAAAATGAGAACAAACTAATGAGCACACATGTGCATATGTGGAAATCAAGCAGAAGGGAAGGAGTAGAGGATAGATGAAAACTTACCTAACAGGTACAACGAACACTACCTGGGTAATGGCCACACTTATAGCCCCAATTCAAGCATTACAAAAGCTATTCAGGGGACCAAAACCATTTGTACCCCCATAATATTTGAAAATTTTAAAAATGTAACAAACAAAGATGTTGGGAAAGTTAAAGGAACTATGACAAGCTTTATTTTCTGGCTGTAAAGAGTAAAAAGACTTTGTTTATTTTATTTTATTTTATTTTATTTTTATTGTTGGGGATTCATTGAGGAAACAAGAAACCTGGTTACACCAATTGCATTTGTTAAAGTCCCTCTTACAATTGTGTCTTGCCCCCAAAAGGTGTGTCACACATGAAGACCCCACCCCCTCCTTCTTCCTTCTCTCTACTCTCCACCTCTCCCTCCTTCTTTCTCTCTCTGCTCTCCACTTACCCCACCCTCACTGTGTCATTGTCATTAATTGTCCTCATATCAAAATTGAGTACATAGGATTCATGCTAAGAGTAAAAAAGCTTTGTATCTTAAGATTATTAAGATAATTAAGATTATTTATTCTCCCTAAGCATCAATTTACTCATTGATGAAATTATAAAAGTATCTATAATTTTTACAAGGGCTTTATAAGGATTAAACAAGGTAATTTATATGAAGTGATCAAAATGGTAAGCATATAAAATATAGTGGATACAGATATAATATAGAAAGTAAATTATAACTATTAGATAAAAATATACATATACATAAAAATTGACAAACACATAGATGATAGAGACAGACAGATAGATAGATATAAATAAATATAGATAGATGGATGAACACACACATAGAAGTAACATATACGTAGCCTGATGCTTACACTAAACCTCATGAAAATTATTTAGGCCCTGGAATATGCTCAAATACCATAATACCAACTTTTCTTTTTTCCCAATGAATTTGAGAAAGTTAGATAAAACAATGTAAGGAGAAAGCAGTGGCACCTTGACTACATTCGTTTTTACTACAAAAGGCTCTGGAGCCACCTTGTGGCCACATGGCACATCACCCGGCCCCACCTTGAAGTTCTATGGAAGCTGTGAAGCCTCAGCTTTTTCCAAAGACCCCTTTTAATAGTTTCCTTGACTTGTGACTGCAAGAAGAACCCTGGCCCATCTCAAAGGAAAAGAATACAAAAACCTCACTGTGTTGTCCACAAAACTATATCATTGGTTTTTTGGTTTTTTGGTTTTTATTGAATTAACCTAATTAACCACTCTCTCTGTGAATCTCACAGTGCATTCCTAAGGATTTAGCCACCAACCATGGGAGAGGTAGGGACATTACACATGGATAAATAGAACATGATCAGGAAAGAGTTACACACACACACTCACAAAAGAGTCACAAAGATGTGTACAAATGAAGTACTCCAAAATTATAGTGTCTGAGGAAGCTAACCAGAATTTTTAAAACAGAATGAAGATCCCTATGGGAAGGCCTGGGTGGGAGAATTCAATTCAATTCAATGAGTCATGCTTTCTGCAAAAGGTTCGAGATATGAAGATGACTAACTAACACCTTAAAAAGCACACTGAGGAATAGTCTTCAAAAAGTACTGAAGAATCACAACTACACTTACTGCATTAGAAATTTCCTGGTTAATCCAAGTAAGCAGTAGGTCTAGGGGAGGAACACTAGTGAATTTATAAAGCTAATTCCTGCACATAGAAGTGTTGCTAGGCAAAAGGAAAACTTAATTCTTATATATAACTTCCAGTTTGGGGGGGGGGGGGGGACAACTCATTCTTTACAGTGACAAAATCTTTTGTATTTCTGAGAATAAAGTTTCTTATAATATTCATTAAGAATTTTTTGAATTTCTGAGGAGTCTATTGTTATTTTGTCTTTACCATTTCTGATTGATGAAATTAGAGATTTTATTCTTTTTTTCCTGGTTAGGTGGGCCAAAGGTTTATCTATTTTATCGACCTTTTCAAAAAACCAACTTTTTGGGTTATTGATCTGTTCTATAATCCTTTTATTTTCAATTTCATTTAATTCTACTCTAATTTTGGTTATTTCTTTTTTTCTGCTAGATTTGGGATTGGAATGTTCTTCCTTTTCCAGTTGTTTGAGATGTCCCATTAAGTTGTTAACTTCCTCTCTTTCCGTTCTCTTGAGGAAGGCTTGCAGTGCTATAAATTTCCCTCTTAGGACTGCCTTAGCAGTATCCCAGAGGTTCTGATAATTCATGTCTTCATTATTGTTTTGTTCCAAAAATTTGGAATTTCCTTCTTAATCTCATCTCTGACCCACCTATCATTCAGCATAAGGTTATTTAGCTTCCATGTTTTAGTATGAGTCTGCAGATTCCTGTTGTTACTGAGTTCAACTTTTATTCCATGATGGTCCAAGAAGATGCAAGGAATAATTTCTATTCTTTTAAATTGCTGAGGTTAGACTTGTGACCTAAGATGTGATCGATTTTGGAGTATGTTCTGTGGGCTGATGAGATAAATGTTTATTCAATTTTGTTAGGATGAAATGTTCTGTAGATGTCTGTTAAATCCAAATGTTGGATGGTTAAGTTTAAATCTAAAATTTCTTTGCTCAGCTTCTTATTGGAGGACCTATCCAACGCTGTCAAAGGAGTGTTGAAGTCTCCAACTATGATGGTGTTGGAAGAAATCAAGTTGCTCATACCAGTTAGAGAGTCTCTTATAAACAGAGGTGCATTCTGGTTGGGTGCATAAATATTAATAATTGAAATCTCATCATGTTGCGTATTACCCTTAACAAATATAAAGTGACCTTTTTTGTCCTTGCTTACTTTTGTTGGTTTAAAGCCTATTGTGTCTGCAAATAAAATTGCAACACCTGCTTTTTTCTGCTTTCCATTTGCCTGGAATATAGATGACCATCCCTTCACCCTAAGTCTGTATTTATCTTTTAAAGTAAGATGTGATTCTTGAATACAGCAGATGTCTGGTCTGAGTTTCTGTATCCAATCAGCCAATCTTGCCTTTTTAGAGGACAATTTAAGCCATTAACATTAATTAAAATTATTGATAAGTCTGGTAAAATTTTGGGCATTGAGTTGCTCAAAAGTCCAGTAGACATTTTTAATCCTTTCGCCACTGTGGAAGTTGGAATGTGATCAAATGTCTCTGAGTGAGTTTACTTTTGTGGTGGAGGATTACACTGGTCATTATGGAGGATAGGTTTAAGAATTTCCTGGAGAGCTGGTTTAGTTATGTCAAATTTCTTCAACATGTGAATGTCATTAAAGTATTTAATTTCTCCATCATACATAAAACTCAGTTTAGCTGGATATTGGATCCTGGGTTGAAAGTTATTTTGTTTTAGGAGATTCAAAGTTGATGACCACCCTCTCTAGCCTGAAAGTTTTCAACAGAGAGATCTGCAGTCATTCTAATATTCTTCCCCTTGTAGGTTATGGTTTTCTTATGTCTGGCTTCTTTTAGAATTTTCTCTCTCATATTAACTTTGGTGAAGTTAATTATGATGTGCCTGGGGGATGTCTTGTTCGGGTTGAGTCGTGCTAGGGTTCTGAAACTGTCTGCTATCTAAATTTCAGAATCTCTTGGCATATATGGAAAGTTCTCTTTCATAATTTCATGAAGAAGAGCCTCTGTGTTTTGTGAAGCAACTTCATCACCCTCAGGGATTGCTATAAGGTGAATATTAGTTTTCATCTAATTATTTCAGAGCTCTCTGAGAGAATGATCCATTTTTGCTCGCCATTTCTCTTCCTCTTTGAATGCTTGAGCGCATTCAAAAGCTTTGTCTTCAATGTCAGAGATCCTTTCTTCTGCTTGCTCCATTCTTTTAGCAAAGGATTCTACTGTATTTTTTAGATCTTTGAGGGCTGTAAACTCTTGCCTCAATGTATCAAAATCTTTGGTCATTTTATCTTTGAAATCATTGAATTCTTGAGACATCTTTTGAATAATTTGAAATTCTGATTCCCTCCTTTCCTCCATTCTGTTGATCTTATTTGTTATCCAGACTCTGAACTCAATTTCTGACATCTTAGCCATCTGTTTATGGATGGGGTCTTGCCATGTCCTTCCTTGGGGGGTTGAGCTACTCTGGTTATTCATGTTACGAGAGTTTCTCCACTGATTCCACCTCATGCTTAATTTACACAGTTTGGCTTTTCTCCTAGAGCTTTTCCAAGGACCTGTACAGTGCTACAGCCTGAGAAACTGGGGGCCTCCTTGGTTTTGTGGGGCTAAGTCCCTCTGTCTTGTTTTCAGCTGGTCTCTGTTCTACCCTAATAAATCGGTTACCTGGTTTGAAATCTCAGCTGTGGAGATACCAGCAATTAAGTCACCCTGCCCCCACAGACAACAATTGGAAAATGAAAATCACACCTTCCACAACCACACACCCAGGGTAGCACTTTGGATAGTCCTCAGGTGATTGGCCCAGTTCAAGAGATCCAAATCAATTATCCCATTCAGCACTGGTCTCAAATGGGGGAGTTCAAAAGTCTCTGGCAACTAGATAGCAGGGGTCTGCTGGCAGCTCAGGTATGACTGACTCTGGTGCTCCATGAGGTCAGAAGGACCAACCCAGCAAATAAATTAGTCTGGGAAGGTTGACGCCTCCTTCCTCCCTTGCACCTCTGTCATACCCAGTCACTGGTAACCCCAGTGGGGCTGGGGCTTTGACCCAGTTCCCCCCAATGAGCAGATGTCCCAGGGGTTTATGCCTGCCTGAGTAGAGAGAGATCTATGTCTCCTCAGCCAGGTCTCTGTTCTTGGCCACTATCCAGCAGGGGGAGGTGATGCCTGACAACCTCAGGTGCTTAATGGAGGCAGGGCAGTTCACTCAGTTCCAGCCCCTCCCCGATTGATGTTGCTGGCAGAACAGCACAACTTCACAGAGTTTGTTTCTGTTCTGGTTATTAGATGCTGCTTGAGGTGACAGAAACCATGACTCAGTTCTGGGCAGTGGCAAGCAGTTGGAGCTCAGACTGAGCTTTCATTTCCTGCCTCTGCCTGCCCACCTTTGTCTCAGCTATGATTCCCTAGGGGCCAGGTGTGTCTCAGCCTCAGTAAAGCAGACCTCTGGCTCGGACCCTCACTGGAAGTCTGCCGGCTCTGTACACATGTATTCTACTAGTTCCTGCACTTCTTTACTCATGTCCCAGATATGTCCACCAGTAGCTGCCACTAGAGAAGGTGCCTGGCTTCCTCTGGTTGCCCAGAGAGACAGGGCGTGTCAGTCCAGGATAGCCACCAGAGGGGCGTGAGCCTTATTGTTTCCACAGCTGCTGTTGTTCTATGCCTGGGGGCACTGCCAGCACTCCTGTATGGTTCCCTCTCAGCTGACTGTCCTCTCCTTACTCCTGTGCTGCAGAATCAGCACAGCTGACTAAGGGCCCTTCCCCTGTCCACACCTCTCAAGAAAATGCCCAAGAATCTGGACTCCATGGGGGACAGGCTTCCAGACCTTGAAATGAGAGTGGAGGGGAGTGCTGGTAGTTTGGAGTTGCAGGTAAGAATATATACAGTTTTATACAGTTTTATGCCTGGCAGGAAAGTGCCATGGCACCCTAGTACAGATAGGAGGTCCAGTTTTTAGAGGGTCTCGCCCATGGGATGGAATGGGAGGACGTTTGAACTTTGCTCGCTTGTTTGTATAGAGTTTACTGTGAGCCCTTCTCATGGGGGAGGGGACTCCCATCTGCTTGGCGATGGATTCAGTACCTTTTGTTTGTATCTTTGGGGTTTCAGCTCACCTCAGCAGGGTTGATATGCATTCTTCAACCTTTTCTCTTGACTCAGCTCCAAACCATCAGCTTACTTGCTAAACTTCTGTCTTTCAACTCTCTTTCTGGACAGGTGCCTCTGTGGAAAGCTGGCTACAGTCCACCATCTTACCTCTGCCCCCTTGAAGAAAGTTTTGATGGATTATATGTAATAGAGGCAGTATAATGTAGTAGAAAGAGCATTGGAGTCACATTGAATTTGGTTGAAATCCCAGCTTCACCCCTAAACACTGTATGACTTTGATTAAGTTTTGAACTTTCTAAGTTCAGTTCACATACAAACTGAGAATCACTATATAGCAAAATATTGAGAGAATTAAATGAGGTTATATATAAAGCCATATAACACAGTCCTGGGAAAGAATAGTCAATTCATAAGTGATAGTATCCTTTCTTTTGGTAATTCAAATCTATGAAAAGAAATGCATAATTCTGACTTCTGAGGTAGAGCCCATTACTAAAAATTTTAGATATAACTCTACTGGACAGGCTTCTTAGACCACCCATGATCAAGTTCCATTAGACCAGCTTCCCCATTCAACATTCTCCAGTTCCTTATCCTCTACAATACAAGACTTTTTTTTTCATCTTCAGTATTTTTCTTTCTTTTTTTCTTTTTTTTTCTTTTTTTATTATTAAATGATAGCTGTATACATTAATACAAACATGGGGTACAGTGTAGTGTTTTCATATACAATTTGAAATATTTTCATCAAACTGGTTAACATAGACTTTGTGTCATTTACTTAGCTATTGTGTTAAAACATTTATACTCTAGTTCCAGGAAAGTTCACTTGTACTCTTACTGTACAAGATATCAAAGGTCTATAGTTCCAGTGACAATTCCATCCCTGGACCCACATATCCCTAGAGCAAAAAGTAAAAAAGGACGAGGATATGGATGAAGGAAAGTAGGTAAGAGAATGGTCCTACAAACATGAAACGAATTCATGTATACTCACAGTTTGGGTCCCAGCATTTACAGGTTCCATATTCATGTGCTTTATACAACTTTACTGAGACCCAGGGCTAAAATTGCATTCTACAAACATTAATAATGGTTGATTGATCCATCAATCATTAATTTACAAGTGATACAATGATAAAAATGGCAAAGTCTCTGCTTTAGAGCTCACAATTTAATGAGGGAAACTGAAACACTATGAAAATGTCCAATACAAGCTCTGTGCCCGTAGCACAGTGGTTACAGTGCCAGCCACATACACTGAGACTGGTGGGTTCACACCCAACCTGGGCCAGCTAAAAAACAATGACAACTGCAACAAAAAATAACTGGGCATTGTGGTGGGTGCCTGTAGTCCCAGCTACTTGAGAGGCTGAGGCAAAAGAATCACTTAAGCCCAAGAGTTTGAGGTTGCTGTGAGCTGTGACGCTACAGCACTCTATCTAGGGCAACATTGTGAGACTCTGCCTCAAAAAAAAAAAAAAAGTCCAATACAGATAATCTCTAGAAAAGGATGTAATACCATATCAAACAAGCTGACTACCAAGCTAAGATAAGCAATCAAAAGAATCAAACGAGGGTGGTTTAAAGTTAGTATATTTCATTATCATATGATGTTTGACAGGGACATGTGGGGAAAGGAGAAAGTGCCTAGGATGAATAATATTACAAAGATGGTGAAATCTGTCCTTGTGATCCGAAGCTTCTTTTTTCTGTCTCTCAGTATAAGTATCAATATCCTGATATTGCATTCCCTATGCCAGAACATTCTTTCAGAAAAAGACTGAAAGACTTTCATTCAAGGCAGGATGTAAATCACTGGTAAGGCTTATTATGGTACCATTTTCAGAAACTTTAATCTCATAAATCACAAAAGATTTAAAACCAATAGAATACATTTGTCACAGAATTTTGGGCATCATTGTGCACTATTTGGGCTGAGATGGAACTATAAGCTTTGAAAGAAAGTATAGTTTCTTAAAACCTACCTTAAACAGGTGTTTTCTGTTGCCTGTGTTGGTGAATAAGCAATAAAGAGCTTTGGAGTTGGGGGAAAATAATATGGAAGAAATTTTTAGACATTCAGTATGAAGGGTAGACCTTCTGTCTATCCCCAACCAGTCTTACACATAAGAGGCTGGGGACAAACTAACCATATACTTTAAAGATTAAAGTAGATCTCAAATGAGTGAAGAGAATTTATCACATAAGAATAACAGTGTTTATTTTCTTTTGCATTTTCTAATCAGAATAGTCCTCGGAATATTATACACCAAATCTCCAGAAGTTGTATTCAGATCTCAGACACTCTACCCTGAGGCTGGTTCCAACAAAGAGGAATAAATCTCCCAGTAATGTTCTTTTCCTAAAACTTTTAAATAATGGGAATAACTTTGCTTTAGGTTTAGAGTACTTCAGTGAGTTAGGGTATGGAAAGCTGCACTTAACAGCTGAAGGCAAGGAAGAGAAAGAGTAACCATGGGGGTTAAGGACATTTTCAGCTGGCAGCAGGGTTTCTGAGGCTTAGGACACAAAATTTGGAATGCTCGGGAAACAAGTCACACTCAGAAATTCAGATTTGGATTCCTCAACTGTAAATAACAGAATTGGAAAATTTGGCCAGTGGAGTTTCACCATGTCTGTAATAAATAGTCATTTTGGCAAAATACATGGTGTCCATAAAGTTCACATGCAATTTAAAATAGTGTGATTACACACAAACTTTACAGACACCCTGTATTTCTCCTTGGACATCAGGTAATTTTTGGCTTGCTTTATTTATTTATTTATTTGAGACAGAGCCTCAAGCTGTCACCCTGGGTAGAGTGCTGTGGCATCACAGCTCACAGCAACTTCCCACTCCTGGGCTCAAGTGAGTCTCCTGCCTCTGCCTCCCAAGTAGCTGGGACTACAATGCCTGGCTATTTTTTGGTTGCAGCCCTCCTTGTTGTTTGGTGGGCCCAGGCTGGATTTAAACCCACCAGCTCAGGCATATGTGGCTGGTGCCTTAGCCACTTGAGCCACAGGCGCCAGAGCCTTTGTCTTGCTTTAAAATAAACATCTAACCATATTTTACACAGTAAAAAGTAGACTTGGAAATAGTGTTAATCATTATTTGAAGTACTATCCCTCTTAGGAATTAGTTTGATTTTCAAAGGAGAAAACTAAATACAATTTTCATCATTCGCTTATAATTTACTCCTTATGGTGATCTTTAATAGTATGACCTTTTTCATCTTTCTCACCATAACACTCCACTCACTTTTAAAATGGTAGTCTCATCAAGTTCTAAGATTCCTTTGTTTATTGGTCAGGTGAAATACTCATAGATTCTAAATTATTACACTTTCTCAACAACATGTTACTGTGAAGTCACTAGGTTAGTATGTGACCCCCAGATAACACTGAACAATTGTTTTAATAATATACTCTCTCCCTATAAATTATTACAAAATATTCTGAAAAATCCAAACTTGTCACTCACAGTTAAATCTCCACTTTATAATCCTCTAGTTCTTATGAGTCACACAAAACTAGCAATATGCTTTTTTAACATTTACAATCACACAGCACTGTTTTCCACAAACCATATTTATTTTGAAAAGTGTTCTTCTAAAGAAGCTGGGAGTGTTTTTAGATGTATTTCTCAAAAAAAGTCTTAATCTTATACCCAAAGCAAATGTCATTTACAATACATGCAAAATTTGTGGATTGTTCATCTGAATTAACTCCTGACAATTCAATGAAAGATTTTTAGTACTGTGTTTTCTTAATCTAATACTGCGTTGCTTTTATAACATTTACAAACGAATTGCTGAACAAACTCATATTTTCCGTCATTTTACTTCAGAACACTATCTTTATGTCCCACACTAAAACAGTAGGCAAGTGATCATGGTTTTAAAAGGCCAGACATGAACACGTATTGTTATCATGAACAATACTTAGACACACTTAATTTTCTTAATTCTTTGTAGTCTGTGCTTTAAATACACACGCACAGCACACAGACACACAGATAATTCTCTAAAACTTTTTAATGAAATTTTCTAGTTTCACTAGAAGTAAAAAGTGTAAGACTGTATTTTCACCACATGGTGTCAGTCCATAGTAATTTAATCCTTAAAAGGACTTATCCCAGGAAAGTGAGTAACTACGAAAACTATATATTAAAATATAAACAGTCCTGAGCGCTGCCTGTGGCTCAGTGAGTAGGACACCAACCCCATATACGAAGGCGGCGGGTTCGAACCCGGCCCTGGCCAAACTGCAGCAACAGCAACAAAAAACAGTCCTGGCAACGAATAAAGGACAATCACAGAAAATGTGGTTGTGTGTTTATTTTCCTTTGCATTTTCTAATCCTGGGAGTGTAGTCCACCAAATCCCCAGATGTTGCAATTCTGGTCTCAGACACTCAACCCTGAGGCTGGTTCCAGTAAAGAATAATCTCCCACTAGCGTTCTTTTTTTTTTCTAAAACCTTTAAATACTGGCAGTAACTTTGCTTTACGTTGGGAATACTTCAGTGAGCCAGGATATGGGAAGCTGCCCTTAACAGAGGAGGGCAAGGAAGAGAAGGAGTGAGAGTGAGTTAAAGGGCATTTTCAGCTGGCAGCTGGGTTTGTGAGGTTTGAGTATATAAAATTTGGACCACTATGAACAAGTTACTCTCTGAAATTCAGATTCAGAGTCCTCAACCGTTCCTAACTGGCACGTCACAGAGTGGTGTTAGGTTTTAAACAAGCTACTTTGTGGAAGGGTTTATTAAGTGCTAGAGGAGTCCTCTCAAAGTTGATCTGAGAATCACCTGGGAACCTGTTATTATAGATCCGCGAGATCTCAGGCCCCATCGCAGACCTACTAAACCAGAAACACCCAGCAATAGGGTTTTAACAAGCCTGTGCCTGGTGATTCTCATGCACGCTGGAGTGTGAGAGACACTGCTCTACACAAGCGCACAAGTGGTCGTGGGGTGGGGGGAGCAGAAGAAAAGTCAGGAGATGGGAGGAGCTGAGCGGGAAGGCAGGATTACTGGAAAGGAAACTAGGAGACCCCGGGCTGGACAGTGGAGGGCTGGGAGGACCGTCGGGGGCCCCGCGGACGCGGGCGCCGGCAGGTGGCGCCGGGCGCGCGGTGGGAGGAGGCGGGGTCTGCGGGCCCGGGAGGCTCCGGGCGCGGGAGGCTGGGCGCCGCGTGGGCTGGCAGCTCCGGGTGGCCGCCGCCGCAGCAGCTGACCGTCAAGCCACGCGGAGGAACGGGTGAGTCCCTTGAATCGTTCCCGCTCGCCGCTTGCTGTCCAAGTCTGTGCGTCCCTACACGGCCGGACGCCGGCTCCCGGTCCCCGGAGGGCCGTAGCAGGTCGCAAGTCGCACGTCGCACGCCCGCTCGGGACCGGGCGGCTGCGCTCCGGGGCGAGTGGGGCTCGATCCTCCCCCGCGCGCGACCCCCAGGCGCTGCCTCCCAGCCTAGCTCAGCGCGGCCGCATACCCTAGGGTTATGGCCCGGCCAGCGACTGGGAACTGGGGACGCACAGGAAATCTTTTCACTGAGGGGATATGATGGCTTGTTGGATTTGTCCTCAGGGTGGGTTCCAATGACAAGCTTAACTTTGCAAAGTCCTCAAGAGTTTGCATCGCATTGACGAATGATTGGTGTGCTCTGTACTTAAAGCCGTGCTACTTCTTTGGGTTTCCTAGTAACAGGAAATTTTCATTTCCAGTCCTTGAAACAAACATTGGTCCTACTCTTTCAGAATCTGGATGAGGTTCAAGTTCCCTCCCACGTAGACAGTTAAGGCTTTAAACACTAGGTAACTCGTCAAATCTTCGGGAAGGGGGTTGTAGACATAGAACTTATGTACACTGCCAAATTCCTTTGTTCTTTTTGTAAAACACATTTCCCCTCACATCCTTGCATCTAACAATGGGCTATTCATTTAAGCATATTTAGCATGCATGTTAAGCACACCGGGGAAGCAATACTTTGGGGGGAAAAAAAAAACTCCCAAATTCCACTACACTTAGTTAAATGTGGTAAAGCAAGTATGTGCTTTAAAGTATAAAACGTTGGAAATACAATGCAACCGCAGTGTGTTCCAGTCATTGGGTTTCTTCATATTCTAAACCCTAAACATGAGTCAGTCGGGCTGTGTCAATATTTAGCAGGAACACCAGGCCAGCCATCCTAGTACTGCAAAAGGCTCAGTCATATCAGAAATATGTTTCCCTTTTTAATGGGAATAAAATGTAAGAGAATTTTGGGTCAAATTAAGCTCTGCGTTTTGTGTTTTTTTTTATTTTTCATGAAAAGATTTTACTGTAGGACTTAATTATATATTTGGTTAATGTCGCATGGAAACCGACATATTTTATTTGACTGACAGTTTATTTTGCTGGCTTGTGGGCACAGAGTTGACTGTGGGCCACACGGTCAACAAGCTCCCTCACTGTCATGGCTTTTCCTTGGCTTTGCTCTTCAGCAGGTCTCCTTGCAGTGCAGACACATGGCTGAGTATCTCTTGGGCCACTCTGGCTTTCCACCAAGATTCTCTTCAGAGTGGCAGTCAGTTAGCAAACACTGCCAACTTAACAGATACCCCAGGACTGGGTCTAGAAGAAAGACCGCAGCCTTTTTCTCTGCTCCTTTTCCCAGGTCACCATCTACCTATGAAACTTTGTATTCTTTCAAGGTCCATCACACGACCATGCAGTTACTTGTTGAAATGTCTTCCTTCTCTTTTAGACTTCAAAGTTTTTAACAGAAGCTTGTCCTCACTCAACTTTGTATTCCCACTGCCTGATGTGGTTGTCCACAACATAGTTGAATTAATATTGAATGTATATTTCTATGTTAACATCTTTGCCATCCAGAAAAAGTCAAAATATCCTCTAAACATAGTAAATTATTTCTTGTATGTGATTTAGTAGGTGATAATTCTATTCCTAGACACCCCTTCCAAACTACTCTATTTATAATGTCGGTTAAATCACCAAATAACTTTGGCATAATGCTTCTTGAGGAAATAGACTGTTATTTCCTCCAGAGCAGGCACAAAGTCGCATTTCTCTTTTCCTCTTTAGTGTCTATCATAGAAAATAGGTTCATAAATAACTTGAGGATTAGCATATGCTTTACTCAGAAATCTTCTAAGTGCCAATGGTGAACACCCAAACCAAACTAAATTAAGCATAAAAAGGAATATGTTGACTTTGTAACTGAGAAATTCATGATCTGGTCTCAGGGCCTCTATGCAAAATATGCCACCAGGGCTCTTCTTCATCTTCCTCCACATCTTGCTCTATTTCTGGCATTGGCTTTTCTTATGTTCTAATGAAAATATTTTCCTCCTTACAACATGGGGGGAAAAGCATTGTAGACTTTTACCATCCCAACTTAGCAAAATGCTGAAGATAACTCCTCTCTGTCTTCAGCTTTCATATATAAAGATGGGAGAAGGACTCTATTTGGTTCATCTAGGGTTGTGTGCCATCCATAAGCCAGGGAGTGTGACGTGGGGAATGGGAAACTGCAGTTGGCCAAGCCTGAGTCACAGGCCCACTTCTATGACCAGAGAATGGGTATTTTGCCTGTACTGTGATTGGCACCTCCTAAAATCATACTGGATGCAGGAGAGGCATTTCTCCAAGTGGAGGAAATGTTTTACATCAGAAAAAGAAAGAAATGAGAAAAGTATGTTGACACACCAAACCAGCAAATATCCTCATCATGAATGTTATAAAATTTCAAAATAGATAGTGTCTTGAGAAATGTTCCGAGAGCTCTTGAACAAAGAAAATGTTGGCATTCTGTAAAAGTGAACTCCTTTTTATTCTTTGTGAAGGTCTCACCTTTAAAACTCGGAGAATGTTTTAAGTATGGTCATGTGTCGCTTAATGACAGGGATATAGTCTAAGAAATTCATTGTTAGGCAGTTTGTTGTTGACCACACATCACAGAATGTACTTAGCACAAGCCAACATGTTATAGCTTGCTACGCAGGCTCTATAATGTAGCCTATCACGTCTAGGCTATAAACCAGTATAGCATATCACTATACTGAATATTGTAGAAGCAATTGTAACCTAATGGTAAGGACTTGTATACCTAAACATAGAAAAGGTCCAATGAAAATACAATATAAAAGATTTAAAAATGGTACACCCGTACAAGGCATTGCCATGAATGGAGTTTCTCTAGGCAAATCAATTGAATAAGTAGTGAGGAAATGGCCTGGGACATTAATGTACACTACTATAGACTCTAGAAACTCTGTATACTTGGGCTGCTATAAATTTATTTTTAAATTTTTTTCTTTCTTCAATTAACCCTACCTTACTGTAACATTTTTGCTTTATAAACATTTTGATTTTTTAACTTTTTGATTCTTTTGTAATGACACAGCCTAAAACAAAAACATTGTAGAGCTATACAAAAAATATTTTCTTTCTTTATAGCCTTATTCTACATTCTTTTTAGAACGTATTTATATTTTATTCTATTTCTAATTTTTAATTTTTTTTGAACTTTTTTGTTAAAAACTAAGACATGAACACTGTAGCCTAGGTCCATACATGGTCAGGATCATAAACAGCACTGCCTTCCACCTCCATATTTTGTCCCACTGGAAAGTCTTCAGGGGAAGTAACACATGGAGCTTCACCTCCTATAGTAACAATGTCTTCTGGAATAACTCCTGAAGGACCTGCTGCTGTTTTATAGTTAGCTTTTTCCTTATAAGTAGAAAGGTTACACTCTTAAAATAATGATAAAAATTATAGTATAGTAAATACTAGGCAATGAGAATTTTTAGCTCCATTATAATCTTATGGGACCACTGTTGCATATTCATTCATTGCCTGAAACATCATTATACAACACATGACCGTATTTTAAATTGTTCTTGGCTCGGCGCCTATAGCTCAACCGGCTAAGGCGCCAGCCAAGTACACCTAAGGTGGCGGGTTCGAATCCCCAGCCCGGACCCGCCAAACAACAATGACGGCTGCAACCAAAAAATAGCCAGGCGTTGTGGCGGGCGCCTGTGGTCCCAGCTACTTGGGAGGCGGAGGCAGGAGACTCGCTTGAGCCCAGGAGTTGGAGGTTGCTGTGAGCCGTAATGCCATGGCACTCTACCCAGGGGGACAGCTTGAGGCTCTGTCTCAAAAAAAAAAAAAATAAAATAAAATAAATTGTTCTTTAAAACAACTTTCTACTGAATGAAGTACTACAGGTGATCTAAAATTCAGAAACACTTGGAAGGCCTTCTGTTAATCAGGTTGTGGTATATCTAATCTGTTTTTCTCATTGAATTTCATAAAGTACAAATTAGAGATACAGTCCTTTGAAATTAAATTTAGAACTAATAATAATATGATGACATCATATGTTTCCCTTCCCTAAACAATATTACACCAAGCCTGGATAAGGATCTGAGATGGTTGTTAAGGGAAAGATTCCCTCATTCAGTAAGAAATTTTGGCAAAATTATTTTCCACAGGGTTGATCAATAGAATGGCCGTGTCAATAATTGAGCGCAATTCAACATTCCCCCTGGAAATATGTTAGCAATTGACATCTTACTGACAAAGAACAGCTCATAACTCCAAGGAGAAAACAGCACTCTGAAAATATGAGCTTTTGACCCATTATGCCACTATTAGGGTTCACTTTACCAACAGTATCCTGTTCATTGCTTGAAAGTCAGAATACATTTCCCCATAAAATCAATTAGTTACTGTTTCAGGCCCAAAAGTCTACTAAAAGATAACTTTCAGAAGCAGAGTCTTTTATCAGCTACCTCAAACCTCGATTGACGACATTATTACATTCAAATAATACATTCATGATTCATTTTATGCTTTCCTTTAGAACCTGGAGTTAAATCTTCCTAAAATAAAAGGCAACATCTAATCCTTTGTATTCCATGTAGACACCTCTGTCATTCATTGCACAAACAGGTGGATAAAGAAGAGTGGTTACTATGACAAAAGAGCATTGATTTAGGACTCTAGAGCAGGTGTCCTCAAACTATGGCCCACGGGCCACATGCGGCCCGCCTAGGATATTTATCCGCCATCCGCCCCCCGCCCCCCCGGGTGTTTTTGCCGCTGCTGCCTGTCCTGCTTAGCAGCCGACTTATCCAGGGGCCTGCAGTCCAGCCCTCCAATGGTCTGAGGAACAGTGAACTGGCCCCCGTTTATAAAGTTTGAGGACCCTGTTCTAGAGACTATGATGTGAGTTTAAATGTGCAAAGCAATCATTATTTGAATTTTTTCATTGTACTTTATCTGCCGCTCTAGTCTTTAAGCAAGTAAAATTTTTATGTTGTCACATCAGACATTTACATTATAAGCAAAATAGACTTTAAGAAGGCAATTATTTTTATTTTTATAGGTGGCTGAAGCCGTACTATTTTATAGAATTAATGGAGAACAGAAAAGATATCACAAACCAAGAAGAACTTTGGAAAATGAAGCCTAAGAGAAATCTAGAGGATGATTATTTGGTAAAGTAATAAGGATAATAATAATTAAAATATATAGACATAATTTGAAATCATTCTATATCTCCTAGTGTTGTAAAAGTGATTTTCACCCTAGTCTGCTGATGTGCACTCAGATTCCTGTCACTGATACTGTGATGGGTGGAGGGCAGTGTGGTATGTAGGAAAGAAATAGTACCTTGGCTGATTATCAGGGACTTAGCTGAATAACCTGAATAAGTCACTGAAAATCCTAGAGCTTAGTTTATCTACAAAGTGAGAGAATTGGAGCAGATAATTTCCAAGGCCTTTCCAGTTCTTTCTAACAGTATAGAGTTCTACGTTTAGGGGGTGAAAAAAAGTCATTAATGGCTATATAACAGTAGTTTTGTACAGCAGGCATTTTTCTCATACACACTTTGGCAGCTTACTTACCAAGTTGTCATCAAATGAACTGATGATTCATTGTTTAACCAAATATATTTACTTCTGGATAAGAATCACTTGTCCCACTTTTGGTCAACCACAACATTAATATTTTATAGTATGTTATTTGATGGAAAAAGTATAGTATGTTATTTGATGGCAAAAAATTAACTTTTCTAAAGTATTCCAACTAATATTTTTAACATAAAATATTTATCCTAATTATTTGAACAAGAAAAAGTAAATTACTTTTGATTAAATTACTAGCATATATGCTATAAAAATAGCAAATGTGCAAAAAATGAAATCATTTCATTTCTCAAGTTAATTACCTTACTCACGTGACATATATATTTCTTTTGCCGTAAAGACAAATGAGTATCAGAAATTTATAGAGAACCCTAGTGTAGCTAAGGGCACCTTTGGTCATTGCTACATATTCCACGCTATCTTCATCTAACCAGTATTCAAAAACAAGGTTCTGAATGTCCTTATTCACTGAGATGTACAATGATTGACAATGAGTAATTAAGAGAACTTCCATTGTTCTGTTGACTTTTAAGGTGTTTATTTTCTTTCCTCTGCAGAGTAACGACACAGGAGAGACCAGCATGCTGAAAAGACCTGCGCTGTTGCATTTACACCAACAACAACATTTTGATGAGTTTGATTGCCCTTCAGAACTTCAGCACCAACAGGAATTCTTTCCAAAATGGCGCTTGCCAATTAAAATAGCTGCCATTGTATCATTCCTGATATTTCTTTACACTTTTCTAAGGGAAATAATTCACCCTTTTGTAACTTCCCATCAACAATATTTTTACAAAATTCCAATCCTGGTTATCAACAAGGTCTTGCCAGTGGTTTCCATCACCCTCTTGGCATTGGTTTATCTTCCAGGTGTGATAGCTGCACTTGTACAACTTTATAATGGGACCAAGTATAAGAAATTTCCACACTGGTTGGATAGGTGGATGCTAACCAGAAAGCAATTTGGGCTTCTCAGCTTCTTTTTTGCTGTACTGCATGCAATCTATAGTCTATCCTATCCAATGAGGCGATCCTACAGATACAGGTTGCTAAACTGGGCATACCAACAGGTAGGATAACAATGTTGACACTATTGCTAAGCTATTAAACATGTCTAAGTCACCTAATAAATTAATCCTTTCTGTTGTAATATCAATGCTCCAAACTCCTGCTGAAACCCTATGTTGAAAAAGTAATCTGTCTGGAGGTAAATATCTATATATGGTTCTAAGATCAGTAGAAATTCTCATAGGAAAAAGCACATTATGTGATTTAGTAAGTGAAAATAATAATAGTTATTTTCCACATATTATGTTCCAGAAACTATACTCCTTGAGGAATATACTACCTTAGCTTTAACTTATAGTTATTGAAAATGAGCCACAGAGAGGTTAAGGATTTTGTCCAAGGTCAATAGCTAGCAAGGGTGTAATTAAAAAAAATATGTCTTTCTTATCTTAAGGGAAATTTGGAAAAGCAAATATCTAGGTTCCCATTTTAATTAAGAAAAATAGAACATCCAAAATACATCTCTCTCAAAGCGGGAATCAACATTAATTAAATTGAAACAATATACAATCCTTTGTTGTTCAGGCTCTATATTAATTATCATCTCTGCTGATAGCAGAAGCCAAGGATACAAAATGTTTATGACCCAAGTTACTGAATGGTATATTATGAATCTACCTGCTAAGTATTCTGGATAGACAGAGAAGTGAAGCTAAAATGTTATTCTTTTTGATCAAATACATATGTGAGGAATATAAGAAAATTCTTATTTCACCACCGTAACCACAGCACCTGCAGCAATGGCTCACAAATAATAAATGTTAAATTTATTAACACATAAATACTATATAAACTAGGTCCATGCATACAAATATAATCCTACTGACCTAAGATAATAAGATTTAAATTGAGTTTACTATTTATGACATATTTTTGTTATTCATATTATTTCTTTCCTTTGTGACCCATACATTGTGTTATGAAACTGTCAATAATTAAAGTTTTGTTCATTTTCCAAAACAAAAGTAATCTGAATTTGTAAAAGTTTTATTAAAACTTCACTAGGGCTTGGTTGTACAGTTTTACATTGAGGAACGGTTTTTTAAGCTAAATTGGAGGACAACTTCAATAATATGAAAAAAATAGTTTATGGATAGAGTCACCTTTCAATTTTCTACCACCCTCCCCAGATTACCTTTTATTGCTGATTATTCTTTTGCTTATTTGCCACACATGCATGCACATTATAGTTCTATTCAAGTAAAATGTCAAATAATTATTAATATTGATTGTATATACATTTCACTCAAGGGGGGAAAGAAATAGCTCCTATGTCATTTCTAGAGGAATGCAAAAAAACACATAAAAGAAAAAGTCACAAATTGGTGGAGCACCTCCCCCCTTGTTATCAAGGCCTCCCTGGTAGACAGAGGGAGGAGTAAAGAAAGAAATTCACGTTTGGGAAACAACTCTGGTTTTCATGCTTCTTTTCTCCTTTTACCTTCTGGTAGGTCCAGCAAAACAAAGAAGATGCTTGGATTGAGCATGATGTTTGGAGAATGGAGATTTATGTGTCTTTGGGAATTTTGGGACTTGCTCTCCTGGCTCTGTTGGCTGTAACATCTATTCCATCTGTGAGCGACTCTTTAACATGGAGAGAATTTCAGTACATTCAGGTAAATTATACCTAAAATAACTCAGAGAGGTAAATCTTCCTGTGCTTATCATATCAAGTATGTTGACTTTACCCCATAAAAAATACAAATGTTTTCCAGTTGCAAAGATCCACTTATTCTACGTAATAATGAGCTCCCCTATTTATTTTCCCATTGCTTCTAACTAGGACCAGTGTTTCTGGAAATAAATAACATTACTTAAAAAGAAATGTTCTTCTAACATTTGATACTTGTTAGATACTTTGCTGCCCACTTAGTAATTACAAATGTGCTGTTTTAGGGATCCAACATCCAGTTTATTAGTTCTTCAAAAATAAGAATATTATGGGCAGTGCCTATGGCTCAGTGAGTAGGGCATGGCCCCATATACCAAGGGTAGCAGGTTCAAGCCCAGCCCTGGCCAAACTGCAACAAAAAAATAGCTGGGCATTGTGGCGGGCGTCTGTAGTCCCAGCTACTCAGGAGGCTGAGGCAGGAGAATCACCTAAGCCCAGGAGTTAGAGGTTGCTGTGAGCTGTGTGATACCACAGCACTCTACCCAGGATGATAAAGAAGAATATATATATTTTTTTTTTAATTAAATGATAGCTGTGTATATTAATGTACTCATGGGGTACAGTGTGATGTTTTCATATATAATTCGAAATATTTTCATCAAACTGGTTAATATAGCCTTTATGTCATTCTCTTAGTTATTGTGTTAAGACATTTATATTACTTTTAGAAAGATTAACTTGTACCCTTGTAAGATAAACCATAGAGGTGATCCCTCCAATCACCCTTCCTCCACCCCGCTCCAGATATATGAAAAAATGCTCACCATCCTTAATCATCGGAGAAATGCAAATCAAAACTACTTTGAGATATCACCTAACTCCAGTAAGAAAAAAAAAGAAGAATATTACTTTACCTATCACCTGACTTTAGTATGCCTTTTAAGTTACACGACTTAAAAATGGAGTTTTATCTACCAAAGATATTCTACTATCTACTTTTAAAGGCTGCTTTTTCCAAGTTACATTTTTGTAGCTTATTTATTGAAGTTCTAAATATTCTTGGAATTCAGAAACTATTTCAGACTTACTGAAGTTTATCTCCTAGTAGTAGATTACACTTAAAAAGAATGATGTGCCAGAATTCAGAAAGGGATATCTGATAATATTCATAGAACTAAATTTAATTTAGTCATAATCCCTGCCAACATTTTTTTTTAAATTACACAGCTTTAGCTTTTATGGGTGAACATCTTTAGAAATTTCCACAGACCTAGACATTCCCCACATATACTCCAACAGACATTTTATCAGAGCATCTGATTAGACTGGAATGTGTGTCTCCCACCTGAATTATTCCACTGCAGCTTAGACACGGTACCTCATTTCCAAGCAGGGTATGTGTGTATGTCTTAATTTTGTAGATTCAGCCTGATAGCCATTGTAGTTCTCAGTCCTTGTTAAATATCTTTACACATATGCTGAGCACTACTTTTCCAGATTTAGTTAGAAATTTAACCACTACATCTTCAAAATTGAGTCCATCCCACTATATGCAAAACACCTAGCTCATACTAAGTATGCAGTACACATGTAATAAAGTCAATCCTCAACCAATGACAGGTATTTTTTAATTACTAACCTAGCAACTTTTTATTCAGGATCTGAGAACTGGTTACAATAGTATTTACCTCGGAGATTCCTATCTGAAAATATAAACTCGGCTATTTGATTGTATTCACTGAGACTTAAGAATGCAGCTGAATAATTGTGAGTTAAATTTGTTCTGGCAGGCTAAGGACCATTTCCAGTAAAGTGAATACAGTCAAAAGTCATCTAAAAGAGCTATTGTCAGAATGCCATAAGATTGCATAGGTGAAAAACTATTTTTAAGCAACTTCATATAGTGCCAAACCATTTCAATGCAAACTAAAATTTTTTCTCATGTCTCTAGATCTATTTTATTCAAACATTGAAATAATTGTTAATATTTCCATTTTATCAGAATGTTTGATTTTTTTTTAAACATAGGCCAAGCTCATTCACCTCCGTATTCATTTACCAAAATCAGAGGAAATCACATGAGTTGCCTTTGCGAGTGATAAAGATCACTGAAGTCAAATTGATTTTTGCAGTAGTCTTTGTTCAACCCACCAATATGTGATTGAACACTGAAATGTGCGTGTCATTGTTGATCCTGCACAGGTCTTGTGAGAAGACTCAGTCCCTCGTTCTAAATAGATGGAATTAAAACAAATGTACCAGAGACAAAGCACCATAAAATAAATGTCACGAGAGACAGGAAAGATACGAATAGACCTTGTCAAGAAGTATGATAGAAAAGTAGTCACAGATGAATGAAAGGATTTCCAAGCAACAGAACAGAGTCAGATGAGGTAGGACGGAATAAACGCTATTGAAGCAATCTTCACTAAGGTAATTTTCTTTTTCTTTTGCAGAGCAAACTAGGAATTGTTTCCCTTTTACTGGGCACAGTACATGCATTGATTTTTGCCTGGAACAAATGGGTAGATATAAAGCAATTTGTATGGTATACACCTCCAACTTTTATGATAGCCGTTTTCCTTCCAATCGTTGTCCTGATATGTAAAGGCATACTATTCCTGCCGTGCTTGAGGAAGAAGATCCTGAAGATTAGACATGGTTGGGAAGATGTCACCAAAATTAAGAGAATTGAGATGTCTTCCCAGTTGTAGAATTAATGTTTACACACGTTTTTTTCAATATTGATATATTTTATCATAAATACTTCAAATGTGTATTTGTTAATAAAAAGACCACTTGAGGATCTTAACATATCTCTCTGTGAGTAATGCTTTGAAATACTACATGTCTGTATTTTTGCATATCTGACTCAAAGCAAAATCAAATTTCTTAAATACTTTAGCATATTCTCTTATGTTGGTGAAACAAAGCACAACAAAACAAGCACATCTGATTTGTCAGACTATATAGGACTATAAGTAATAAAAGTTCTTGAAATACTAACATTATGAACCTTAAAAATAATTTATTATCTAAATCCCACAAGTATATTCAGTGTTTATGCTTGTTGTTAAAGAACTTCCATTTTTCTGTAACCAGTTTTTATTCCTGGAACACTTATTTCAAAAAACATTCAGACTGTACCTACACAAGTAAAGCAACAGAGTAATATCAGATATACATATAAGCATAAAACTCAGGCGATCCAGAAGAAAAAGTAAATTAATAATTTCCACCTAAGTCATGGACAACTCAATTGGACTTACTTTAACACATTAGCAAAAGCATAGCATAAGCCAGTTCCTAAAAGAACAAACTGTACACTGGGACTAACTCAACTAACTGTATACTTAGTGGTTTTTCATAATTAGCAGAAGTAATCACAAGCTCTGTCTTTTATACAGGTGAGCCATTTATTATGATTAAAGACAACAGAGCAAATGCTAATGGTGCATCATAGGAAAAACAATGAGGACATTCATTGAGTGGAGTCCAATTTTTCTATTTTTTGTTCTGTTATAAAGGATAATTATGGCCAGGCGTGGTGGCTCATGCCTGTAATCCCACCACTCTGGGAGGTCAAAGCAGGTAGATTGCCTGAGTTTAGTGAGATTCTAACCCTAAAAAATAGCCAGGCATTGTGATGGGCACCTGTAGTCCTAGCTACTTGGGAAGCTAAGGCAAGAGGATCACTTGAGCCTAAGAGTTTGAGGTTGCTGTGAGCTAAGACGCCAAGGCACTCTACCGAGGGTGACCAAATGAGACTGTCTTAAAAAAAAAAAAAAAAAGGATAATTATTCATTATCACATGGAGGATAGGGTGCCTCCTTGAGTATAAATTTGAACTTTATGCACTATTGGAATTAAAACACACAGTCGCATGTTTGCCGATAGTGAAGAAAGGCACTAAGGACAGAAACTCTCAACTAGAAACAGAGCAAGCAACAGTGCACTTGAGAAATAACCTACTGAAAGAGCAAAAGGATGTCCTACCATCACCAGCCAGCTCTGAGATGCAGCAGCCAAGTACCAGTACTCTCATCTGTACTCTGATTGCTCACATCTTCAGTACTGAGAAGAAGTTGAGTTCCAACTTACTGATTGCATAATATCATAGAGGCTGCTGCTTGGAAACAGAGTTCCAACCTGAAGTGACAACTCACTGAAGCTTTCAGGAACGACAGCTGTATTCTAGCTTGATGGTTGGAGCCCTGTCTATCAGACATGGTAAAAAGCAACAACCGGACTATTCTGAAACAGAACATACATATCCCTTTGGGAATTCCCAGTGATAGGAGAAAAGTAGTCTACAAGGGCCTGAGAAGCAAGGCGCAAAACATCTAGATTCAATTTGTTCTTACAGATTGGTAAAAACTATTCATTCTTTGTAGCTTTTCTGTATACTATTTTACAATGGCTGGGTAGTAGTATAATAAGCAGAATAATACAATAAAAGTTGACTTAAAAAAGAACAAATGTTATGTTCTAGCATACACTTGGATTTCCTTATACTTACTTACCCAATGTCTATGGACCACATCCTATATACCAGGCCAGTGATAGGCTATAGCAAGACTGAAGTGACCTAGCCCCTACTCACAGTCTCAGAGGGAAGACTAATTTTAGTAAAGCAAGGAAATCTAAGTTTAGTGGTATCAAAGAGAAAAGAAATGAGTTGTTCTGTCTAGAAGGGCAAAATCAGGAAAATGGGAGGTAGATCCAGAAAAAGAGGAACTATTTGAGCTGGGCATTAAGGTATAAGTAGGAGTCCTCCAGATAGAATTGGAGGGTAAGCTGGAATAGGATGTTCTGGAAGATCTAGTTCAGCGTAGCCAGAACAGAGTATGTAAAGGAAATACTAGTTGAGGTACAGATGAGATAGGTTATCAAGGTCATTGTATGACATGAAACTACGTTTGGACTTTGCCCTTTTGGAAGTGGAGAAGATTTGCATTTTAGGAAGACCTGTTTGTAGGAGGTGGATTTGGTGATGAGGGGCAAAGGGTGAAGGCAAGTTGGAAAAACTGTAAAAATATTTAAGGAGATAACTGCAGCATCCCAGGACAAAGACAATGAATTCCCAAATGAAGGTCATTACAGAGGGGATGGACAAAAGACAAGAGCTAATGACATATGATAGGAAGATAGAAGTTCCAGGAATTAATGAACAATAGAATATGAGTGAGAGACAGGCAGGCATTTGGGGTAGAACTTCTAGAATTCTTTTAGCTTGGATGACTTAAAGAGTGATGCCATTAAATGGAATAGATAATTCTACAGAAAGAGCAGATATTTTAACAAAACAAAAACAAAGTGTGTGTTCTGTACATTGTATGCTGCATATTTAAATCTCAGTTGCTAAGCGATGTAGCATGGGTTTTTTTAGTTCCAGGGTACACAAATATAACTATGAAAGTCACACAGCTTGGGCAATGGGAAGGAAAAGGAAGATACTTCCATGCTCCTTTGAAAAGGTGATTTGTTAATAAAACTTCTGACATGGAAGTTAACAGTCATAGATAACAGTCACTCAGGGTCTCCTGGAAAAGAAGGAATAGCACCTGGAAAATCCCTGACCCTGAGCCCAGTGCCTGCCTTTTCCAAGCAAAGCTCTTTCCTCTTCAAAATGAGTTTACCTAGGGTTTATTTTCTTTAAACAACTGCTCAAGAGGGATCTTACAATCTTCTGTTTTAAAGATCAGTTAAAATGATTCTTTACTATTTCAATAATTAGCTACATTTAATGTTTTGTGATAATAAAAAAGAAATTTATGATTCTGATGTGATTTTTCAGACCAAAGAACATGTCTGAGGAAGCCTATAAGAAATTATGGCCTTTGAAGTGTGAAATCTGTAAAATTCAGCATGAAAATTATAATACAAATATAAGATTTTCATTTGTAACACTAACTCCAGAATTTTTTTTGAAGAAAATGAACAAGATGCAGTAGCTCCTTTTTTCTAAAACCTATATCTTCAAAATAAAACTTTTAGAAATCTTCCAGTGTGGATTTAATGTTAAGTTTTACTCGATTAATTTGAAGTTCTATTTCTTCATGCCAATTTTTTCCAGGTGTTTATAAGAGCCCCTTTGATAAAGCAAATTATTTGATATTTTATTTGTTGAAAATTGTCCTGTGCTTTAATAAACTAGTAAATCACTGACTTGTGACCATTACATATGACCTGAGGCTAAAGTCTGGTTCCTTCCTCTTCTCAGCTAATTGTACTGCTTCAACCGATTAGGGGGCCTCGCATTCATTGCTTGCATGTTACGTTCCCAGAATTATTAATGTGTGCCCATTTTAACAATGCCAAGAACAAGCTGCCAGTTCCTGCAGCTATAAAATAATTGAACTGGAAGAGACTGATGAGGTCACCTGAACTCTCTAATCCCTTGCCCAGAGGCATGACTCCACTGAACTGAGGCCTCTCTCAGAAGAATGTTTGTATTTCTGAACAAATTGAAGAAACAAAAGAAAAGAAAGGAATGTAGCGCCAAAAATGAAATGGTAAGGAACTTGTTGACCTTCTTGGAACCAAACCCCCTCTTGCACCTCAGCTGCCCCAGGGAGTCTCTGACTAGACAAGGTCTTCTTCTCAGAGTCACAGAATTAGGATGCTAAGCCTGGGGGTCTTGATGAGCATGCCATAGTGATGGACACATGCCTAAGCACAGGACCCCGGGAAAGAACTCCAAACTCTCACCTGGTAACTGGAAGCTGTACTGTCACAAAAGATAAATATTGCTGGATTTACACAGCAGAGTTAAACAATATATAAGCTGGAAAGTGGGTATTATTTATATTAGGTAAAATAATCCATTTAAATGTACAATTCCAAGGGATTTGTGTAAATGTAGACCTGTTAAACAACCATAGTAAAAATAAACAGCATTTTCATCACTGAACAGACTCTCTTGTGCCTTTCTGTAGTCAGCCTCCCCATTTCCTGCCCATTTCCACAGTCCTAGGCAACTACAGTGTTTTGCCTATAGCTTTCTTTGCCCTATCTGGAATTTTATATAAAGGGATTCACATTATACATGATCTTTCGTATCTGGCTCTCTTTGTCCAACATACTGGTATATTTTGTTGTCGTTTTCTTTTTATTTTAGATTGATATGAGTGTACAAATGATTAGGTTACATTGTTTATGTTTGTTAGGTAAAGTCCAAGTTGTAGTTGAGCCCCTCACCCAGCGGGTGTGCCATATACCCTTATATTGTGGCCATTAGGTAAGAGCTTACCAAACTCCCACCCTTCTGCTCCCTTCCTCCTTCTTTTTGCCCCTTCCTCCCCCCACTTAAGTTTAGTTGTGTTTTTCTCTCATGTGGGTGTACAGTTCATCTACTAGTTTCAATTAGCACTGAGTACATTGGATACTTGCTTTTCCATTCTTTGATACTTTACCAAGGAGAATGTTCTTCATCTCCATCCAGGTTAATAAAAAAGATGTAAAGTTTCTGTCTTTTTATGGCTGAATAGTATTCCATGGTATACATATACCACAATTTACTAATCCATTCCTGGGGAGATGGGCACTTGGGTTGGTTGCACATCTTGGCAATTGTGAATTGAGCTGCAATAACCATTTCTAGTGCAAACTGTCCTTATGGTAAAATAATTTTTTTTTTTTTACTTCTGGGTAGATATCTAGTAATGGGATTGAAGACCTTGAAAAAACTAGAACTTTATTTAATATGAAATCTGTTTTGGTTTTGTTTTGTTTTGTTTTGTTTAAGGCAGGGTCTCACTCTGTTGCCCAGGCTGGAGGGCAGTAGCAGGATCACTGCAGCCTTAAACTGCTGGGCTCAAGTGATCCTCCTGCTTCAGCCTTCTGTGTAGCTGGGACTATACATGTACACTACCAGGCCCAGCTTGCTTGCTTGATTGCTTCCTTCCTTCCTTCCTTCCCTCCATTGCTGTTTTATATTTTAATTCTTTTAACATATTCAAACCCAACAGAATTTATAATTATTGTGTTATAAAGTCAATATCCATTTAGACTTAGACTTATTTGGGTTGCATTTTATTCTTTCCTTCATCTCCAAGCTTCATTTACCACAACCATTGCTTTTCCACCTTCTGGCTAAGATCAAGTTTTATCTTCCCACTACTTGAGAAAAAAAAAAAACTCTAGGGTTCCTTTTAATGCATAGTCTATGCCTGCTCAGAAAAAAGAACTTCATAAGTGTTTGGCCTGAAATGTCTTTATTTTATCTTCATTACTGAAGGATACATTTTTAGATGTTCAGAAATCCAGGTTGGCAGTAATTTGCCTTTAGAACTTTGCAGAACCAGGTTTTCCAATGAAGGAAACAAAATCTCATTCCATTTCATCACGAGATCCCTAGAGCTACTTTATATTTTTTTCTTTTTATCTTAGTTTTCAGGGGCTTTTTGTTATAATGAGGTTGTGTGGTTTTCCTTTAGTTGTCTCAGATGTCTTGAATCTGGTTTTTGATATTCATCATCAGATGTGAAAAACTCTTCAGCTATTATCTTTTCAAATACTGCTTATGTTCCATTTCCTGCCTTCTTCCAGGCTCCGATTAGGCATCCTAGATACACTCACTGTATCTCCTATTTTATAGCCCACTCTGTTTATTTTCCATTACTTTTTTCTCTATACTTCATTCATTCAGGGTAATCCTAACTATCTCCTCTAATTCTCTTTTTAACTGTGTCTAATCAATTATAAAATCTATCCACCGAGTTTTTAATTTTAGTTATCAAGTAAATTCAGTTTTAGAATTTTAATTTTGCTAGATTTCATGGCTTCCAACTTTCTGTCAAATTTCCTAATCTTGTCCTTAATCTCCTTCAGTAGGATAAGGATCTTAAGGTAAATCCATTATCTAAAAGTCCCTACTGTCAGAATCCCTCCTACACTTGGTTTTCACTCATGTCATTTTATCTCCGAATATGACCTGGTTATTTTTATTGGGTGCTGGATACTACATATTAAGAAATTATATAAATAATTTGAGGACTGGGATGATGTCATCTTATTGCAGAGAGAATTCATGTGTTCTTCCGACAGGCAGGCAGGGCACCAGCTACGTGGGAATCTCTGAATCCCATGTTAAGGATAGTGTTTATTTAAAAGTGAGCTTAAGTCCCAGCCAGACTTGAACTATTTCTGGTTCATATTTATGTAGTATTCACAGAATTAGTTCTCTAAGATTCCAGCCCAGTGTTTGGTGGAGAGTGATTACCTAGTCCTTACCCTTGGCATACTCTGGATTACATATTTTGTATTAGTATCTTGAGGCTGTTCAAGTCTTTCAACTTCTCTACTACCTCTTCTAGAATGTTCTAATAAAAAAGTAGACCATAGAGCAGGGTTTCCCTCTCTCAGTTTCCTTTTTCTTCCAAAATTCATTATTCTTCACTATTTTCTTAAGCATGCAATATTTTTAGGCACGGAGTTTTTATAACTGTTCTTGCTTTTCTATTTGTCCTCAAGGCTGGTACATAAAACATAGGCAAGAATGACCAGAAGCAGAAATCCCTGGAGCAAATTGGCCATGTTCATTGTCTCCATGTCCTCTTCTTCCAGTTTCTGTCTTCTGTTCGGAACAGCTTTATCCCTTGCTGTTCCACTACACCGCTCTCATCAAGATCCCTAAGTGATCAAAGCTCAGGCTTCACCTTACTTGTTAACCCAGTAACAGATGACAAGTTTTACATTTCTATTTCTTGAACATTTTATTTACTTGACTTCAAAACCACACCTTCTACATGATTCTTCTGTTCCCTTTGCTGGTGGCTCCTCTTCCCTTTCCCACCACCTCAATATTAGCAAGGGTAGTAGTAACTCCTTGACCTCCTTCTCTTCTCTATCCACATCTATTCCTAGGTAATCTCCTTTAGTCTCATATCTTTAAATATAAAATATCAAAATTATGTTGATGAGTACCAAATTTATATCCCTAGCCTTTCACCTGAGTTCCCACCTTTTACATCTAACTGCCTTTCAACCACTTTTCTTGAATACCGAATAAGCATCTCAAACATAAAATTCTTAAGTTAAAATCTTAATTTCCTTTCCAGTCCTCTACCAGTTGAAGATAACACTCAGGAGTTATCTTCAGTCCTGCTCTTTACACCCACGTCCAATTTACCAGCAAATTCTACTGGCTCAGCTATGAAAATATGTTTTCCATCCAACTGTTTCATGTCACTAAAACCATTTTGTTCCAAGGCACTGTATCCTCTCCTAGAATCTTGCAATAAATTTCCTAAACAGTCTCCCTGTTCTCTTTTCCTCATCCCCTACCACCACCACTCCAGCAGAGTATTTTCCACCCAGCAATCAGCGTAATTTGTCAAAAATGAAAATGCTGTCATTTCACTCCTTTGCATAAAACCCTCCAATGTCTTTATATAAAATTTAAAATAAAAGCCAAACTCTTGGCTGAGGCATGCTGGCTCATGCCTATAATCCCAATGCTTTGAGACGCCAAGACAGGAGGACAGCTTGAGGTCAGAAGTTTGCCTGGACAACGTACTAAAAAACCTTTTTTTTTTTTTAATTGGTTAGGCATGGTGGCAAACACTTGTGAGCCTAGCTGAGGTTGGAGGATCACTTGAACCCAGGAATTTGAGACTACAATGAGCTATGATCATACCACTACATACCAGCCTGGTCTATAGAGCAAGACTCTATCTCTAGAAAGAAAAGAAAAAAAAAAAAAAAAAACTCTGCCACAATCTACAAATCCCCCAAACATCTGGATCCTACCCACTTTTCCACACTCATCTACCACGCTTTGCCTGACTCAAGCCACTCTCAGTCTACTTCTCACTTTTCCTCAGACAAGCTCGTTCCTCTATTTCCTCTGTGTGGAATGTTCTACCTATGCCTTAATTTTCACATGATTAGCTCATTTTCATCATTTACCTCCAGGTTGAGAGTCACTACTTCAGAATGACCTCTTCTGACTACCATATCTAAAATGGCTCTTTTCCTATACATTTCTTTGTCTTTTTTCTTACCTTTATTTTTATAGCTATTAATATTCTCCAATGTTAGACTTTTTATCGGTGTATTTGTGTTTTTCTGTTTACGTTGTTCTCCACTTGTAAGAATAGAGACTTGGTCTTGTTCATGGCAGTATTCTCAAGACCTAGAAAACAGCCTGACACATAGGAGAAGTTCAATAAATACTTGGACTTCAATAAATACTTCATTAAATTAATGAACTTATTCATTAAGTTCAATAAATACTTCACTCATCCAAATAATTGGATAAATGGATGAATGAATAAGAAACATGGCTTTCTTTAAATAAATGGCTTCTTGTTCTATTGCCCAGGCGGGTTCAAACTCCTGGGCTCAAGCAATCCTTCTGCCTTAGCCTCTGAGTAGCTAGGACTATAGTGTACTATAGTAGTGCCACAGTGCCGAGTACCTGGTTTTATTGACAATAAACAGGAGAGATACTGCTATTTGGGGGAAAAAATGACTTACGTGGTTCTCAAAGTGTGGTCCACAGACAAGCAATATCAGTATCACCTGGAAGCTTCTTAGAAATGCAAATTTTGGAACCCCCACACCAGGCCTACTAAGTCAGAAACTGGATGTGACAGAGCAGTCTGTTTTATCATGCCCTTCCAAAGAGCCTAATCATGATAAGTTTGAGAATCACTGTTTTGGGAATAGGCCAAACCTAGTCCACTGCCTGTTTTGTCAACAATATTTTATTAGAACACAGACACTCCTCTTTATTTACTTCTTATCTGTGGCTCCTTTTGCACTACAACAGCAGTGCTGAGTAGTTGCAACACAGACATTATAGCCCACAAGGCCTATGATGTTTACCGTCTGGCCCTCTGCAGAACAAGTTTGATGATCACTGGTCTAGGTCAACACCTTACACTATGTAATTCTGGCAGAGTAAACACACACATGTATCTCCTTTACCACCTTAATCCCACTAAAATTAAAGAAAAGTTATGGTTAAAGAAAGCTGCAGAACAGACTGAAAAATAGAAAAGGATAGCATCAGTAGACCAGGTAATTTGTGGATTTCTGAGATATAAAAAGCATTTGGAAGGAGGGGAAGCACAGAAGGGATCAGGCTAACAGAGAAAAAAGTAGAAACTATTCCATAAGATCTAACTAGTGGCTACTGCAAAAGGAAGTAATAGTTCCCAAGAAAACCCCCAATGAGTTTTATTTTCCAAGCTAACCAAACGAGATCAGCCCTGGAGAAATCATTGGGTGAATCATTAAAGGACTGCAGTCAGAAAATCTGGCCAGTGACCCTTTTACCCAAAGACCTGAGCTGCTGGCTACAAACCTCATTTATAAACAAAGCTAAAAGGCTCCTGGGGAACAAAGGGGAAAGCTTCTGGCTTCAGTGCTGGGGCCTGAGAAGAGGAGTCCAGCAATATTTCCACCATGGCAAGCAGAGACACAGAAAGAAAAGGGCAATCTGACTGGAGCATTTGCCACCAGGATAAGAGGTCCTGCTCTGTAAAGTGGGATTTCTGCAATAGGAGACTCCTAGAGTATAATGCTCCTGGGATTTAAGAAGCAGGACAATATACAAAGTAAGGATCAGAGGCCCACCTTTAACCCTGTGGAAAAACTACTTTCTCACTGGGGTTAAATTGTGTCCCAAAAAAAGATATGGTAAGGTCCTAAGCCCCAGTATCTCTGAATGTGGCCTCATTTGGAAATAGATCATTGCAATAGATGTAGTGAGTTAAGATAAGGTTATAGCCAAGTGTGATAGTCTCTTAATCCAATATGATTGGTGCCCCTATCAGAAGAGGAGAGGGAAACATTGTATGAAGACACAGACACACACAGGCACAGAGGGAAGATGACCATATGAAGATAGATCATACCTAATCACAGAGATTAGATTCACACAGCTACAAGCCAAAGAGCCACCTAGAGCTCCCAGAAGCCAGAAAAAAACAAAAAAGGATGCTCTCCTTAGATGTTTCAGAGGTTGCACGGTCTGAGCTTTCAGCCTCCAGTACTACAAAAGACTAAATTTCTATTACCCATCCAGTTTGTGGTTTGTGAGGGCAATCCTAGGAAACCAATATGCATCCCTCTGGGCCACGCGTTCTAGTGCTCTCCCTCTGGGCCACGTGTTCTAGTGCTCTCCCTCTGGGCCACACGTTCTAGTGCCCTGCTTTTACCACCAAAAATGGAACCTGAATGAACAGATGAGTAAGCAGGAATTCTCCCTTGGACAGGGAAATACATCCTCATCAACACTAAGAACAGACAATCAAATTGTCACCAAATACTTGAGGAGAATTAACACCATTTAAAAGGATCATCTGATTCAAATAAGAAAACAACTAAAACCTAGAGAAAATGAATGGAGGCACAGAATAAGACTTTAAAATAAGCATAAATTAATTTATTGGGAGAGATATGATAATTAGCAAAAATATGACTGCTAAGATAAAGAGAAACAATTGGAAATCTTGAGAATTAAAACTATTCTGACCAAATATTTGTAAAACTATGCTGTATAGCACACTACAGTTCATTGAGGTAAGAATAAAAGCATTCACAGAGAAGAACAAAATATCTTTTTGACAATCACACATACATGGACATTTAAGAATATATATCAAAAATCTTAAATAGAAATAATGGCAGGTGGGTGGCACCTGTGGCTCAAAGGAGTAGGGCGCTGGCCCCAAGGAGTAGGGTGCTGGCCCCATATGCTGGAGGTGGCAGGTTCAAACCCAGCCCCAGCCAAAAACTAAAAAAATAAAAAAAAAATAAAAAAAGCTGTGTAAGATGAGGAAGGTTAGAAGGGAAAGTAGGATTCACACTTGTACAACTTGGTGAATTTCAGGCCACCAGAGATAAGGAGAAAAATCTCGAAAACGTCCATAGAGAAAAAAAAAACAGATAATTTATTTGGGAAGAGGAATCTAGATTCAAAATAACAGAGGAGAGAAAGTGAGTAGCTGGGCACTAAAATTTGGATCTAGAATAAAGCTGAGTAGTAAATGGTATTACTAGAAGGGATATAATTAATAATGAGCTAAAGATACTAAACTTATCACTTCCTCATAAAGCCTCATGTTCTTAAAGGAATGAGATGATTATAATTCTGGTCCCAGCTATAAATGGACTGATGCCAATACATCATCATCCAACTGTTCGTCTAAAATTCATCTAACATTCGTCTCTCATAAATGGACATTCTAATGCCTATCCATCTATAACCCAATATGATTTCTGTAAATTCTGAGTACCAACATTTCAAATTATGAATCCCCATAGAGTCTCATTTTATAGATGACACTGAGATCAAGGCAAGGAGACTTTTCCCAGAGTCACTCACTTCTAGGTGACAGAACAAGGCAGGGGACCCCAAGCTCCTGACTTGATAGCTAGTGTTGAAGCCACCCTGCCATGAGAAGAGCTCAGCACTAATCATTTTAGACTCTTGTGTTTTCTTGCCTCTGTAATGAAGGATGTGTCTTTGTGGACTTAAAATAAGGTGACCAGACGTCCCGCTTTTGGTGGGACGGTCCTGATTTTTAACAATTTGTCCTGTGTCCTGCGGCATTTTTTAGAAGTCCTGATTTTTGGAAAGAATGCATGACAAGCTAGGGAATGGAGGGAGAATGGGAAGGGAATATACAGTTTTCAGCTGCCATGTGGCTATTTCGCCAGAATATGAGTTTTATATTATTTTTGTTAATTTTATAATGTTAAACTTTAATAATAACAAATAATTGTTGAGAACTGATTATTGAGAACTGCTGATCAAAGTTCGCATTGTTGATCAGTTGTTAGAATTCAACCACCATTGTTTGGACTTAATGAACAATGGCATTTTTTAGCATTGGCAACCACAAAAACATTTTGTAACTGTCTCTCAGATGATACACATCGTACTGTGTGCTAGTGCTAGTTAAACAAGTGATGTCAACAAATCAGCTATTCTGATAAGTAATTTATTTATTTATTTCATGAATTTAGCAGACAGTACTCGTATTATTTATATTTTATAGTGGTGGCAAAAAGTCTAGCACTTGAAAGTGATACTTACAACTTACGAGGTATCATTATTAAAAAAATATATTGATAAGGAAAAGGTTAAATCTTGGGCATCAGCAAAAATCACAATAGAGAACAAATGGCTAGAAATATTTCATCATTTTGAAACAAACCATGTTCCATACAATAATGCGCTAAAAACTGTGGGTTATGCGCTATCCTTACCAGGAACTAATGCTGCAACTGAACGCGTTTTTTTCTACAGTAAATAAAGTGTGGACATCAGAAAAATCACAATTAAGTGTTGAGACTTTGAAAGCCATTTTATGTGTGAGATATAATTTAACAAATTCTTGTGAAAAATTTCATTACCTTTTAAAGGACAGCAATCTACTAAAAAAAATTAGCTCAAATGAGAAATATGCCAAAGAATAAAATACTATACATAATTTTTTAATGTATTATATTTGTAAATTGTACTTATGTGGAAATTAAAAAATATATATTACAATACTGTTTTTGCATTCTATGAAAATTCTTGTTGCTCCATATAGACCAAATTTTTAATTAAGAATACCCCCACACACATGCCCCCAAAACCTCAACCCCTAGTCAATGGTGTCCCGCTTTACCAATGTTAAAATCTGGTCACCTTACCTTAAAGGGGTTGAAGTAGAGTTCAAAAGTCAAAATAGAGCAAAGTTCCCTTTTCTCTGTAGAAATCTCCAGTCCTAGCTTAATGAGCTCACCAGACAGAGGCAGAAAGCTCTGAAATTGGTGCAGATCACCAGAGTAATGGGATGTGTAATAATACTGGGAAAAGAGCCACTTGAAAACCACATCCAGACGCTGTTAAATGATGCTAATACTTTGTGGGGAAATTCTTTTTTCTAGTGGCACAGAAGACTATTATGGACAGTCTGACACCTCCATTAGTCACCTCTATGACTTCCTGACCCATCTCTGGGCATCACTTCAGTTTTTAGATCCCCAAGCAATAACTCTAGCAATAGTTGCTCTTCAAAAGCAACTCTGGAATAATTATTAAAATCCTGTAGACAAGGCAACCTAGTGAAATATGCTTTCAAATCAAGAGCCACCATTTCTTCCTTTTAAAATTTTGTTTTTTTATTTGCCAAAAAGCAAAGTAATGTGAAATTTATTGCATATTGTTTTAAAATTTTGAAATTCAAATATAAAATAGTTTATTAATGCCCGGGTTTCCTATTTTTTTTTTTTTTTAGATGGAGCCTCAAGCTGTCTCCCTGGGTAGAGTGCCATGACATCACAGCTCACAGCAACCTCCAACTCCTGGGCTCAAGTGAGTCTCCTACCTCAGCCTCCCAAGTAGCTGGGACTACAGGCACCCGCCACAACGCCTGGCCATTTTTTGGTTGCAGCCATCATTGTTGTTTGGCGGGCCCGGGCTGGGGATTCAAACCCACCACCTTAGGTGTATGTGGCTGGCACCTTAGCCGCTTGAGCCACAGGCGCTGAGCCTAGGTTTCCTATGTTTAGGAGGGTTTTTTAAATCTATATTACATAAACTGGAGAATTAGCATATTGTCTCTACATACACAAAACTAAACAAGTGTCTGATTTTCTTTAGGACCAACTGTTTTAATATAGGCCAGTACCTTACCCTCTGTATTAGTCAATCTCAAAACACCTTTCCTTCCTCATGATTGTCTTTGTCATGAAAAGACAAAATCAGTCTTTTCAAATAATAAGACAGAAGGTGTAACTAATTCATAGGAAGTCAGTAAAAACCAAAATTATTTCAGATTTTCACTACATTTCTACAATATTAGAGAAGAAATGGCTTTTCTGACAACTTACCAGAAGGAAAATATGAGCAGGAAATATACTGAGCCTATCTAGTTAAACAATTCCAAGATAGGATTCTCCCTTCTCCTTAGTAACCAAATACTTGATTTTCATAATTCAACATATAATTTTAAACCAGGGCAACCAGATTTGCAATGTGAAAATTGGATATTTTTTTTTAATCTTGCACAAAGAATGTTCAAGAGAATCTTCTCCCTGAAGTGACCATAGAAAAATAACATTTTGTCAGCTGAGGGCTGGGCTAAATATGTTCCCTAAAAGCTAGTGAGATGAATTTCTTACTTTCAAGGTAGTAAAGGAAGAAGAATGCAAATTGTCCTTTTTTAAAAAAAAAAAAAAGCCGATTCTTGCCAGAAGTTTGCCTCCCACTTTGGCATCCTGCCTTTATCCTGAAAGATAATATCTTCTCCATTATAGTAGCCTATGTAAGATGAACTGTCAACAAGAGGAGGGAAGCTGGTATGAGGGATGAGAAAAGTAACAGCATCATGAAAGAAAAAGTATAAAGCTCATGATTCGCTTTTAGTTTGCATTCAATTAAGTAAGCAATTAAAATTCAAATAGCCCCTTTAGCCAGGTGGAATACAGCTAGAAATGGCTGACTCAGGATTTCCCCTGAGTTTGTAATGAGTGACTATTGTATTAGCTTGGTCTTTTTGATTTTCCTAGATGGCATATGAAAACTGTATTTCCAACAGTATATTCCAATGATGAAAACTCTGCTGAGTGACTTTAGAAAATTAACTAAAATCATCAATGTTTTTAGGTCTTTAGGCCAAAACAAACATTTTCAAAGGCTCTATTTTTCATGAAAATATTCAACTGGATTCAGAGAAAGTAAATGGTAAATTCTAGGGCAGACACCAAGCAAATCATATAAGAGGGTTTGCCAGACTTGAAAGAAAAAACTGCACAGTAAATCCAAGGTGTGGAATCAAGGGAATGATGGGCCTGTTTTTCTTGTATTGTCCCACTTCCTTGTTTGCTGGGTTGTGCAAACTCTATTGAATATCAAGATTTGGCCTCTTATGAATAAGATACTTAGTAGAGAAGGATATTAGCTTTTTCAATCCCATAAATTCCCTTTAAATGTTTACATAAGTTTGTAATTCTATTAAAAAGCATCAAGAAACATAGCTTGCATGTCTGTATCATCAAAAATATTTTCAAGTGCATTAATGCTGAATACAAAATATGTAAGATTTGCTATTTAAGCTTATGCGCTAAAAGGAATCTTAGCAATTGTGAGGTCTAACTTCGTGATTTTACATTTCTATTTCATTTTCTCTGAGCAACATATTTTCTTTGCTTTGTGATTACGTTAAAAGAAAAGATTTTGGGGGCAGCACCTGTGGTTCAAAGGAGTAGGGCACCAGCCCTATATACCGGAGGAGGCAGTTCAAACCCAACCCTGGCCAAAAACTGCAAAAAAAAAAAAAGATTTTTTTTTTTTCCAGAAACAAAAAATAGATGATAATTTTTTTAAAGAAAAGAAAATTAAGAAAAAATGGATTAAATGGTATTGGGCAATATAGAAAAAGAGGATTATGGTGAATAAATCATTTGTAATAGAAGGAAGGTACATGGGTTTACCAATTTGCCACGGTACCTTTTGCTTTTCTGAGCATTTTATGAGAAGACCAGTTTTATCCAGCACAGAGTCAAGTAAGAGTAAAGCTGCAATAATTTGCAAAGTCAAGAGATGGATGTGACCACAAGGCTCTCGATGCTGGTTGCGCATGGTCTGTTAAGCTGGATATGCTCTAACAGAGATTAGAATTCACCAGAAGCAACAAGCAGGAAGTAGGGGCAAAACTGTTACGAGGCCTGTTGGAGGGGAGATAGAGGCTATTGCTTTCATTTACCATTATTATCCTTTCTCTCAAGTGCGTGTATGGGAGACAGTGAATGTGTATGACAACTAGTCAAGATGGAATAATCAAATCTCTTAGCTGGAAGGGACTTTAGATGTTATATCACTACAAGATATCTGGCCTCCAACATCCTCAATAAGGAATCATAGACTGACAGATGACTATTTTGTGCAGTAGTCTATTCATTTTTGTAAATACCAGCCATTGTTCCTGATATCCAGAGTCTCAACCTGAAAATAAGTTTTTTTTCTCTCCCTATCTATCTTTCACAACCACAAAAACAAAAAATTCCCCTTCCAGGCATTGTTTCATTTGTTAATGACATAACCAAAAACTCAAAATTCAAAACTTTGCATTTTCTTGTATCTAAAAATGGAATGGATTATCAAGTCTTGCTGCTGCATTTTGGAATCCATAGCATCCATTCCCACCCACTTTTATTTTCAACATTCCATCGCTCCTTCACCACACAGACCAATACTGATAGAAAATGGAGGCGGATGATGCAAGGGTATGAACATCAGGAGGATACATTGGGGTAACAGAAAAGATGACTGCTGACAATGCTATAATCTCTGAGGAAGGCGATGTCTTTCTCAGTAGGTCTAACAGAACAAGTCCTACAGATAACCCTGATTACCTCTTTAAATCATGTGCACGACCCTGAAGCAAAAATTATGGCCAGAGAAATGGACCCCTGAGTTGAGCAGACCTCGGGCCGTGTGCCCTACATGTGGCTGTTGAGGGAGAATGGTGTCCTATTCACCTGTACTACTCCACCAGAAAAGAGGATGCTGAACAGAAAAACTATGTATGTCCCCTATTCTACCTTACAATTCAACAGCCTTATTAATCTTCTAAATAATCTGCATATTACACTGTCTGTCTTTTCAAATGGCACGTAGTTCACAAACTGATTTTCCTAAAACTCAACCTGGGTCATCCCTTTTCTTTTCTTACAAGGTAAATCCTTAGACCTTACCCTAGCACTCACACTCTCCCATAACCTAATCACAAATTCATTTTCTAATCAATCTATAATTTTTCATCTCCCTGAAAAGCTATTTTACACACTCTCTTCCCCAAATGGCTTTGGACTCCGTAGGCTTGTTCACACTGTTCACATTCTTTATTTACCAAGAATACCTTTTTCTCTCTTCTTCCTTTATTCAATGTTACCAATTCTTGAAGTTCAGCTCACAGTTTCTGTCCATATAGATTCTGTAGTCATCCTACCTTGAAGGAAGTCCTTTCTCTTACCTTCTCTCTCATAATATTTTCATCGTATTATTCTCTAACAATTTATTTTTCTATCATGAATTTATATGTCTATCTCTATCATGAATTTGTATTTTTATTATAAATTCAAACATCAATAAATAACATATTATCTAGCCATCCACATTGCAAACATCTTAAAGGCAAGAACTATGGCTTATATTTCTTTTCATCTCATGACAGGCTTAGCTTGCAATTAATAAACACTTGTTTATATGTCTGGACAATTATAAATAGTGACTACAGATATGAGTGTTATGTGTAATAGCACTTTTTTGTTTTTGACACAGAGTCTCAAGCTGTTGCTTGAGAGATGCAGTGCTGTGGCATCACAGCTTATAGCAACCTCCAACTCTTGGGCTGAAGAGATCCTCTTGCCTCAGTCTTTCTATGTTTAGTAGAGACAGTGTCTGGCTTTTGCTCAGGCTGGTCTTGAACTCACAAGCTCAAGCTATCCACCTGCCTCAGCCTCCCAGAGTGCTAGGATTACAGGCGTAAGCCACCATACCTGGCCTGTATAATGACACTTTAAGAAAAAATATCTCTTCAACATACTAGCTTCAACCAAAGCCCACACCAGAGAAGAGCTATTTAGTAACTACAAAGTTACTCCAATTCTAAAAAGATTTCTACTTTTCACTACATATCTGCAAAAACTGAACTGTGACTTTCCAAAATGAATGGGATCACTTAAGCAATAATCTAGATGGTTTTAGCCACCAGTTATATATATGCTCCACTCCAAGCAAGCTATCTACAATAATTAGACTTACTACAGACTGCTATTTTGTTTTAAAGGTGCCTGTTCAAAGCATAGTCAATGCAAATTGCTTCTAGGAAACCATTTCTGAGATAATTTGGCTGTCAACATCTTTGGCCAGAATTCCTTGAGTTTTGGCTGCCAATCTCTATTTTGCTTTTCTGGTAGAAATGTGTACCCATAGTATCCTGCCTGCAAGGATGCCTTGCCAAAGGGAAATTAATACAGCTTTTCTTCATGAAAGAACAAGAGTGCCCTCAAGCAGACCATTGGCATGTACCCTTAATGAAATGAATCCACCTATCATTACATCCTTACCAAATACCTAAGATACTGTTCCAGCTATTGAGGACAAACACTGTGCTGGGTATTGTGGATATACAAAATGATCCAGAGGTTAATCTGGAATGAATGGCAATACAAAATAGTACACATGTTCTAAGTGAATAATAAGGAGAATAGGTATCATAAATAATTACAGAAGATAGAGTTTTGTGTGAACTGGGAGGACTTGGGAGAGGTTTCAAAAGGAAAGGTATCTAACCAGTATATCACTTAGTAGAGAGGAACCATTCAGGAAAGTCCCATATAGGGGTGGGGAGCCTGCAGTTTTAAGGCCATATGTGGCCCACTAGGTCTTTGTGTATGGCCTTTTGACTGAATCCAAATTTTACAGAACAAATCCTTTTATTAAGAGGGATAAAGCAGAGAAAGATGATGCTTTTCTTGCCTCCTTTGGTGCTTGAAAGAGAATAGTGTGGAAGTCAGAAGGCTGCAGCAAGGTAATTTAGAAATACATTAGAAAGGTTTTAATATTCCGCATGGTATACTACAAACAATGGAGATTTGTGAGTTTTCAAGCATCCACAAAATAGTGTTTTAATATCAAACTGAGAAATAATTGTCAGTTTTAAAAAATATTTCTTTAAAAAAAGAATAATTAAATCACTAAAATAATTTTGGAAAAAGAGAATGATGATTGAAAACAATCTTTTAAATAGAAATCACACATACCTTGGAAAGGAATCAATAAGGCCCAAAGTCAAGATTAGGAATAAGAAATAAAGAATTCAAACACTATAAAAGCTACACCATGAAAAGTAATATTTTTATGATTGAAATAACTCAACACTTTTATCATATTCAGTGCTTTTTCCTAATTGTAAAAATAATTCAGATCCAACAATGCCACTTCTGAGTATTTATCCAAAAGATCTGAAATTAGTACATGAAAAAGATGTCTGCACTCCCATGTTCATTGCAGCAGTATACAATAGCCAAGAAAGAGAATCAATCTAAATGTTCACTCATGGATGAATGAATTGATAATAGTGGAATATTATTCAGCCATAAAAAGGAGGAAATCCTGCCATGTGACAAAATGGATAAATCTGGAAGATATTATGCTGAGTCAAATAAGCCAGGCACAGAAAAGCAAAGAAGGTATGTTCTCAGTCATATGTGGGGTCTTAAAAAGTTGGACTCAGAGAAGCAGAGTAGAATGGTTACCAGAGGACAGGGGGACGAACGAATGGAGAGGTAATGATCAAAAAGAAGAAAACCTCAATTGGACAAGAGCAGTAAGTTATTTTTCCTGGAGATATAGTGCACACCATGGTGAATACAATAAATAATATTGTATACATTTCAAAATTGCTGAGAGTAAATTTCCAGTGTTCATACCACAAAAAATGGTAAGTATTTGAAGAGATGCCATGTTATCAGCTTGGTTTAATTATTCCCCATTATCTTCACAAATCATAACATCACTTTGTACCCCATAAATATATACGACTATGATTCTCAGTTTATAATTAAAAATAAAAATTACATAAAGACATAAAAATAAAGTATTCCACATTCCTTGCTTAGAAAGCACCCCTAGAAATCTTAACTATGTAAAATACAATAGGAAACTCAGTAAGAAGAAAAAATATAATTAAGGTTTTAAAAGCTGTTGTAATACTAAAAAGATATCAAAAGTCTTTACACTAATATTTCATTTTTAGTTGAAATATCACTAAGAATCTATTGACAGATAATTTTAACATGGCTATATCAAACTTTTAACTAGTTTACAAGTTTACGAGTGTTTAGATACAATTTAGAAGAAAACCTCTAGGTGCAAATACATTGATAGCATTAAAAAGTTAAAGTTGAGAGTAGATACAAAAAAATCATGAAAAAGTGTTCACTTCAGCAGCACATATACTAAAATTGGAATGATACAGAGAAGATTAGGATGGCCCTTGCCCAAAGATGACATACAGGTTTGTGAAGCACTCCATGTTCAAAAAAAAGATAAAGAAAAAAGAAATTTTTTTTAAATCATGAAAAAAATTACACTCATTGGTTGGAGGAATCCTTTTAAGTATATAAGCAAACAACTATTTGCATCTTAACTGTAATTATAACAAAGTAATTTACATTTTAATGACTGCGTCAAGAAGAAAACATAAAATCACATAGCACTTCATCTACTTAAGAAGGCCCTGAAGAGATTACTATCAAGAATAATTTTCTAAAATTTTTGGACATAAAAGAAAAATTTTCAATTATCTAAATTATTCCATAATTATTCTAAATAAATGATAAACTGTGAGATCATTGTAAGAAATTTAAACATAATGTAGTTTTCCTTTTTAATTGCTAGATTCAGTTTGTTAACTTTTTTAACTTTTGCACTGATGTTCAAAAAACTTGTGCCCTTTTTGCCTAAGCTTGATTTCAAGACTACGCTAGCCCTCTCTAAATGAGCTGAGGGATATAGGTATTCTCTATCATTTTGTTTGCTGAAAGAGTTTGTTTTTATTGGATTTATCTCTTCTTAAATGTTTAGGTAACTCACCAGTAGAGCCTCCAGGCCTGATTTTGTATGTTATTTTTCTTTGTACTTTAGGGAAATTTTTTAATTAAAGATTTAGTTTATTTACTGGTTGTGAGATTATAAAGGTTTGTTTTTCTTGAGTCAGCTTCAGTAACTTATGGTTTTCTTTCATCTATTTATCCAAGTTTTAAAATTTATTTATAAAATGTTAGTCATAATAGTCTTTCATTACTTATTTAATCTTTAGAATTTCTATAGTTATAGTCACTCTTTCATTCCAAGAAATTGTTAACTCTTTTCTTGATTAAACTCATTGAAGTTTTGACTATTTTACTAGTCTTCAACTAATGAATTCTGGCTTTGTTAATCCTCTCTATAATGAGTTTCGTATTTCATTCAAGTCTGCTTTTATGGGTTATTTTACATTTTCCACTTTCTTTGGGTCTATTCTAACTGTTGCTTTTGGTTTTTAACATAAGAGTTGGATGGTTAGGTTATTAATTTTCAATCTTCTTTTCTAATTAAGCTTATATGGCTTAAATGTCATCCACAAATTTTTATTATTCTCAATATTATTCAGTTCTAGATATTTTCTAATTTTAAACTTGCATTTGTTTCAATCTAGTCTGAGAATTCTGTGTTTTAACTGGAGAGTTTATTCCATTCATATTTATGGCTATTACTGGTACATTTAGATTACTTCTAATCTTCTTATTGTGTGTTTTTTATTTGTCCCTTTTTTCATGCCTTTTCCTCTTTCCCCAAATTTCCTTTCTCCCTTGTCCTCCATTTCAGGAGATGACTTTGCTTTCACAGAGAAAATATCAGTGGGAAGAGAACTTCCACAAGTTTGCCATGACATCTGGCCATTCCACTGCATCTAGATCATCTCTAAGACCTTTTCTTCTACAAAGAATAAACTGTTCATTCTCCTAGCTGAGCCTAGCCTCTCCATTTATGCATGAAATCTCATCCCTTCTTGCCCACCCAGTGTGGTTCCAACAATTCTCCAGTCTATTCTGCAACATCTATCTTTTGCTCTCTACTGGATCTTTCCCATAAGAATAAGAGGTTAGACAATTAAGTTCACCAATTCATCCTAGAAAAAGTGCTACATAACTCATTGTTGATTACAGCCATCTTCTAAGGACTCCCGTGGCCATCGTGTATATATAGCATTTTTCCATCATAAAATATCCCCTTCTCTGGACTGGCCCTTCTCCTTCACCTACCACCCCATTTCTATTCTTCACTTTACAGCAAAACTTTTAAGAGTTGCCTACATCCTGGTCTCTAGTTTCTGTTCTCCCATTCTCTAAATCATTTTCATCAGGTAAATTACCAGTGATCAACCTCCCTCAATCTTGACATTTTAAATCTTGTTCTGGTCTCTCATCCTATCTGCTCACTCAAAAACATTCAGTAGTCCCAGCTACTTGGGAGACTGAAGAAGGAGGAGGGCTATCTCATCTTTAAAAAATATATAAAAAGCACTTGACATGGTTGATTACTCTCCTTTTCTGAAAATTCTCTTTTCACTGGGCTTCTAGGGCATTCAATTTTTCTCTCCTCATGAGTGGCATCCTCTTAGTGTCTTTTTTCTTTATTCCTTATTTTTCACATCACCAGATATTGGTTTGCTCCAAATCTTAATCCTTAGAGTTACTCTCTTTTCTAACTACTCTCAGGCCATTGGTGACATCATGGTTTGAATATTTTATATGCCAAGAACTCTAAATTAATATCTTTAGAGCAGACCTCTCCCCTGAACCCCAGATTCAAATATCCAACTCCCCACTTTCCATCTCTAACATAACATTTCTCAGTCTGATCTCCTGATCTGTTCTCTATCCTAATCGGGTTTGATGCAATTTCTACCTTCTCAGTGAATGGCAGTTCATCTTGCTGATCAGCCTTGAAACTGTAGCATTATCCTGATGCCTTTCTTTTTTGAGACATCACATCCAGTCTACCATCAAGTTCTGTTGGTTCTATCTTTAGAATATATTGACAATCCTACATTTCCCCTAACTCCACACCTACAACCACTATCTTTCACTTGGATTAATAAAATAGCCCTCTAATTTCCCTGCTTCTATCCTTATGTGCCTTCAGTCTATTTTCAACACTGTAGTCATAGTTAGTCTGTTAAAATGTAAATCAGATCCTACCACACCTACTTAAAATCCCCCAAGAGGTCTCATCTCATTCTGCATTAAAAACTAAATTCCTTGCATTAGCTTGCAGGGCTTTAAACAATCTCAGCCCACTTGCATCCCCAAGTGCCGCGCTCTATTTTAAGTTTTCTGATCTCACCTCTCTCTGTTTGGTCCCGTTCAATCCGCTTTAGCCACACAGGCAGCTGTCTGTCTTTAGGGTCTTTCCACTAGAGTTAACCCCTGCTCTAAGACACTCTTCCCTAGCTGTCTGCATGGCTCACTGGCTCATCTCTCACTTTCTACTAAAAAGTCATCTCAGAGGCCTTCTCTGGCCACACTGTCTATTTCCCTTTCTTACTTTATTTTTCATATGGCATTTGTATCATCATCAAACACACTTTATATTTTTGTTTATGTCATTTATCTATTGTCTGTCTTTCTTCAGTAGAATTAAGGCCTTGTCTTTGGCACTTTGGTGTGAATTAGAAAAAAGACTCAGGAATGTGCTTGTTTGCCTGTACATGCCTCCACACACACACGCCCACCCTACCCCATGCATAGGGTTTGGTTAGTAACTATAGTTGTGCAAAGAAAAAGGCATGGACAGGGGCTGCATCTCCATTCCTCCGTACCAGAGGAATTTTACCCACCTCCAGACCCATCCTCATTCAACTTCTCACCTGCTGCCTTGGGAAGTACATTATCACACATATGGGTGACAGCCCTAAGTAGAAAGCATGCTTTAGGAAGGACGTACATTTTTTGTTTACTTGCTTGTTGTAAGTAGGCCCAGGCCCTTAGAAAGTAGCACACAAAGAAAACCCAATAAATATTTATAGGCCAAATTAATAGCTTGGAAAAATGCAAAAAGCAGGAGTTATTAATTGTTGTTTTTAAAAAAAAAAAAAGATTCCCTTAACTAAATGACATGTCCTGAAAAAGATGGCCTTAATGATGTTCATAAAATGGGTAAATTTACTGCTATGAAATAATTTAGGAACTAAGATAATAAGACTCAGTACACATACAGAATATTGAAAAGTCTGGGAATTACTTTTATATAATTGCATAATAAAAATAAGAACAAGAGAAACGTTCTTGGCATTTTTGTCAATGTGTTACTTCTTCCTTTTTGCTTTGTCTAAGATAATTGCACATTTTAAAGGGGTCCTTTGAATGGTAAACTCTTTGATAATTTACTATTGGGGGGAAATGATTGTTCAAAATTAATACACATTTTTTTCTTAATAAAATAAGACTATGAAAAGTCTATAGACATTACCTTTCCCAATGTCTCTTTTATTTAATTAACAGTTGTATTTTCTCTTTATTGAAATGTTCAATTCTTTCGTCTATTTTATTTTATTTTTTGAGACACAGTTTCACTCAGTCACCTTGGGTAGAGTGCCACAGCATGACAACTCACAGCAACTTCAAACTCTTGGGCTCAAATGATCCTCTTGCCTCAGCCTGCAGAATAGCTGGGGCCACAGGCGCCAGCCACAATGCCCAGCTAGTTTTAGAGACAGGGTCTTGCTTTTGCTCAGGCTGGTCTCACACTTGTGAGCTCAGGCAATCCACCAGCCTTCAACCTCCCAGAGGGCTGGGATTACAGGTGTGAGCCATCACGCCTGGCCTTTTGCTCATTTATTGAAACCTAAACTTTTAATCCTCTTCTGAATTCCTCTGAACTACTTTGAATACTTAAGACATTAATATTTTGCTAAAATTACAGCAAACATTTTCCCTTGGTTTATGTTTTCTAAAAAACACATAGAATTTTACATTTTTATTTAGTCAAAATTATAAATTTTTATCTTTGAGATTGCTATGTATTCAAGCTTATGTAGTCCTTCCCCACTAGAAACATTACAAATATTCATTTCTGTTTTTCTAATTTTCTTTCTCATGTCACTTTTAAATTTTAACACTATGACCTAAATAGAACTAGGTATATTATAAAGCACTTTTTTATTTGTAAGTACTGGGATCAATTCTTACAACATTTGTTTTTTCACAGAGAGTTGGATTGTTACAGTCATAAAATTTCAACATTTTAAAGGACATTTCAACTTTACTTAAATGTATTTTAAAAATGAATTAACTGAGCTAAAAATACTTCGAAAGATTAAAAAATAGAGATTAAAATAAACTCCTCTTTTAATATATCTTCCATTACTAATCCTCTTTGATCCTTTCACAGTCATGAAGGTCAAACATTTATGTTTATAGAAACAGCAGTTGGATGTGTTTCTTAAAGCCAGTTTCTTTTTATCAGATATCAGGATTTGTAATATCAGAGACAACTTAATTATTCCTGGAACTTACGATCTTAAACCAGACAAGAAAAAGATGATGAAATGGCATGAAACTGTGAAATAATATCTTTGGGATTTTTTAAAAATAATAAAACAAAGAAGGAAATAGTCTGCTGGAAAAGAAAACATCAATGGCTGTATCTCAACAGTTTTTAAGCAGTTCATATGAGAAAGATATATAATACATATTATTAATTTTTTTAAAAAAGAATATTTTTGACCTTCCTTGGCTATCTATTACTGAATAATGAGTTCCCCCCAAATTGACAGATTAAAAGAATCTGTTATTGTTCACGGTTCTATGTGTTGACTGACCTCAGCTTGGTGATTCTCACTCAAAGTCTTCCATGTTTTTGCCATCGGATAGTAGCCCAGGTGGACAGCATCAGAAAGTTTGATCCCGTTCGACATCCACAGTGGCGTCTTCATTCACATGATCTACATTTCACCTGGTGAACTACAACACCTGAGGGCTTGTCAGGGATCTGTCTCTTCACGTGGCCTCTCTGCGAGGCAAGGCTGGGCTTCCTCACAACATAGGGGTCTCAGGTAAATTTTTTACATGGCTAATTGCTTCTCCCACAGTAAGCAGAAGCTGAACGTTTTCTTGTGACCTATTGTTAGAATCCAACCTAGATTCAGTATAGGAAAAACTACACAAAGGCATGAATCCCAGAAGGTGTAATTTACTGGGAGGTCATCTTTCGAGACCAGCTACCACAATGCTTTCTACAACATTATGTAGAGTCTAGTCAAGAGGGTATTCAAAATGACATTAAAAGAATATAATGAATTGGCTTAGAAAAGGCAAGGGGGGAGCAGGAATAATTCTTTAATACTGTACAGCCAAGTGTGAATTTTCTAGTTAATATTTTAATCTGCAGATAACCTCAATATTCCTTATTTCTGACATACTCGCTTCTGCTACTTTGGAGAATTTAATTGTGCATTCAAACTGATACCAGAGATTGAGGAAAGGTGGGAACAAACACCCTACAACATCCACCTGGATGATACTACTTAGAAGCTCAGCACATTTTTTCTATGTTGTACTAGAAGTGCATGAAACTTATTATAGTATAATAGTGAGAGTACTGAAAATGTCACCAGATTTTAGTACTTGAAGGGGAGATCAACTTTCATTTTAAAGACAATGTAACTAGTGGTTATGCAATTTCCTAAAGGTTCTCTTAAGTTATTAAAGATGCTCTAACTCCTGGTACAAACTAATTTGCACTGCACTATGCTGCCCTTTTCATTTACCCAGTAGTATTTCAACTGTAACTCTGACTTACTAAAAAAGCAGCTGAACATGGGTGTGGTTGATCCTTGTTAATTTTAAGGCTTAATAGTGACAGCTGTGAGGTAAAGGAGCCTATAGACTGGAGTATGGAAGAAAAATAAAAGAGCCCAAGTTATTTCTACTGTATTTAACTAAAGTTAGAGCCTTTTAAAAAAAGAAAAACAAAAAACAAAGAAGGCAAAAACCCCTCAGTGACCACATTGTTGACTTGAAATTTTTTCCCATCTGTATTCATCTGTTTGGCTTTTTATGTAAACACAATCACAAAATATGTGGGCTTTTCTGTCTGGCACCCTTCATAAAATTTTTCAGGGTTAATCCATGTTGTAATCATTATTGGTACTTCATTCCTTTATATAGCTGAGTACTCTCCCATTGTATGGATAGGATTGTGTACATTTCATTTATATCTTAACCAATTAATGAGCATTTGGGTTGCTTCTACTTTTGAGCTGTTATAAATAATGCTGCAATGAACATTTGAGTGCAAGTTTTTATACAAACATGTTTTCAGTTCTCTTGGGCATATAGCTAGAAATGAAATCTTCGAACTATTTTGTGAAGTAGCTTCATATTTATATTCCCACAGCAATGTGTGATGTTTCTATTCTCTCTACCTCCTCACCAACACTTGACATTGTAATAACTTCTTGATTATAGCTATCCTAGTTGGGGGGTGAAGTTGTATCTCAGGTGGTTTTGATTTGCATTTCTCTAAGGACTAAGAATGTCAACCATCTTCTTTATGTGCTTATCGGTTGTTTGAAACATATATTCAAATTATTTGACCATTTTGTAATTGGGTTATTTCTCTATAGAGTGTTCAGCTATAAGAGTTCTCGTATTCGACAGGGTGATGTTGCTAGGCACCAATGAAATGATAAATCCAAACAGCATGGACTCTGAAATTACATGGTTGTACTCAATTATAAGGTGGTCATCTACGAGATCCAGAATCAAATTTGCTTATATGAAAACATTTAAGATTACCATTTTTAAAAATTACGGATTTTAAGTGTTAAATAGAGAACTCTAATATCCTCAAGAATATCTACAATTTAAATACCTTTTTATGCATGGACTGAATCTCCACTAATAGGCAGACGAGGTTAGTGCTGTGTGAGGAAAAGAGATTTACTAGTGTTTGAAAATGTAAACATCAGTATAAGAAGGCATGCAATGATACAACCCCATGAATATATTTTTACATTTACAAAGAGGTATGTCTGACTATCAGAAAAGCTCTGTAAAAGCGGCTACCAATATCTATGAATCATGCACAAGGCATATGAGTCAAGTTGACTGACTCCATATTTTCTTGCATACTTCTAAACTATGCAGAAATTCAGAGTCCTGCAACCCTGGTGGGTTTTTTCTTTTTTTATGCTTGAAAGTTTTCCCTTCCTATAGGAATACCCCCCCAAATGGCCAACTTTACACTGGGGCTCCATGCAAATATTGTCTCCTCTTTCTAAAATCGTTTCTAAGCCCACTTGACTATTCCAGATTGAGAACCTATGCTTCTATTTTGACTTTTCAGAGCATCATTATAATTTAAGATAAATTTGTTTAATTGCTTTAAATTTGTTTTCAATTTATCTTAAAAATTTAAGATAAATTTTTTAAATCACAAAATTAGTTTAGGAGAATCCACAGAGAAGAGGCACATCAGGAGGGAAATAATTTTACCCTTTAGGGATTTATGACCAAAGCTCCCCAAATTCCTCCAGACATTTTTGCTATTTCCTATGGGTAAATTTAAATTACACACATTTTAAAGTTTTCTTAATCTTCTAAAACAAATACAAATTATAAAATTCAGTGCTAATGAATACTTAATTTAAAAGTATATCCATATTTTTCATAACAATTTTCAATTGTTATGGAAATATGGGATATGTATCTAGAAATATATAGTTTCTTTTAATTTAGTAAACCCATATTTCAAAACATATCCCAAGGAAATATGCTCTTTGCTTACCACTCCAAAGAGTAACTTGTTTGAAGAGGTTAAAGCAGTGTTGTTACCTACAATAGTCAAAGAATCAGAAAATGTATTTTCCTGAAGTTTAGAGTTAAGAAAATTATTCTATACCAATATTATGAACTACAGTTATTAAGAGAATTATAAAAATTTGAGCTATGTTGGCAATTGGAAATATATTCATGAAATTTTTTCATGAAAAAAATTTTTTCATGAAATAGATTCACAAATTTTTCTTTTTTTTTGAGACAGAGTCTCACTTTTTTGCCCTTGGTAGAGTGCAGTGGAGTCACAGCTCACAGCAACCTCCAACTCCTGGGCTTAGGCGATTCTTCTGCCTCAGCCTCCCAAGTAGCTGGGATTACAGGCGTCTGCCACAATGCCCGGCTATTTTTTGTTGCAGCTTGGCGGGGGCTGGGTTTGAACCCGTCACCCTCGGTATATGGGGCTGGAGCTCTACTCACTGAGCCACAGGTGCCTCCCTGAAACAATTTTTTAAAAGATGGGGTCCCATTATGTTCCCCAGGCTGGTCCCAAATTCCACTGCACCCGGCCAGAAACAATGTTGATTAGAAAATATCTGTTTTGTATAGAAGTAGATCATGCATTTTAGTAGATTTATAAATGTTTTATATTATATTTCTTCAAATACAATCTATTTCAAACAGATTATATTTATATGTCTAAATCTATTGAACTATATGTATGTACATTGACAATAAATATAAGATTATATCCTCAGGATATTATAGAGTTGTTTGGTTTCAAAAAAGTAGCATTTCACAAAATTCATTGTTTATTATAAGCATGGCTCACAAACAAAAGTTCAGTGCTCAAAGCAAATATAGGGTTGTTTTAGAAACAGGTTAAGTAGATTATCTTTACTGTAGTAATTCTGAGTCTTTAATTTATCAGTATGCATTATGAATCTCTAAAATGAAAAGATTTGTTATTTATCTCAAAGTCTACTGTTTTGTCATGATTACACTTATTTCACTTGTTTAATAAGTTTGTATAAATCTTATTTGGACGTGTTTACTAATGTACCTTCCCCATCAAACTATAAATTCTATCAGAACAGGTAACTCTGTCTTCTTCATCAGCGTTCTCAGAGTTTCAGCCAAGGCATATAGCAGGGACTTGATAAATATTTTTGTAGTGAATGAATTGCCAGAGGAGCATCTGGGCAAACCAGTACTTGAAATTGCACATTTGGGGAACTACCCCTCTAAAGTTATTCCATTGTATAATAATTCCAAAGAAAAAATTATGTTAACACCTCTAGGCCACTAGAGATCCGTTTAATAAATTATTGCTATGCTTCAGTGGAATCAATTACTACTTCAGGGAATGGAAGAGATTTATCAGAGAGCATCATGACCTGGAAAAGTCTTGCAAAATCATCTTTATTATCTGGAATCCTAACTGAAAAACAATGGTAAAAATTATAGTTACCAAGGAATGACCTGAAAGGAGTCAGACTTCACATCAACACCAACAATCTTCTGGAACACATTTAGGGACACTGGATTTTCCATTAAGGATATTTGCTTATTTTAATAGATCAAGTATGAAAAACAGATATTCTGACTGGAAACTGCAAATTGTTGACTCATTGATTCCCTTTTAGGATAAGGGATTCCACATAATACTTTATTTTCTGAATAGTCGGAGCCCATGTTAAGACAACTTTTAAAATTTTTTTAAAAGACAGTTTACCTACATGTTTTATACAAAAATGTACGGTTTTGGAACATAAAATAAAGCATTTTTACCTGCTAAGATTCATGAATTTCCTCCATAAGTTCTCCAAAACAAGTCCTAGAGGGGGAAAAAAATGCCCTGCTAATGTCTTTAAGAGTTGTGTTGAAGCAAAATCAAAATTGATACGAAATGTAACGTCTTTTTTCCAGGTAACAGGATGGAAAGTATTTTACCAGTTATCAATGCCGCCACACCCTGACACCACTAAACGCTTAGCTTATTACTAAATTGTAAACCTTCATAATACTTGGCGATAGGGGAGAGGTTATATTTCAAGTCAAACAAAGGATGTATTTCCAAAACAGCATTCGCAAAGGTTAATCTGCGCATGGCCTACAGAGGGGAAAGGGCAGTGCCCCAAAGATCGATCCAAGACCCCCTCTTGGTTTCTTCCTAGTTAATAAACCACTGGGAGAGATAATTTTTAAACTTAATTTGCTGAAATGGGAATTACTAACGTATGAAAAAAAAATTCCCAAATTTGAGAATTTTGGTAAATTGACTTTATACTGGAGAATAAAGAGCTCTTGCTTCTTTAACTAACATCTTCTACTAAAAAAAAAAAAAAAAAAGATACTTGACTATTTGGTAATCTACAGGGAGAAAATTGACAGAATCCCAGGGCCAAAGTTGCCCTTCAACTCAGAGATTCCCCGAAACACCGCGGCCCAGGAGCTAAGTGGCTTTCCGGGGAACACGGGTATCCTGGCTCCTGGCCTAACCTGCATTTCCCCAAACCCAAAGCTCGCGCGGCACCAGCTAGATTGAAGGTCAAAGTCAACAGATTAACCTGTGCAGTTCACGGGCTGTGAGGGTCCTCCTATCCCTGAGAGTTTTTAAAATGTGGTTTATGAAAGGGCATTTCTAAGTATTTTATTCTAAGGACAACGTCCAGCGAAAAGACGGTTTGGGTGGGTAAAGAAGAGAAAAAGAATACACACAGATGGGGGAAAGCGCTGTTTATTGGAGGCTTGCCGAAAACTAAGTGGGGAAGTGGGGACGGGTGCGCGCGGCGTCGTAGTGGGGGAAACGAGTGATAAAGCAGTATCTAGAGCTGAAAGGCAACCACACCTCACGGAAGAAATGGAGTAGAGAAGTGGGCTTGACGATTCCACAGCTGCTTCAGAGGGGATCGCCGGGGGACCACGGGGAAGCCCCGCAGGGGGGCGCACGCCAAGGTCTGACACTTCGCGGCTCCAGCACAGGGAGGCGCAGAGCTGCGGAGCCGAGTGGCCGGGTCCCCCGGTGCACTCACCGCTTTCTCCCGCTCGGGGCTCTTCGTCCTCCCCGGGTCTCCCCACCTCCGACCCCCACGCTCTCCCCGGCTCCACTCGGCGCCGGCACCCCGGGCCCTGCGCGCTCCGCGCGGCGCGTCACTGCGCGGCCGGCCTCCGCGCGCCTCCCTCCTCCCTCCTCTCCCGCTCTGCGCGATCCGGCCGGGGGAGGCGGGGAAGCCGCCGGAGCGCGACCGCCACGGCAGCCACCCTGCCGCCGCCAGTCGGAGGTGCAGTCCGTAGGCCCCGGAGCCCAGGCGGGCCCTTGGGGAGTCGGCGCCGCTCCGAGGAGCTGTGAGGCTCGCCCATGCCGGGACCTGAGGGCGCGGTAGGCGCAGAGGTGAGCGGATCCGGGAACCGCGCTAGAGGAGGGGGCGGAGGCGGCGGAGTTGAGGGTCGAGATGCGGTGGGCGCTGCGCTCTGCGTCCGATCTCGCCGGATTCCGCGCCCTCTGCGGGCGTCCGCCCCGAGCCCACCGGGACCCTGATGTGGCACCTTGAGGTGGGGAACGGTGCAGAAGGGTGTCCGTTCCTCTGATTCCTCCCCCTACCTCTCTCGGGCTTCCCTGAGCAATGGGAAGTCCTGAGGTTGGGCACAGGAGAAAGCAGGCCAGGCGAGACGTCGTCCCAGGTAGGACGCGCCCCACAGGCAAAGGACAGGCAGGTTACTTGTACCCTCCCTGGCAGTCTACCTGCCACTTTGGATTGCCACAAAGCATTTCCTTGGAGATCATGCTGTGCCGCTTTGAGATTGTTTCTAGTAGTCATTTTGCTTATTACCCAGTAAAGTGATCGTGGTGTGTTTAGGCCATTTTGTGCTGGGAAGTAATTGGCCTCTTCTTTGAGTGTCCTAAATTATCTTTAAGCCCGGTGTTCAGCCTCAGCCAAAACTTGTTGAAAAATATGCCCTAAAAATCTTGCTTTGAAAATAGAGCAGAGAGATAAAGAGAATTTTTGTTGGGAGGTTTCCATTTATTATCTTCCCCACCCCGTGGAGAAGGATTGGTGTCAGTTTTTACTCCTCAGGCAGTAGTTTTTTAGATGGAATAACTTATTCCAGGCCGTGGTTAATTATTGTTCTTCACTACGGGAAAAATAGAATTCAGACTCCTCCTTCCACCCACCTATCTCCACCCCCATCCCAGGACTTAGATTCTAGTCCTGTTAACAGACCCACTGTTTGGAACCTTTTCCATCCTCTCTTTTTTTCCCTTTATTATTTCTTCATGTGTATTAATCTGTGTATTTTTTCTTTCTTTAATGCGTGTGCTTTCCCTTTCTGTATTTATATACATATATATATGTATTTTTTACTTTTTACTTTGCATCTCTCTGTTGCTTCTAAGCTTAGAGGTTATTTAAAGAAAAAAAGACCCATCCTACATATTTTGCAGGATATTTAGAAACATAAGAGGAACAATATATGATGCCACTGGGATGGCTACAGTTTCTGTCTCTTACAGTCTGTCAGGCTTAATAAATAAATGAAATAATTTTGATAATAATGATAAATTGAGCTGGTTGTGCAGGAAGGAACTGAAAAGCTTTATCCAAGCCACTTTTTATTCTACTAGTGTCATGGAAAGTGTACTTATGGTGAATGAGCATAATTGTATTTTAATAGTGGAAAAAATAGAAAGGATACATCTAAGGTTGGAAAGAGTAGCACCACACTTGTGATGAAGGACAAAATCAGGACATAAGGAGATGTATTTATTCCCTGCTTGGCCAGTAACCATGACATTGAGGTAACCAAGACGTAACCATGACATTCATACATCACTTACCCCCCCTTGGGGTCTACAGGTTTTGATCAGCAAAAAGAAGTATCTGACCTAAAGAACTATTACATCTCTTTTGGTCCTGATTTTTTTATGTATTCCACAGGAGAGAATATTTCCTGCAGCTTTAGTTACACTGCCAATGTGGAGGCAGTGGTGGACAAGACAGACATGGTTCTGCTCTCACACAGCTTATTGTCCAGTGGGGAAGATAGTAAACAGTAAAGAAGCTGTTATATAAAATAAGTAAAAGGAAATTTAACAAAGAGTGAAAGGAAAAGAAAAAAAAAGAAAACTGGAGTGAATCAGTCTACCAAAGAGACAGAATAGCATATGCAAAGTTCCCACGGTGGGAAAGTGATTGATCTTTTCTTCTTCTAGAAAAGGATGCTCTGGCTGGAAAAGATCCAGGGTGGGGTTAGAATGGTAAGCAGAAGCTACTTCATTTAGGGCCTTTTAGGTCATGGTCAGAAAGGTGGCCATAGTTCCAAGTACAACAAGAAACCATTGATTTTAAGGAGGGCAGGGACATTTTGTGAAAATTTACATTTCAAGACTGTCTTAGCTGCTATGTGGAGAATAATTTGGAGAGGCCAAAGGATAAAGTAAGACTGACCCATTAGTAAATGTCCGTAGAATTTTGGCAAGAGATGATAGACACCTGGACTAGGCTGGTGTCAGTGGGGAGGGATTTAAGATATATTTTGGTTAATAGAAGTTGGTGTATAATTTTATGTCAAGGTTGAGGGGAAGCAAGGACTCAAGAATGACTTCCAGATTTCTGACTTGAGCAGCTGCTGGGTAATGGTGCTAGTTACTAAAATGAGGAAATTTTAGGGGGAATGAGAACAGGTCTGGGTGGAGAAAGTTCCATTTTGAACCTAGCTTGACATGTCACTGAGAGAGGTCATAACCATAGCCCATTGGGAGACCAAAAGGGATGGTCTTCAGAACAGAAGTGAATAGATTGACCTTTAATAGATGAAGTTGATGATCGTGAATTTAAGATGAAACTAATGAGCTCAATTGCTAATTTTTCTTTAGCAACCTTCACCAACTTGGATACAGACAAAGAGAAAATGAAAAGCTGAGTTCTTCTAGGACTAGAGTTTTACCAAGTAGATATGATGGAGGGTAAGAGAATCAAGGATTTTTTCATGGTAGTGACTATTAATATTCATTATGAAATCTAGTCTGGGTTGAAGAGAAACCAGAGCAAGTTGATGGAGAGTTGGAGGACATTAAACAGTTGGATAGGTAAGGATAAACAGATTAGACTTCTTTTGCTATCTAGAGTTATTGGTGTAAATATTTAAACTAAGGAGACAGTGCCTGGAGATACCAGAAAGTGAGTGACTGAGATGGAGCAGAAGCAACAATTCATTGCCTTTGATGAATGAGTCAAGGAAACAAGAGGCTCTCAGGTTGAATGGTTCATCTTCTTGAATGATGAAGTCCTAGAGAAAGGTGACACTGTTAGGGTAGAGAGGACAACTGTGTAATGTACTGGGGCCAGGGTGTGCAGTCATTAAGGAGTAAGCTAGGAGCTGATGAGGACCAGGAGAGGTCCATGGTATCATGAGGTGCCATGAGCCTCAAAGGAGCTAGCAAAGAAGAAATGTTCAGATGTGGGCTTACAAAGTCAAGAATATATGTACCCACTTCATGGAGGCCCTGGAGGATTACATGACCTCTCCAAATGAGCAAGTGTGAATGTTGGAGTCCCTGGAGACAGCCCATTCATTCAGAGTTACTGTCATCCAGTAATTAATATTCTAGATATTTTTGTGTGAAACAAATTAGGTTCTATTTTTTCAAAATAAGCATAACACAATAGCTGCCATTAATCTATAGGAATGTCCAGAAAATGCTTCTAACTAAAAAGCATTGGAAGGCCTTGTAGCTAAGTGTAATCAAATTCTTTACCATGGGGTGATACCTGTGGCTCGGTGAGTAGGGTGCCAGCCCCATATACCAAGGGTGGCGGGTTCAAACCTGGCCCTGGCCAAACTGCAACAAAAAGTAGCTGGGCGTTGTGGCGTGTGCCTGTAGTCCCAGCAACTTGGGAGGTTGAGGCAGGAGAATCACCTAAGCCTAGGAGTTGGAGGCTGCTGTGAGCTGTGACTCCACAGCACTCTACCAAGGGCAATAAAGTGAGACTCTGTTTCTAAAAAAAAAAAAAAAAAAAATTTCTTTACCATGGTAATACACTCCCAAGTATTAAATGCATACATCAAGTCAAATGCCCAATCAAGAAAACAGTGACCTGGCTCGGTGCCTATGGCTCAAGTGGCCAAGGTGCCAGCGACATACACCTAAGGTAATGGGTTCAAATCCAGCCCTGGCCCAACAAACAACAATGATGGCTGCAGACAAAAAATAGCCGGGCATTGTGGCCGATGCCTGTGGTCCCAGCTACTTGGGAGGCTGAGGCAGGAGACTCACTTGAGCCCAGGAGTTGGAAGTTGCTGTGAGCTGTGATGCCTTAGAAGTTGCTGTGAGCTGTGATGCCACAGCAGTCTACCCAGGGGGACAGCTTGAGGCTCTGTCTCAAAAAAAAAGAAAACAGTGACCTTGAAATATCAAGGAACGCTTATGCTACTTAAATTAAAACTTTGAGATTGAGCTCTCAAAGTTGAAATGTTAAATACAAAGTAGTGATATTACCATTATCATGTAGACTTAGAAACTAAAGAATTTCAGTGTTAGAAAGGACCACAATAGTCAAATTCAAACTCTTTGTTTTCCATTTAATGAAGGAGTTTGAGACAGAGAATCAAGATGATTTCAGAAGCCTAGTCCTGCCCTTTTGCCTTGGATACCACAAAAACAAAACTTTCTGTAAATGACATAGTTTTACCAATTATTTAATCTGGATTACCAGTGAATAACATCAAATGAAAAGGTAGAGAGACTGCAACTTTGTTAGTCAAAGTGTGGCCTGTGGACCATTTCCAGGCATCACCTTGAGAAATGCAGATGTCTTGTCTCACCCCAGACCCTGGGAATCTGAATGTGCTTTTTAACAAGATCCCCAGGTGATCGTGTTTGCATGAAAGTTTGGCAAATACCATTCTAGCAAGTCAGTGTACTTGCAACTTCTAGTCTCCCTGGGTCAGCAGGACCTATGATGCCTGGAGAACTGAGGAAGGGAGCCCCTTGTGGGACAGAAGCGGCTACCATCATCAGAACATTCTGAATTTTGAATATTGTGAAACAACAGGAACAAAGTGTGCTGTGCAGTGGGATGACACATTTTAAGGAATGGATTGCCCTTCCCAGAAAGTGAAGGGAGGAAATTGCAAAATAGTGTGTGGGCCTTGGGATAATGCTGTTGCCTGGGTGGGAAAAGGGAAAGGACTCATGCATATTCTTCAGCCTCCTGTATTCAAGGGTAGTTGTTATTCTTTCACTAGTGCAATTTTTCATTATTACAAACAACAGTGTAAAAATGGACATAAATGAGGATCAAAAAAACGTATCTACTATCTGCAAATACCAAAATAAGTAGAGTATTAGATTGAATCCTGAATCTTTTAGTAGAGTTATCCTCAATTTTGGCTGCATACTGAAATACGTAATAATCTTTTTAAAAAATGCTGATACCCAGACTGAACCCCAGACCAATTAAATAAAAACTGGATGGGGGCAGACAGTGACCAGGGTCACTGTGTTTTAAGCTCCCGAGGTCGTTACTGTGCAGCTGGAGTTGAGAACTGCTACTACAGTAGGTCATTTGCAGCTTTGTGGGAAGAGGCAGCTCTGAGATTCAGTTCTTCTCCAAGTGACAAAGCAAGGGGACCCTCCATCAATAACATAACACAGAGCCAAGCAGAGCCAGCAAAACTCAGGTCACTCTCACTGGCTAGTGGGATTTTCAGGACATTGAAGGAAGTAGGATTTTTTTTTCTTTTCTTGAGGCAAGATCTTTGCTGTGTAGCTCAGGTGTAATCATAGCTCAGTGCAGCTTCAAACTCCTGGGCTCAAAGGATCCTCCCACTTCAGTTTCCTGAGTAGCTGAAACTATAGGTGCACGCCCCCATGCTCATATTATTTTTAATTTTTTTTTTTTTTTTAGTAGAGACAAGTTCTCACTATGCTGCCCAGGCTGGTCTCAAGCTCCTGGCCTCAAGCAATCCTCCTGCCTCAAGCCTTCCAAAGTGCTGAAATTACAGGCATGAGCTACTGCACTTGGCTGAAGTGGAATTTTTTTTTTAACTTCTAAAAGTATATCATGGACTGGGGCTCAAAGGAGTAGGGCACCAGCTCCATATGCCAGAGGTGGCGGGTTCAGACCCAGCCCTGGCCAAAACAAAACATTAAAACAACATATATATATATAGAGAGAGAGAGAGATTTAGAGGGTACAAGGATTTTTTTGATACATGGGATGAATTATATAGTGGTAAAGTCAGGGGTTTTAGTGTGCCTATCACCAAAATAGTGTACGTTTTACCCAATAAGTAATTGTAATTTTTGATCCTTCACCTCCCTCCCAACATCCCCCCTTCTGAGTCTCCAAAGTTCATTGTACCGCTTTGCATGAGCATGTATACCCATTGTTTAGCTGCCACTTGGGAGTATGTGTAGTGTTTGTTTTTCCATTCCTAAGGTACTTCACTTAGAATTATGGCTTCTAGTTCCATCCAAGTTACTGTGTAAGACATTATTTTATTCTTTTTGTGGCTGAGTAGTATTCCATGATGGGTGTGTGTGTGTACATTTTCTTTATCCACTCATCAGTTGATGGGCACTCAGGTTGGTTCCATATCTTTACATTTGTGAATTGTGCTGAGATAAACATATATGTCTTATTGGTAAAATAATTTCTTTTGGGTAGATACCCAGTAGTAGGATTGCTAGATCAAATAGTAGGTCTACATTTAGTTCCATGGGGAATCTCCATACTTTTTTCCATAGAGATTGTACTATTTATATTACCACCAACAGTGTATAAGCATTTCCTTTTCACTGTGTCCATACCGAGTGTACGGTGGCATCATCATAGCTCACTGCACCCTCAAACCCCTGGGCTCAAGCAACTTCCTACATCCCAAGTAGCTGGGACTACAGGCAGCATCACAGTGCCCTGCTCAAACTCCTGAGCTCAAGTGATGCTCCTACCTTGGCTCCTAGCTAGGATTATAGGCATGAGCCACGATGCCCAGCCATTTTTTGACTTTTTAATAATGGCCATTCTATTCGGGGTAGGATGATATCTCATTGTGGTTTTAATTTGCATTTCCCTGATGGTTAGTGATGTTGAGCATTTTTCATAGGTTTGTTGGCCATTTGTGTATCTTCTTTTCAAAATTGCTCATGTTGTTCACCCTCCTTTCAGTGGGGTTATTTGGTTTTTTTCTTGCTGATTTGTTTGAATTCCTTATAGATTCTGGATATGAATCCTTTGTTTGAATGTATAGTTTGAAACTATTTTCTCCCATTTTGTAGGTTGTCTCTATCTATTTGCTCCGTAAATTTCTTTTGCTGTACGGAAGCTTTGTAGTTTAATCAAGTCTCATTTATTAATTTTTCTTTTTGTTGTGTTTGCTTTTGGGGTCTTAGCCATAAATTCTTTGCCTAGACCATTTTCCAGAAGAGTTTTTCCTAAGTTTTCCTCTAGAATGTTTATAGCGTCAGGTGTTACATTTAAGTCTTCAATCTGTCTCGAGTTGATTTTTGTGTGTGGTGAGAAATAGGGATCCAGTTTTGGTCTTCCACATGAGGTGCTCCAATTTTCCCAGCATCATTTATGGAACAGTGCATCTTTCCCTCAGTGTATGCTTTTGTCTGCTTTGTCAAAGATCAGTTGGTTGGAGGGACATAGTTTTATTTCTGGCTTCTGCTCCATTGACCTACACATCTACTTTTATACCAGTACCATTCTATTTTGCTTGCTACAGCCTTATAGTATAATTTGAAGTTGGTATAATGTGATGCCTCTAGATTTGTTCTTTTTGTTTAGGATTGCTTTGGCTATTTGAACTCTTTTTTTATTTCACATGAAATTTAGGATTGTTTTTTCTAATTGTGAAAAATGACATTGGTATTTTGATAGGAATTGCATTCAATCTTGTATATAACTTTGAGCAATACAGACTTTTTTTTTTTTTTTTTGAGACGGAGCCTCAAGCTATTCCCCTGGGTAGAGTGCCATGGCATCACGCTCACAGCAACCTCCAACGCCTGGGCTCAAGCGAGTCTCCTGCCTCCGCCTCCCAAATAGCTGGGACTACAGGCGCCCGCCACAACGCCTGGCCATTTTTTGGTTGCAGCCATCATTGTTGTTTGGCGGGCCCGGTCTGGGGATTTGAACCCACCACCTTAGGTGTATGTGGCTGGCGCCTTAGCCGCTTGAGCCACAGGTGCCAAGCCCAGACATTTTTAAGAATATTGATTTTTATGAGCATGGGATGTTTTTTCATTTGTTTATGTCATCAACAATTTCTTCAGCATTTTGTAGTTCTTCTTGTAGAGATCTTTCACCTCCTTGGTTAAGTACATTCCTAGGGTATTTTATTTTTGTTTTTTGTTTTTTTACAGCTTTTGTAAATGATACCAATATTTTGCTTTGATTTTAGAGTATAGAAATACTACTGATTTGTGTACATAAATTTTGTAACCTGAGACTTTGCTGAATTTATTTTTCAATTCTAGGAGTCTTTCAGAGAAGTCTGTAGGGTTTTCTAGATATAAGATCATATCATAAGCAAACAGGGATAACTTGGCCTCCTCTTTTCTAATTTGGATGCCCTTTCTTTCTCTTGCCTCATTGCTCTGGCTAGGACTTCCAAAGTAGTTTTTTTTTTTTTTTTAGGAGTTACCCTTGGCCATTTTTCTTAAAATTTCAGTATTAACAGTTACTCTTGATGAAATGTTGTGAACTTGGATTATGATGATGGTTGCATGATTCTGTAAATTTACTAAAGTCATTAATTTGCATATTTAGAATGGGTGAATTTTATGATATGGAAATTATACCTAAGTAAAGTTTGGTTTTTTTTTTCCAAGTTGCTGTGTATGCTTCAACATTCACAGTTCATCATGTTAATTAGGTAGTCAGGAAGCCGGTGTCTGTTTTGTGTTACTGGCTCATCAGCATCCAGCCCAGTGCCTGGTAAACAGGGCTGTGTAAGATGTTAGACAAATGAGTAGGTGGGGAAGGATGGGAGGATGAATATCATTACAGCCTTTGGTGGTGGACTAATTCCTAAACTGATGTCAATCATCAGAGATCCCTAAGGTGGATAACACTCAGTGGGCCTTGGTGCCATTGTAATCACTCATGTGTAACCTATTATCTGGTAAGGCACTGACATTAGGGAAGTGGATTTGCATAGAGGCTGAAGTGCCAGGTCTATCATAGAAGACTGTTTATTTACAAGTAAATTACTATAACACAGAAAATTTTCTAATAAACTTAGCTATTCTTATGTCAACAGGGTTATCAGATGGGGAAATTAATTCAGCCATGTTATGACATACTATGCCCAGCATCATCTCAGCTATACCTTCTGGTCGTATTAACTTACGGTGTTATGAAAGCCGAGGTATGCACAGGGCACATGGTTCTCCTGAGACAGCACGCTACATGTGTGAAGTAGGCAGGGGGCTGGGCACGGCATTCTTCTCTGCCCCATATACAGAAGAAAAATGAATGAGGAAATATTAGAGGAAATGTTTTTAACTTTGTGAAGAGTATCCTAAATTAATTGCTTGCTTGCTTGTGTGCTTTTTTTTTTTTTTTTGAGACAGAGTCTCACACTGTCACCCTGAGTAGAGTGCCATGGCCACCTCATAGCCCACAGCAACCTCAAACTCCTGGGCTCAAGCCATCCTCTTACCTCAACCTCCCAAGTAGCTAGTACTACAGGCTCTTGCTAGTACTAAGGCCCAGCTAGTTTTTCTGTTTTTGGTAGAGATGAACTCCCTTCTTGCTCAAGCTGGTCTTGAACTCCTGAGCTCAAGCAATCCACCCCCCTTGGCCTCCCAGCACGCTAGGATTACAGGTGTGACCTTCGTTGCCCAGCCAGTATCCTAAATTTCATCAAGTGAAGTTCTTGGAAAAAACAATTATTTAGACTGATTTGAGGAAATTGTGTGTGAATTAGAGACTGTTTTGTAAATGCAATTTTATTAGTCCTATAATCCTTAAAGAATGACTAGAACAAACACCATGTGATATTTTCTTCTCTGAGTTTCTAGACTAACTATGCTTTGATCATATAGATTATAGTTGCATCATTCCTTGCCAGTGGAAATGTACACTGTAAAGGTTTTTAGTATTCTTTTTTGTGAATAGGTAAACCACCTTCAGGTGTCAACATTATTCACTTCTTACAACTGTTTTTCAGAGATATCACAAGTGTTAACTTCAGCTCAGCTGTTAACCAAATGATCCAAAGTAAGAGATTAACAAATTATAAATTGATGAAGTGTATAATTGATGAGACACTGATGCCAGTGTCTCAGCAGGAGATTGTCACTCATAGCTTCAGGAGATGGATTGCTCTCACTTAGGTGTAGGTATGGGTGAGTCCAATAGGATACTGACACACTTCTTGGTGCTTTTTTCTTTCCCCCGCTCCAGAAACAGTATATACCTTCTTGGTGGTGTCCACAGAGTATCCAGAAAACAATATGGGTTGCAATCCAAAGTTCTTTAAGAATTACACACCAATCAATTATGTTTTGTTTGATAGTGTTAATAAATTTAGATCTTTGTTGGTTTGGATCCAAAAATGGGAATGATTTCAACCATATTTTTTCATTTTATAGTTAGAATTCCTAAGCATTACAGTTTTGGATTTATCCAAAACTACCCTAAAGTGAGATTCCTATGTTGCCTATTTAAAGTTAGTATTGTTTTTAGAAAGCGTAGGTATAGATGACATTTGGAGATGCTGAACAGTGTTGAGTTATGATTCCCCACATAATGTTTGGACTGCAGTTTCAGAACAAGCATAGGTTGGAAGACTTGGATTTGAATCCTGGCTGTGTCATTATAAACTACTCTGTGTTAGGCGAATCACTAAAGTTCTCTGATGTTATTTGCTCATCTTTCAGATTCACCCCACAGCCATTTGAGAATTAAACAAGATAATATTATATATGAAAATATTCTGTGAACTATGAAATGGCACACAGGGGTATGGTATTATATGCCCTTAGCAATAAGCAAATAATTCCTCTTTCAGATCTTTTTTTTTTTCCCTCTCTTTCTCATGAATGCTTTTATATTCCTTAGAACTATAATGAAAAGAGTCTCATTTATTAGGCCAACTTCTATTTATAGCCACAGCCACACTACTAAAGGGTTCAGTTAGAACTTGCCATTATAAATATCATGTTAATAAAACCCAAACTTGTTAGACCAGAGTTACCTATTAATGTGTGTAAAATGCTTGATTTAATGAGAACCCATAGGTCACGGTATTAGGTCCTAATGTACTTTTACCTGTTCACATTGTGATCTACAGAAGGGGATTGATTGAACCTGCTTTGTAAAACAAGCAGGTAACTGATAGTGTTTTGTTTTTAGTTCAAAAAAGTCTTAATTCATTAGATTTAAAGATTTTGCGATCTGGCTCGGCGCCTATGGCTCAACCGGCTAAGGCGCCAGCCAC
>NW_003852400.1:17982338-17986554 GCF_000181295.1 Otolemur garnettii
TGTGATGCCACGGCACTCTACCCAGGGGGGGACAGCTTGAGGCTCTGTCTCAAAAAAAAAAAAAAAAAAAAGATTTTGCGATCTTTATACTTTGAAAGATGCTCCAGTACATACTCAGAAGAACTCAGGACTGACATACGGAAAACTTGAGCTTCTGTGTGTGGATCTATAATAACCTTTTCCACCCTTAGATGATGCACGATTAGGGGTAAGTAGAGTGGCCACTGCACTCTTAAGTTTTAATGAAATGAGCATTGATTACATTGATGCTGACAGTTTTGTACTAGCCTGGCACCTCTGACCCCAACCTGCTCTTCTGGGTACATGCAGCCACTCCAAACAAAAGCAGATAGTTATTGCTCCTTCTAGCTTGAAAGGTGTGAAATAAAACATATAATAGATTTAAAAGTAGTAGTAAGCTTTTTCCTCTCCCAGGATCTAATTTAGACATTAAGTTCACTAGGTAATACTGAGGAGCAATGAAATGGCCAAAGAAAAAGAAGTAATATGCTGATATGAGCACAGCCGTAATTCTTCCACCTTTACATGCATAATCCTTCCGCCCCAAGAAAAGCCTTTCTTAAATTCCTTACATGCAACCATATGACACATACCATAGCTGGACTGCCTCTGTTCTAATCCTGGCACCCCCACCTTCTCTCTGATGACTTTGAACAAATTAATTGTCTTCTCCATGTCTGTTTCTTCATCTGCAAAATGAACATGACAACATTATGCTGGTGATTCAGTCAGTTTATGGAAAGCACAAGGCAGCTGAAACATAATCTGTGCCTATGTAAATAGTGGGTAATAGTACTATTATCTTTCTAAAGCTTAATTTACTGGTGTATCTGGAGTCATTGAATGAGTCCCACTTCTACAGTAAAAAGTTGAATTTTCCTGGCTCCTCTAACTTCAAATTTCATTTCGTGAAAACAAAAATAATGGTTTTTGAAACATTCCACCTGTGCCTGGAAAATCCATTAAATCCTCTGAAGTGATTTGCATCTGCTATTATTAGCATAAAAGAAATTATGCAATGAGGATAGAATGGAAGAGTATTTTTCATTCAGACACAACAGTGACGTTAATTCATGGCCATCTTATTTGTATTCTTGAGCAAGTTATTATAAACATGAACATTTCAGACATTAGTCTCTTAAAAAATAACTTGACAGATTATTCCAGGAAGGATAACTGCATCATATCCTATGCAGACAGTGATGAAAAGGGGAAGAAAAGGATTCACAAGTATTGTGTAATTTAAGACCTTAAACACATTACTAACCCTTTTTCCATAAGGAAGCTGTCGTTCTCAATGACGTTATGAGATGGAGGGTGCAGGTAGGGCGAAGCCTTTGGTATTTCATTAACCTTCTGTTATATTTTGATGCTTCCTTTTCTTAAAATATCAGTGCCAGGGCTCATTTTTTATTAGCTGATTATCTTAGTGTCATTTAATGATAAAGTCCCTAGTTACTAAGGTTTATAGGACAGTTTATAGCCTCCAGCCTAAATGACTCCAGATGGTTTTGATTTACATGGCTCTTTTTTTTTCCTTGCGTGGTTTTTCCGTCTTCTGTTGATTTGTGAGCTATCACTTGCCATCATGGTCCTCTCCACCTCCAGTGGCATTTCTGATTTACTGCCTCTGCTGAGAAGCTGGGTAATCATGCTTATTTAGAAGTGTGTTTTTAAGAAAAGTTCGGAGTAAAGACTTCAGTCTCTTTCCTTTTGTGCTCTAGTGCCTTGCTACAAAGATGGGTCTACAGACCAGCAACATTGGTGTTACCTTTGTTAGAAATACAAAATCTTGAGCCTCCCTCCCAGACCTACTCATTCAGAATCTACTTATTAACAGGATTGCTGGGTGATTTGTGTGCACCTTAAAATTTGAGAAGCCCCACTTCTGCTCATCACCTTTGTGAACAGTTAATTTTCCTACTAAGAGGAACTTTTTTAAAAGGCAAAAGATTTATACAACCTGAAGAGAAATGAGAGAAGAGATACTTTAGCTTACAAATTGCATCTTGCGGCTTGGCACCTGTAGTTCAGTGGTTAGGACACTGGCCACATATGCCAGGTGGGTGGGTTCAAACCCAACCCAAGCCTGCTGAACAACAATGACAACTACAACAAAAAAAATAGCTGAGCATTGTGGCTGGCACCTGTAGTCCCAGCTACTTAGGAGGTTGAGGCAAGAGAATTGCTTAAGCCCAAGAGTTTGAGGTTGCTGTGAGCTGTGACACCACAGCACTCTACCGAGGGTGACATAGTGAGACTCTGTCTCAAAAAAAAAAAAAACCAAATTGCATCTTGCATATAATGTGCCCAAATATTTAACCTCTAGAAATGCAAGAGATTATTATGACATCTAGAAGTGTTTTAATGTTTAATAATAAGTACTTGACAAATATTTTATTTTCTTCTCTAGGATATTCCTGGTGATCTTGGAAGAGTCCGTATCATGGAATCGATCTCTATGATGGGAAGCCCTAAAAGCCTTAGTGAAACTTTTTTGCCTAATGGCATAAATGGTATCAAAGATGCAAGGAAGGTTACTGTAGGTGTCATTGGAAGTGGGGATTTTGCAAAATCCTTAACCATTCGACTTATTAGATGTGGATATCACGTGGTCATTGGAAGTAGAAATCCTAAATTTGCTTCTGAATTTTTTCCTCATGTGGTAGATGTCACCCACCATGAAGATGCTCTAACAAAAACGAATATAATATTTATTGCTATCCATAGAGAACACTACACCTCCCTATGGGACCTGAGACATCTGCTTGTGGGTAAAATCCTGATTGACGTAAGCAATAACATGAAGGTAAACCAATACCCAGAATCCAATGCTGAATATTTGGCTTCATTATTCCCAGATTCTTTGATTGTCAAAGGATTTAATGTTGTCTCAGCTTGGGCACTTCAGTTAGGACCTAAAGATGCCAGCCGGCAGGTATGTATTTTTTAATTTTATTCTTATTTATCTGGCATTTTGCAGTTAAACAACCAAACAAATAACAGATATTTAAAAACCAAATTCTGACATCCTCCAATGATTATCATTTTGAAGATTTCCAAAATAATGTGGAACGCTGGAGGAATGACATGAACTTCTCTGTTATAACCAGTTAATTTAAAGAAAAGGCAAAGTTGGCTGATGAACAATGTGACACGTTGCATTGAGTCTCTCCTGGTCTCCTCAAAAAAAAAGGAACAATAACAAACAAGTCATTTATTTTCCCTTTCTTCTTCCCATCTTTCCTCCCTTGCAGCTATTGGTAATGCAGTATTCCATCTCTGAATGAAATACTGTCTAATACATGTATGATCCTCAAGAAGAATCTATTAGGCATAAATTAAACAGTCATAGAATTTAAAGCCATACAGTTTGTTTTAAGTGTAGATCTTAATCTCTGTGTGGAAAGTAGCTGCAGACTGGATATTTTAGGTTCTCCTTTCACAAATAAGTTTATGGATAATACCTTAGTTAAACTGGAGAAAAAAGCAGATGGGGAGTTCTATCAGTGCCTTTGTGGAATGAGAGTTTTTATTAGTGAACACATAAAACAGAGCACCTTAAAAATCTTTGGAAGGTGTGCTTCTGCATTATAATTAAGCACGAAGGAAAAATACTTGTGTTATTTGTCAATAAAGACAGTTATTAAGGCTGAGTGCTGAGACTCATAACACTCGTAGAGACCAATGCAGGAGGCTCACTTAAGCCCAGGAGTTTGAAGTTGCAGTGAACTCTGATTGCCATTCTGCTCTGGGCAACAGAGCAAGACCCTGTCTCTAAAAGAATAAAAAAGAAATAAATAAAGACAAGTGATTAGATTCATTAGAAAATATTTGGTGTCATTATTCCCAGATTCCTTGATTATCAAAGGATTTAATGTTGTAGAAAATAAATTTAAGTATTGTATCATTGGAGGCTGTAAGTCATGAAAACCATTCACTTTCAAGTCGCTAAAGATGAGTAAAAGAACATATAATTTCCTACAGACCATGTCTGCATTTTTTTTTTTTTTTGCTTATCCACCAAAGTTTAGCAATGGATATAGACCAAACAAATTAGATCCAGGACTTATGAGACAAACTTGAATTTAATCTCTTGCCCACATTTGTGAGGATTTTAATTTTTTAATAGAAAAAAATTTAAATTCAAAATCAAGTTCATAAATACTTTAATTTTTTTTTTTTTTTTTTTTTT
>NW_003852400.1:17986574-18065252 GCF_000181295.1 Otolemur garnettii
TTTTGGCCGGGGCTGGGTTTGAACCCGCCACCTCCGGCATATGGGGCTGGCACCCTACTTCTTTGAGCCACAGGCACTGCCTATTTTAATTTGTTTTTAGAGTGCTTTTTCCCTTATTGTGAACATTTGATCCTTACTTTTAGGTTTGCTATAAAATTTTATAACTTAAGAAACTTTTCCAAACCCCATGATTGCATTAATGTATACAGCTATGATTTAATTAAAAAAAAAAAGAAACTTTCCAAATGGATTGTGACAACTGTAATATATTAATTTAGAATGCTTTTCCTTATTTTCCTATTCCTTTATTTTAGAAGTTCATGAATGTTTGTATAATAGTACAGGGTTTGTCATTCATCCGGGTAATGTTATATAAGATTGATTAACCTAAAGAGCTCTGTACTATCACCATTAGGTAAAATGGGTTTAGCATGCAAATATTTCAATGTGCTCTATTTCAGAGCACTTACACAAACATCTTCAGGGATATATTTAGGAATTTTTTTCCCTCAAACATTGCTTGGAGACTTTACAGGAATATTTTTCTAGCCCTACCTGAGATGACCTACCTGTTAGTAATACTAGCTCACTCCAGCAATGAACTTCGTACTCCATAAATACTTGTTGAATTTTCAAATATATGGTTTTGGTAGTATAGAAGCGCCCTTTACCCACACCCATTTTATCATTAGAGTTCCTAGAAAAGTAATATCTTAGTCTTAGAAAATGGCAGTTGCTTTTCTATTCAAATTAACTAAGTCATATCACGTCATGTTTTTACTTGCCAGATATATCATCACTTAAAAATGAAAGAATTTCACAGATTAACCAATGACATACTGAGATTATCCATGGTTTTTCAAAGATACTTAGTATTTTAATTTCTAAGCCTAAAGGTTTTATGAATGATACAGCATTATGACCTACTTTAGAGGTTTTTAGTTGCAAATGACAATGCGAGTTGGTGCCCATCCTAGCTCTTGCTGAATATCTGTAACAATAGCACTTGCATTCACACCACTAGGCGGAATCACTACAGTCCTAGAACTAGTAGTATCTGTGAGGGGCAGGGAGAGCCAGTCCCGTCCTGCCCCCTACTGGAGTTAGAAGCTAAAGGAAGTAGAGCTTGGCCAGCAGCTCAGACTCCACCTCCACCCTTGGAGGGGAGCTCTTACTTGGCTACTGCTACTGAACCATGTGGCCTCCGTGATTTCCACCTGCCTCCCTTTCTCTCAGAACTCTGCTCTGAGGATTTCAGGTTGCAGCTAGATTTTCCCACATTTTATTTTCATGTTATCACAGGTAGCAAGGACTTTTTTGATTTATATGACATTATTTAAAAATCTATTAATAGGCTAATAAATTAATAAATGCATTTATCTTCTTAACCTAGTCATTTGCACCACTTAAGGCCATCACAAGGAATGCTCCATAGATAAAGTGAAGCATGCAACTCTTACCATTTTTGTAACAACAGTAGTAACAATGTTTCTTTTTATTTTTTTCCACAGGTTTATATATGCAGCAACAATATTCAGGCTCGACAACAAGTCATTGAACTTGCCCGTCAGTTGAATTTCACTCCCATTGACTTGGGATCCTTATCATCAGCCAGAGAGATTGAAAATTTACCCCTGCGATTATTTACTCTCTGGAGAGGGCCAGTGGTGGTAGCCATAAGCTTGGCTACCTTTTTCTTCCTATATTCCTTTGTCAGAGATGTGATCCATCCATATGCAAGAAACCAGCAGAGTGACTTTTACAAGATTCCTATTGAAATTGTGAACAAAACTTTGCCTATAGTTGCCATCACTTTGCTGTCCCTGGTGTACCTAGCAGGTCTCCTGGCGGCCGCTTATCAGCTTTATTACGGCACTAAGTATAGAAGATTCCCGCCTTGGTTGGAGACCTGGTTACAGTGTAGAAAACAGCTGGGATTACTAAGTTTTTTCTTTGCTGTGGTCCATGTTGCCTACAGCCTCTGCTTACCAATGAGAAGGTCAGAGAGATACTTGTTTCTCAACATGGCTTATCAGCAGGTACTGAACATGCTTGTTATTTATCTGACTCTAGTAAAATATTTTATCAGTATAAAGTGCACAGCATAAAATTACCATACCTTGTAATGAAAATCTACTTTTGGTATATTTAAGAAGAAAGAGGTATTGTTCTTCTAACAGTGTTGTTGCATAAGAATTGTGTGGATGGATGGTTCGGCGCCTGTGGCTCAAGTGGCTAAGACACCAGCCACATACACCTAAGGTGGTGGGTTCAAATCCAGCCCGGACCCACCAAACAACAATGACGGCTGCAACCAAAAAATAGCCGGGTGTTGTGGCAGGCACCTGTGGTCCCAGCTACTTGGGAGGCTGAGGCAGGAGACTCGCTTGAGCCCAGGAGTTGGAGGTTGCTGTGAGCTGTGAAGCCACGGCACTCTACCCAAGGGGATGCTTGAGGCTCTGTCTCAAAAAAAAGAATTGTGAGGATGATTCAAAATAATGTAGGGTAAAAACTGCTACCATCCCCTTCTTTGCAGAGTAAAAGCAGAGAAGTAGAGGGTGGGGGGTTTGCCTCCTTTCTTAACGTTACCATTGCAATGATTACTTTCAACATTGAATAATTAATTATTTTAATGCCTTAAAATTGACCATGCTCCAAAAGATGATGAGCCAACTCTCAGTAAATACTGTACATGCAATAGGACAGGACATGGTGCCTCATTCCTGTACTCTCAGCACTTTGGGAGGTCAAGGTGGGAGGATCACTTGAAGGCAGGAGTTTGAGACCAGCCTAAGCAATGCAGTGAAATTCCATCTCTACAGAAAACATAATTTTCTTGGGGGGAGGGTCAGGGCTGGATTTGAACCCACCACCTCTGGCATATAGAGCTGGCGCCCTACTCCTTTGAGCCACAGGCACCGCCCAAAAATTTTTTTTAAATTAGCCAGGTATGATGGTGTACACCTGTTGTCATATCTACTCAGAAGGCTGAGATAAGAGGATCACTTGAGCCCAGAAGTTTGAGGTTACTGTGAGCTGTGATTGTACCAGTATACTCTATCCTAAGTGACAGAGCAAGATTCTTAAAAAAATATATACACACAATAAAATTAGAACTAGCAAAAATATAAAACAGAACAAGAAGTCAAGAGCAGGAGAAAAAGTAGAATATACCTCTGCTGGCTAAGAATGTCTATACCACTTCTTTGGCTTTAAGATTCTGATACAGTGAAAAAGGAGATACTGTTACTTACAAGGCTCTTGTTATCAAAAGCAGAAAAAAATGTAGTTCCTCATGGGAAGCTTTTCTGGCACTTAGTTCTCCACAAAAAAAAAAAAAAAATCTCAGAGTGAGTTTCATGGAAGGAGCTTGATGATGAGGTAGACTATGATTTTCCTCATTAATTCCCAATCCAAAAATGTAATATAGGGAGTTTTACTGAAGCTGTTTAGTGTAGCATTTCTCAACAAAAGCCAAGGACGTTGCACCAAAACAAATATGTAAAAGCATTTGCATTTTATAAGGAGCCAAGGCATCATGGCCCAAGTATGTAGCTTCTAGTACTTAAGCTTATTTCCACAAACCTCAAATAATTTTCTGAAAATTAATAGATTGATGACCTTTAAGCCATTTACTTTCTAAAAAGACTCCTTTTCCTAACTGGACACTAAGGTTTTCATAGTTGCCCAAGCAGCTCCCCTGCCTCCTTGCAATCACTTGCTCACCTTTCTTGTGAGGTCTCTGTTGGACAGCATTTTAAATGCTGCTGCCTGCCTCTTACCAATCCCAGGACTCCCAGTCCCTCCAGCTTACCCTGCTCTACTTTTTTCTTTTTTCAGTAGCACTCATCATCTTCTAACACACTTGATATTTTTCTTGTTTAATATATTTACCATTGTCTGCCTTCCCCCATGAGAATGTGAGTTCACCAGAGGAAGGATCTTTGTTTGTATTGATCACTGATACATGCCCCAGACCTACAACAGTGCCTGGACATTCACATAGCACATTTGTGGTGTGAATGAATGGAAGGGCAGGTAGATCCAGGGCATAGTCCCTGGGCATGCTGTTATTCTGTACTGTTGCATGGACATCAAACAAGAAGACGTTAGTAAGAGCCTTTTTCAACAAAGGAGCTCTGTGGCTTCCTTTAGGGTATTTATATGGTTGCTTCAAGAAACTAATGACTACAAAGTAATTTTTTTTAAAAAATAAAATGTATTGTTATCTAGAACTGGACAAAGTCAAGCTAGTGTTAAGTTAGATTCTGTTTTCCATGACTAGATTATTACTTAAATCAAAACTTCAACTGAGCCAGGCACATGCCTATGGTTCCAGCTCCCTGGGAGGTTGAGGCAGGAGGATCGTGTGAGCCCAGGAGTTTAAGACCAACCTAAGCAACATAGCAAAACACTGACTCCAAAAAAATAAAAGCAACAAAACTTCAGCTGCAGGAGTCTAACCCTTTATTTATACTCTAATATTGTTGGTGTGTAAAATACCACAAGTTCAGGGTTGTCTGACTTGATTATATATGCATTACTAATGTCAGGAAAAGGCATTTGGAAAAATACTGTTTATAAATAAGGCAATTGGACAGTTGGAAAAGGATCCTGACAAAGCAACTCAAATAGCTAAATATTTGCTCTCCAAAGGGCTTTATCATTAGGGAAATCACGGCTTTCTGGGAAGAGAAGGTGAGAAGGAAGAAATAAGTCAGCACAGATACATTATTCATGTGATGGACAAGATTCAGAAGTAGTTTAGAAATTCTCTTACAGAGTGTACCCCAAATACTCAACCAAATGTAAATAAGCTTATAAAAGTACCTCAAAACTAAGTCTAACTGCCAATATCTTCTTTTGCATCACACTCAAACCACCACTCAGCATTTCATGATCTTGGACTCCAGAGTCCCTGTAATGATGATGCCCTGCAAATGTGATGATAGGTTTGCCCCTGTCTGCTTGCACATATGCAAAAAAGGAGAAAGTCTTAGCCTTCTGTTTTGTTTAACTCTCCCTTCCCTTCCCTCATACCTGGAACAGTCCCACCCAGGCGTAGGTTCTTTGTAATGGTTAAACTGAATTAATACAATTTAAATATGTTCATATATGACCGGAGTCTCCTTATGCCAAGAATGGACTCCGTGCCAAATCAGTTAATGTTCTACCAAATAAAGAGAATTCATATCTATTTTCTTGTTAGGTTCATGCAAATATTGAAAACTCGTGGAACGAGGAAGAAGTTTGGAGAATTGAAATGTATATCTCCTTTGGCATAATGAGCCTTGGCTTACTGTCTCTCCTGGCTGTCACCTCTATCCCTTCAGTGAGCAATGCATTAAACTGGAGAGAGTTCAGTTTTATTCAGGTATGTGGGTTGTTTATAAGGGATTGGGCAGCACAGAATTTCATTGTTAAGTGCAGTTGAGTCTTAAATATGCTCCTGATAAATCTGGGGGCTCTTTATGCATCTAGGAATTTATTGTTAGACGCACTCCTGTATTAAGTGAGAGTGGAATAGATGATTATACAGGAAGCCTTTGATAGCACTGCCTGCTACGTTAAGGATGAAGATTATTTTTAAAAGAAAAAAATTGAAAGTGGGGGATAAGTTAGCTTAGATCGAATTCAATGTCAAAAGCCAATTTATTGTTAACCAAATGAATACAAATTATTTTATGTTTTGAGTCATCCCAATCTGTCCAGAAAAATCTTATTAATTTGAATTCGAATGGGAGGTAATTCTGAATATTTTAAAGAAGTGTTTATGTTTACACACACATAAATGTACGTACTGGCAAACTAGGTAACTAGGTTAATGGATAACTAGCTATGAGCCTTACAGATCTTGTTAGTATATGTATTCATTATAGTATAGCTGTTTTATGCCAATGTATGTGTTTGTAAAGAGATTTCAAAGCACTGTGTTGTATAGTAAGTTAAACTTTCACTTTCTCTAATAATATCTAAATAAAAAATTTGCATATTGAAAAAATATACAACTCAAACTTAGACCCTACCTCTATCTTCACAAAACTTGCTCTACCTAATGGTTGACAGCACAATACACAGATTAGTGCATTTTTGCAGATTATTGCTACTGTAGTTGTACACTAAATTTTGTTTCATTTCTTCACCTATTTGTTTAAGTCTATTTCTTTAGGTAATATAAAAATCTCACTAAAATTAAAGACATAACATTTATCTAAATTCATTTTCCCTTTTTGAAGATAAGGGAATGTGAAGTACTTTCCCACTAGCTAGTTGAATTAGACTTCAGAAGAAATAGAAGGCCCTCTTGTAAGAGGTCCTAGACAGTGCAAATTATCATCATAAATTTAGATGAATAATTGCAAACATTTTCCCTGCTAAAGAGTTGACATTTTCCCAGTGAGGTTAGACATGACATCATTTTACTGATGTAATATTGTTTTATGTAACATGAAACAGTTCTCAAAGTAAGCAGTATTAAATGTTAGGGAACCAAAGAATGCTGACCCTTTAGAATTTAACCTGTAAACTGCCTAACTGAAGTACCCTTCATAAAGCCATAAAGCTACTTATATTACATATTAACATTATAGGCTTTTTCATATTTACCTATTAACTAGTGTGTATATATGAATGTCCGTGAGAACACTCTTTAGCATTTAATTTTATCATATATGTATTCATGTATATACAGTCATGCATCAGTTAATAATAGGGATGCATTCTGAGAGAGGCAATGTTAGGCAGTTTCTTCATGTGAACACTGTACATTGTACTTACACAAACCACAGCTTAATTCCTCCTAGGCTACATACCTGCACCCCACATTGCTGTACTGAATACTGTTGGAAATTGTGACACAGTGGTAAATATTTGTGTTTCCAAACATATCTAAACATAGAAAAGGTACAGTAAAAATATGATATTATAATCCTATAAACCAATGTTGCATAATCTTGATATTGATCAACATGTCATTATATAGCACATGACTGTATTTATGAGTATACATGCACACACACTTTTTTTTAATACACAACTGGTGGGAATGTGGACAACCTTTACAAAGAAGACTTTACTTGCAGGTACATGTATGGATAGAACTAGACAGAGGCCATTATCTTAAATGAAAAACCAGAAAGTCAAATACAGTATGTATTTGGCTCATCTGCATGCATTATTCACTTATAAGTGGGAGCTAAATAATGTGTACCTATGGACATGAGTATGAAAAAATAGTCACTGGAGACTTGGAAGAGTAGGAGGGGCTGAGGAATGAGAAATTATTTAATAAATACAATGTATACTATTCAGGTGATGGTTACACTTGAAGCCCAGACTTCAGCACTATGCAATATAACCATCTAACAAAACTGCACTTGTAACCCTTAAGTTTGTATTTATTTTTAAAAGAAGCAGCATTTACCAGTCTATATCAGCACCTATAAGGAAAAGGTAGATGTCTTGACCAGTGATCCTGTTAGAAATCAGTCCTAAGGAAATAAACCAAAATACAGAAAAGGGCCTAAGGACACATTTATAGTTGAGGAAAGTTGGAAGTTAAGTAAATTATCAACAAAAAGCAGTGTTCAATAAATTATTCACATCCATTCAATAGAATATTATAAAGTGTTAATGTCATTTTCATATTCAATGTCATGAGAAAACTACTTTTTTATTTAACATATAATAATTGTACTTATTTATAGGGTACATACATAGTGATCAGAGCAGAGTAGCACATCCTTCATGTTGAACATTCATCATTTCTTTGTGTTGGGAACATTCAATATCCTCCTTCTAGTTTTTTGAAACTACATATTATTGCTAAGTATAGTCATAGATACCACTCTTCGGATAGTGCGGAGGAACACTAGAAGTTATTTCTCCTATCTAACTGTAATTTTGCAGACTTAAAAAATCTCTCCTGATTCTCCTTTCCCCATTCCCTTCCTGGCCTTTCGAATACTTCGTTGTACTTCTTACTTTGATGAGATCTTTTTTTTCTTTTGAGACAGGGTCACTGTCACCCTGGGTAGAATGTCTTGGCATCATAGGTCACAGCAACTTCAAACTCTTGGGCTCAAGCCATCCTCTTATCTCAGCTTCTCAAGTAGCTGGGACAATAGGCCCATGCCACAAAGCCAGGCTAGCTTTTCTATTTTTAGTAGAGATGGGGTCTCACTCTTGGTCAGGCTGGTCTCAAACTCCTGAGCCCAAACAATCCACCCACCTCCCAAAGTGCTAGGATTACAGGTGTGAGCCACCAAGCCCAGCTGAGAGCAACTTTTTTTTTAGCTTTCACAATGAATAAAACATGTAGTATTTAACTTTCTGTTCCTGTCTTATTTCACTTAACACAATGTCCTCCATTTCAATCCATGTGGCCTCAGGTGACATGATTTCATTCTTTTTTATTGCTGAATAGTATCCCATTGTCTTTCTTGATATAATTAATGCAAGAATCAGAGTACTAAGCTGTATTCAATATGGCCTTATTTATATCAATATAAACATAAGGTATGTATGTAAGTAAATAACTATATATGTATCTATGAAAATGTTAAACATTGTTAATTTGGTAGAGGACAAAGACTAGCCTGATAATATAAGACAAAATAGTTTTATCAAAATATAACCATGGTGACTGCTGAGTGAGCGGTCAGTAAACACACACACCCAAGCGTGTCCATATAGACATAGGAGCTGGATGAGTTAATTTATGAATTTATATTGTTTGTTTCTTTTTCTTCCTTCTCTACCCCAAGTCTACACTGGGATATGTCGCTCTGCTCATAAGTACTTTCCATGTTTTGATTTTTGGATGGAAACGAGCTTTTGAAGAGGAGTACTACAGATTTTATACACCACCCAACTTTGTGCTTGCTCTTGTTTTGCCCTCAATTGTAATTCTGGGTAAGATCATTTTGCTCCTTCCATGTGTAAGCCGAAAGCTAAAACGAATCAAAAAAGGCTGGGAAAAGAGCCAATTTCTAGAAGAAGTTATTGGAGGAACGATTCCTCATCTCTCCCCAGAGAGGGTCACGGTCATGTGATGTGAAGTGGTGCTCACAGCTGCCATCTAAAGTTCTACTCATGCCATTATTTTTACCACTTCCTCTGTGTTTGGTTGCAAGTGTGCTGTCCAATTCCTGTGGGTGGAAACTTGTTAAATGAAATTTCAACAGAATTAGTAATAAAACATTCTTCAAGTTAATTTTCACAAATGTCATGTTTTGACAATATGATTTATGTAGTCAACATACTATTGAAAGTTGGGAATTTTTTGTTTTGTTTTGCACAACTGTAACAGTATTATTATTTTAACAACATTTCATAATCAGGAAAAAATAATAGTTAATAATATAGATATAATGTTAAAGACAATTTGCAAACCAGCAGAAATTTAAGCTTTTAAAGTAATTCAGTAGATATACTTTTTATCCTGAAACTTAAGTAAGGTTTTAGTTATTATCCAACTTAAGAAATAGAAATGCATAATCACACATTGTTTTCAAGAAAGGACACATTCATTAGCATCTAGGTAAGGGTGCATGGTAACGTCCCCATATTTGTCTCATAAATAGGGTTTGAGGAATGTAATTAATTGTACAAAGTAAGGTGATTATGTGAACAAATACAAATTTAAAAGTCAAATTAAACCTGAAATTATGTTTAAAATACATTGAAGACATCAAATACATATTGATAATGCAAATGAAATTTTATTTTTTATCACATTACAAAACAGCTTCATTTTCATATTACTATTTGGACAAGGGAGAGGTAATATTTAGCCTCTAAAACTGCTATCTCTAATATAGTACCAATCCTGGGAATTGTATAATTATTCCTAGCTGGAGCAAAAGTATCAAGTTTATACACAGATAGTTGTCAGCTGATCTCTCTCATTAAGCTTACCCAGTGACTTCTCTCTGTGGTATGGGATTTTACTGATGTTCATTGAGAGATTATAAGGTGCCAGGCATGGCTCTAAGTACTTTACTCGCTAGATAGTTTTCGTGTTCATTTTACATCTGACAGACTGAAGGCTAGAAAAGTAATTTGCCCCAATTCACACGGTTAATAGTGGCAGAGTGAGTGTTTAAGTCCTGGTAGTATTATTCCAGAGCCCATGGTTTTAACCATTAGGCAATACAGTTCCTGCTCCATCTCCATCCATTAGGTTCATGATGACAGCCTGGATGCTGCTTCTTTTGTATAAAGGCACTGACATTCTTTAGAGTGGGATGTATGTATCCAAAAGATGTATGCTACTTACCCTGTTCGAACCTGGAACATGAGCCTGGACACACATGGCAGTCCATATGCCTTCCTGTGCAGTGACAGACTCAAGCAGAAAGAGGACCAGAGCAGTGTTAATGAATTTTTTTTTTTAATTTCTGTAGAGCTGGTCATCTCCTTGTCTCTTCCTGCCTACACAAGCATTCACTCCAGAGCAGTTTACAAGCATACAGTATATTAGGATAAGGGGCTGATTATAAATCTATTCTGGAGACATACAGTTATACAGATTACTCATAAAATTTTTCATTGCTGGCATTCCACATTTAAATTGCATTTTGTTCAAACCTTAGTTAGAGCGGCCTACATACGTCCCATTTGCTCTTTTCTTATTGAAATAGAAAGTTGCAGACAAGATACAATTCTATGCATTCCTCTCCTTAAACATTTCTAAACTTACCCACTGAGGTAGTACTGAATTTAGCTGCTGAAAATAAATAGGCTTTTATTTAGTGGACGCTGCTTTCCCACCAATGGCTCTTTTCCTACTACTGCCTTGTCAGTTTGGTAAATCACTCGTGATTCTCCATTGTTCTCGTCTTGGTGAATTTTTGTCTGTTATACTTTCTCATTGAGCTCTCCATTTTCTTTATTTTAATTATATTTCTCCCCTCTTGGTAATCACTTGTTAATTTTTCATAGGATTTCAGTAGAGTGATAATAACTTGTAAAAGTAAATACCTAAGCATACTAGTATAATGAACTAGTGAAAATAACAGCATATTTTTGATATTTTCTTGTTCCTTAATTTTCCCTTTCCTAAGACCATGCTTCAGCCATTTAATGTGAAACTATGAAATATTTCTAAAAGTTAGATGACTGTTGAAGTATATATTTTGCACATGTATATTAAGTAGCCAGTAATATAAATAAAATTATCACTATGACTGATAGTGATAAATGGGGCCTTTGAAAATATGAAAAACAAACTTTTATGAAAATGTATAAAAGATGGCAACTGTTGTTTCAAATGGCAACATCTCTTTTCAGTACTATAATGGAATAATGTCGACATTTTAGAATAAATATAATACATTCATTATAATTCTACGTGTTTAAAAGCCTTTCTAAAATGCAAAACTATTGACTTTTAATTGGTTTATTTTCGCATGTGATTCTTTTTCTGTATTATCATTCTTCATAATTATTTTTCTGACTTTTGGCCTCAGACGTAGGACTGAATTCTGCAATTGCTAGATGTGAGAAAGTGGTGATGGGAACTTTTCAACAGTAGAAATTTGTTTCTTGGTCTGTGTTTTCAGAAGTGCCCCTAAGAAAATTGTAAGAATGTAGAACGCATACACGGTCATAATCCTATGCAAAAAAAAAGTCAAGTAATTTTTTTTCCTGTAAGGGAAAACACCATGAGCTGTATCATGCTACTTAGCTGTTGTGTACAGATTTCATATGTCTCCTCTCTTAAGAATATTTAAAATCACATTTAAATATGAATATATTCATGCTAACATTATTTTTCAAAATATATGTGGAAATTTAGCCCAGATTGTCTACATGTGAGATTTTAATTTAAATTTTAAAATATTTAAAAGTATGAATAAATTATATTTGTAGGTATTTATCAGAGATAATTATTTTGTGCTACATACAGGATTGGCTAATGAGAGCTAGTGTTAAACTACTTGATTAATTTCTTATAAATCAACATAACCTTGGCTTAAGGCATTTTACTTTCAAAATTAATTTGATAATAACTTAAGGTATATTCATACTTATGCTACATTTAAATTATAGAAATCATTTGTGTAAAAGGGCTTCAAAAGTACATCATATCCAATTTATTATTTACGTCTTATGTGATATGATAAAACCTTAATTATTTTTAATTGCCATATGCCATTAAGCTATTTCATAATAAATTCTATATAGAGATTTCTCCCCAAAATAGGTTTATTTATGATACTTAAAGTTTCTTATGTGATATTTTAAAGTGCCATAAATGTAATTCATAAATATTTCTCTAGGAATACTATACCACTGAACTTAATTATACCTGCCTATAAAAATCTTATTTTGAAATAAGTAAACAACCTAAAATACTGTATTGAAATTATTTTGTAAATTCATGACTTAAAGCAGTGCACACACCTCAGTCCAGTGTCAAAATTTATATTTGTGATGTGTCATCATGAAAATGAAATGTTTCACTCTCAATTATCCATCAGTCAGTAAAACAAATGAAACTGGAATAATTTTAGTGGAAGCACAATCTGTTCTTTAAGCAGTGAATTTTACAAGAATGAATAGATTCTTTGATTTTTTAGTGTGAGGAAACTATAAAGTGCTTAATTCTCACGTACGCTGTTCATGATCTAAAAACTGTTTTGTCAGTTTAACACACATATATACTGAGTTTCTTTTTTAACTTTCCAAACCATTTAATTTCCATCGCGCCTTTATCCAGAATTACAGCAGAGTGTATGGATTCTCCTAGGGGCTAAATTAAATCACAGAATGCTTTTGTGTGGTCTTCACATTTTCCAACTTTAAAAAAGAATTCTCTGGAGATTTTCTTTAAAGGTAGCTTGCAGATATCCAGCCTGAACAGGGAGTGGAAGTTGTCTGCCAGAGTCTATCTCCCCTACTTCTTTAAAAACTACTGCCCATCAGATTCCTCAACTGTCCTTGCAATAAGGCATACAAGTGTCTGAGTGGGGGCCTATGAGAGGGTCTCCTCAAAGACGAGCAGGATGTGTTCATAATCCTCCCTTCATCTCGCTGCTGGGATTGTGGATATACACTGGGTATACGGGATCCCTGACAGTTGTCTGCAGAGGATCAAGGCCATTACCCTAATGAAGGCAGATTAGAAGACCTTGACTACTTCTTTACTTCAACTGCTTTTTCCAGCATTTAAGCCATTGTAAATTTGGCTTTCTTTGTTACATGAAGTAAAAACTAATCCTTTTTGGCCTTCCGTTCTTTGCCATGATACCATTTAACAGTGTTGAATAAAATAGACTGCAATAATTCTTACCTTTGAAAGCTTTTAAAGGATAATGCGCACTTGATTTTCCATTGTTGATTAATTATACTCATTTTCTTGCCTTGATTCTTCATTAGATATTTTGTATCTGCTTGGAATATATTGTCTTCTTTATACCTGTGTAACTGAAATTTACCAAAACTCTGTAAATCTCCAAAATGCCATATCAAATTATATGCCATAGTTTTGTATCATTCTCATAGATCTGCCTTATAAACATTTAAATAAAAAAGTACTATTTGATGTTTTAACTTCTCTTGTGATGTTGTCTACAAATGGATTTTTTTTTCCTTCCTGAATAACAATTTCAGTTAGTTGAGGGAGGCCAACTAATACTTTTCAGAGTATTTCTTTTTAGAACCATCCAGAAAGCAATACACATGATAGTCTTGTTTTGGAGGGGTTTTGTTTTTCTGTCTTTTACCAAAGTAGTCATTTAGAAAAACCTTCATTTAATGTGTTGGCATTCTTAAAATGATTTCATTTTATTAGTATTCATTAAGCATCTTTAAATCAGGAGACAACAATATAGCTATTTTGTAAGCTCCCTGTTAGCAGGAATTTTGTGTATAGTACAGTATGGTCTAGGCAGGCATCCTCAAACTACGGGCCATATGCGGCCCACCAAGGACATTATCCGGCCCGCTAGGTGTTTTTGCCACCACTGCCTGTCCTGCTTAGCAGCCAATTCATCCCAGGGCCCACAGTCTGCCCCTCCAACGTCTGAGGGACAGTGAACTGGCCCCCTGTTTAAAAAGTTTGAGGACCCCTGGTCTAGGGTAAATACTAAAGAGGTATCATAGTGAATCATGACTCATTTTTATAGGAAATTGTGTTTTTATCACCAACATCCATGCAGCCATGCCTAATTCCTCCTGCCTCTTCCTAACAGCCCTCCCATCACTGCCCCACCTCTAGCCTTCCTCCCTCCAGTTGCCTGGAGCTGCCCTGTAGTCCTAGAAAGAAGCCACTGCTGCTGTCACTGCCACCACACTGCTGTATGTTGAGGAGTCCTATGCGCTGACCAGTAACAAGGAGAAACCAGCCTTGGGCCTGTGCATAGCATCTGTGGAAGCTCTGGCCTCCCCAGCTGCTGCCTAGAAATGCATAAGTGCTCATATCCTGAGAGTAGGATTACCAGGTAAAATACAAGCCTCTCAATTACATTTGCATTATAGACAAACAACAAATAGCTTTTTATTAGAAGTAGGGAACCTTTTGGGGGAGCTAACCCTCGCAACCCTGCTTAAGGAGTGAATTTTAACCAAGGAGATACAGCAACAAGATGTAGCTAGTAGATAAACTCTCCCTTCCTTTCACCCAGATGGGCTGTTCCAAAGTGTAATAATTCCTAAGACCTTCATAGAAATATCCTCAAAGATCAAGCAATTAACTGCTCTTAATCCAAAGCCATCCCCAGTTCAGTACCATCTACCTTTATGCTCCCTTCTCTCCTGCCTCACTTCCATTTTTTCTTCCTTCTGCTTCCCAGAGATAGCACTGCCCTATGAAGTGGCAGCAGGTGAGTATTGGTTGCTGTGCGTTTGTGGCAGCCTGAGGAACCTAGGCTAGCACAGTACTTTTGGCAGTGGATTCTTCAGATGGAAAGTCATACATGACATAAATGATGATTTTGACAAAGTCAGGCACTGGGGCCTGCAGGTTCAAAATCCAAATTTGTTGAAACCCCTGAGAGTGGATACATTCCTCAGGGACAGATTCACCTTGATCAAATGTACAGTGATAGAACATTAAATCAGAATAGTAATTTATCACTACTGTGAAAACTATCAATGTCCTATAGGCAAGAATGCCATTATTGCCTTAGCTAAATATATTCTATTACTGAATCTGTTGTTTGTAAGAATTCATATCATAATCCAAAGGATATCAGTAGCTATTACGGGCTGTATTGTGACCCTCCAAAATTCATGTGGCAAAATCCTAACCCCCCACTACATCAGAATGTGATTTTATTTGGAGGTAGTGCCTTTAAAGAAGTAGCTAAGGTAAAATTAGGTCATATCATTGAGCCCTAACCCAACACATAACTGGTGTTGGGCAATGCCTGTGGCTCAAAGGAGTAAGGTGCTGGCCCCATATACCAGAGGTGATGGGTTCAAACCCAGCTCTGGCCAAAAACTGCAAAAAAAAAAAACAAAAACAAAAACAAAAACATGACCAGTGTCCTTACTAGAAAAGGAAATCAGGTTACAGTCAGGCACAGAGGGATGACCCTATGAAGAGAAAGGGAGTCAGTCGATGGCAAGCCTGCCAACACCTTATCTTGGACTTCTCGCTCTGGAACTATAAGGACATACATTTCCATCGTTTAAGCCACCCAATCTGTGTTATTTGTTATTGCAGCCCTCGAAAACTAATACAGGATCCATGGAATAAGAACAAGTTGAGTTAGTTATAGAACTTGAATAATTAATAGTATTGGATAAACGTGTCTGATTAATCCTGTCCCACAATAAAAATAGTTTTATCCTGGGGTTACTTCACTGTAACCTCCCACCTATAAACGCAATAAGTAGTTCTAAAATCTCAGGAACATTTTTATTTCATGGACATACTCCTATTGGAATGAAGTTTTGATTGGGCCTAAGAAGCTCTTAAAAAATTCTTCATTTATTACCATTTATTTAGTTTTCCACTAAACGTGAATAATAGTTCCTGTGGCTTCCGATTTAAAAATCACTTGCACTTTGGATTACCGTTAGTACTTTTAGTTAGAATGGTTGACTTCAGGATTGGCTGTTCTTTTACTTTCATTTTCTGTTCTCTGTACTTCTTATTCCCAAATTTGCACTAATGATTTTATTGGAAAGAGGTAAATTACTTTGGTTTTGTTTTTAGGCTTTGCTTCTGTACTGTGAATTTGAAAGAGTTTTTAAAATATGGAGGTATATTAAATCCAGTTTTTATACATTTGTTACAAGCCAACCTACTAAACCTATAATTAGATTTTATGAGTTTTAAAGTTCTCAATTCAAAATAATTTACTCTGACTCAGAAAGGAATAACATTTGCTTTAACATTTAGAACATCTGGCATTAGTTTAAAGGCTACCAAATTCATATGTAATCTAAAATACTTAGAAATGTTCTTAATTCATGTAAATATAATTATAGATATGATTATAAATAATTATAATTTTAGGAAACATTGATAATTAGGCAGAGTGCAAATGAAAAATTAGAAGGAAAAAATCAGAACCACATTATTGTTTAATATGTTCATTTAAAAAATAGGTTTTTTTGGTTACTTTTTAAAAGTAAAAATTATGTGTAGGTCAATATTATTAAGACTTCTAGTTGGTTTCTTTTGTCATTGTCATTGTTTGAGATAGTCTCACTTTGTCACCCTGGGTAGAGTGCTGTGGCATCATTGCTCACAGCAACCTCAAACTCTTAGACTTAAGTGATCCTCTTGCCTCAGCCTCCCAAGTAGCTGAGACTACAGGTACATGCCACAATGCCTGGCTATTTCCGCAGACTGGTTTCCAACTCCTGAGCTTCAGTGATCCATCTGCCTTAGCCTCCCAGAGTGCTAGGATTATAGGCATGAGCAACCATGCCCAGCCTTAAGACTTCTAGTTAATCTTTAAGTCTATGGGTGCTTCTAAGAAATTTCAATTTCTTAAAGATACTAAATTCCATAGAATTGTTATCAAAATGAAGCATTTCTGTTATCTAAGTATTCATTTCTCATGTTTTCTACACTTTCTCTTTTGCTGAAATAATTTACCATTTCAGCAGGCATTTCACTTTTTCATTCATCCATTTTTTGAATCACAAAAGATCAATGAATAATTACTAAAATTAAATCCACATACCTAATTTGCACAGAGCTTTTAAAAAGCTTAAGCCTTGTCCACTTACAAAGAAGAAAAATAAATAAACCCAATGTAAGAGAAAGAAAGACATGGGACATGGAAATGGAATAATTAGTGAAAGCCAATTTTATGGAGACTTAAAACTACTCTGAAACAATAGTGAAAACACACATGAGCACTGATCACCTTGTTAAAACGGAGATTCTGATTCAGTAGGTCCACCATGGGGCAAGAGATTCTGCATCCCTAACAAGCCTCCCTAGGTAATGCCTATGCAGGTGGTCCAAGGACCCCATTTTGAGTAGCATGCACCTGGAATATTTACCTTAACTCTGGCTAATTTATAGAATGCTTTAACTTGGCTTCAAATCAAATTTAAAAAGTAATTTTTAATTCCTGAAATCTTTAATGAACAATTATTGAGTAGCTAGTGTGATCTGTACCAAAAGTCCTCAAGTATGGTTTCCAGACTAACAGCATCAACATCACCCAGGAACTTGTTAAAAATGCAAATCCTTGGGTCTCCCCCTAAACTTACTGAAGCAGACATCCTGCAGATGGGTGTCACAAGTCTGCCATTTTAATTGGCTTTCCAGATGATTCTGATATACACTGTTTTCAAAACCACTGCTCTAGGCAGTATGTGGAGGGTTTGGGGTACATCTTAAGTGATTCTCCTTGCTTTCAAGAATCTTAGTACAGTAGGGAGGGATTGTGCTGCTGAACCAGAAAACACTGTTAAATACGTGGCGAGTACAAAAACAAAATGATGGACAAGGTAGCTCCTAAAATAGCAAAGGAGGTAAAGAGGATTTCCTAGAAAAGGTCACGTAAGCTGAGTTTCATCAGAAGTTAGTCATCTGAAGACAGGAGTATTTACAACATAGTGCAAAGGTAATGCAGGAGACAGCTTGGCACCTTTGTGATTTTCTGGTGCAGATCACACTAAGTATTCAATAAACACAAGGGAATCCTGCTTATCCTTCCTGGTGCCTCAGAATGAGGAGAGATGAGGAGGGAGATTGCAAAGGAAAATTTGCCACTTAAAGCGGAGTTTGCCTAAGAGTTACCAACTGACTCTTAACTTTCAACACAATGGGCTGAAGCTGATAAGGGTCCATAAACCTTAATGACCTTGGCAAGTAAGACTCCTCACTAGACCTAACTGAAGACACTTTCCTAACTAATGAACAATGATATTTTAACTGTGTATAGATCTATATATTCTTTTGGTCCGATAGCCATTAGTGCCAGTTTCCAATAGATACCTAATTAACATAAATCCCATGAATTCCCACTTTGTAACACTTATAAGCCCCTTTTTCCTTCCTCAGTGAAATTCTTCATGGGGAAAGTTCTCTTTTCTGGTAATAACAAACATACTTTGTTACTTATTTATTTTTAACTCTAATGGTATTTGTTGTATTCATTGACAGGTGAAAAGAGACAAAGATGGAATTCCTCAAACACTCCACGTTCAGCCACCTTGAGTGAGTTACTCACAGAATTCCATTGTGTTTATCCAAGTATTAATCAGTCTCCTGTCAATGTGGTATTCTCAGCCTGTGCCACAGCAATTAAGGTTATGTGAATACAACACTTAACTCATCGTATTCTCTGTTAGACCTACTGAGCTGTAAGGCCTGAGGAGAGCCTTAGAGATACCTATGAGTAGCAAGGTAGCAGAGTGGCACAGTAGAAGTAGGCTGGGTCCATAAAGATACCTATGAGTATCTGTAAAGATAAAAGAAAAAAATAATGCGAAGGCCTAAGCAAGGGAGTGTCAAGAAAGGGAGAGTGGTCAGCAGGGTAAAATCCTACAGACAAGTACAGCAGAACAAGGACAGAAATGTGTTCACAGGTTTTGACCACAAATGTTGGTGATCTCAGAGCAGTTTCAGGGGGCTGAGGATGAGGAAAGTGAAAGAATGACAAGAATGGAAATAAGGACTGCAAGTGCTCAGTATTCTCTGAAAGAACTTGGTCTTCTTGGCAGCAAGTGATGCCAAGCCCAATCTAGTTTTTCCATTTCTGTTTTAGGGCCAGAAATGGCATTCAGTGTTTAAGGTGAAGGAACTTTAGAAATCATGGATTAATCTGCTCATTCTACAAATGAGGATAGAAGCCCTGAGATGTCAAGTGAAAAATTTTTTCATTGGGTTTATGTGTAATTTTAAATCTAAGTTGTATAGAAGTTATAAAAACATACCTTTAAATCTTAAAGATTATCTGGAAGTTTAAGTATGATTAAAAGAGTTAAAGGATTTTTAAAAAGTTTTTGCAGCCATGGTGTTTGGAGTTGTTAAATTATACTTATGATCATCATGAGCAGCTTTCCTTTCTTGTATTAAGGATACAGTAGATAGATAACAACAGTAATAGTAAAGTTTATGATAATCTTGATTATACTGGGTGCTTATTATCTTCCAAGCACCACTTAAACACTGTCATCTCTCATTCCTCACGACAGTCCTATATTATAGAACCGAAAAGTGGGGCTTCCAATAGTTACTTTGCTAAAATTTTAGCAATTTGACCCCAGAACCTTTTTAACATTGTATACAATGCCTTTTGTTGTTGTTCTTTAACTATTGGCTGGGCCACTAACATACAAAAGACATAAAAAGCCAGGAATTTATGAGAGTGGTCATTTCTCTGGGGCGAGGTAAACTGCTCTGCTTTCTCTTTTTTTCTTTTTTTTTTTTTTTGAGACAGTGCCTCAAGCTGTCCCGAGTGCTGCCGCATCAAAGCTCACAGCAACCTCCAACTCCTGGGCTCAAGCGAGTCTCCTGCCTCAGCCTCCCAAGTAGCTGGGACCACAGGCGCCCGCCACAACGCCCGGCTATTTTTTGGTTGCAGCCATCATTGTTGTTTGGCGGGTCCGGGCTGGATTCGAACTCACCACCTTAGTTGTATGTGGCTGGTGCCTTAGCCACTTGAGCCACCGGCGCCGAGCCAACTGCTCTGCTTTCAACACTATCCGTCCATCACAGTATCACCACTGCATACAGTATACATCCCACACCCCTCCATTCATGCTAGTTTTAAGCAAGGCTACCAAGACTAAAACACACAGTGCGCCCAAGGGCCACTCCCCGCCACGTACAGGGAGTGCCCTTCTCCCTCCTTCTTGCTTTGTCCTTCCTGCCTTCCCCCTGACTCTCGCCTGCAAAAGCACTGAATCCCGAACGCAGAAGTACCAATTGGGTCTTTGTGTAGTTTGGCTCTCTGGGTTTCCGTAGCAGCCGCCTCTTCTGGCCCCGCCCCCTAGCAACGCGCTGGCTTGTGTTGACACCTGGCGAGCCGGAGGCACTTGGGCCTGCCGGTGGGCTATTGCGACGCAATGCGGGCGGTGTTGGGGTGACCTAGGCCACCACCGGACCTTCGGGGTCTTTCGCAACTCTAGCAGCTCTCAGGCTGCCTTACCCTCTCGGTGAAACCCTCTTCGAGCCCAGCGGCCGCAAGCACAGTGTGGAGCCGGAGGATCCCTCCATTGCCCACTCCCCTCCCCCTGCACTCAGCCATGTTCACAGCGGAGTCCACTGGGACTGCCGAGGCCCCCGTGCCCTGCTACAGGATCAAGTCCAGCAGTTCCCGTCCAATCCAGTTGGTTGGGGTGGTGACGGAGGACAAGGAGGCCCAGGTAGGGAATAGTGTGTGCTTTGGGAGGAGAGGGGAATAAGATCAAGGGGCGGGCGGGGAAGAGGGGTGTGTTAGAGGGAGACTAAGCCTGGTAGTGTTCAGGGTGGAAATGAGAACCCGAGTGGAGATGGGGGAACCCTCGGGACGGAGGTTCCAAGCACAGAACTGGTTCCTCCCTCCCCCGAGAACTGCGCAGCCTGTGAGGGGCCCTGACTGTCGTCAGCCAACCTGTCTGGGGACTAATTCAGCTTTATCCTGGAGCATTCCACTGAACTGAGTAGGCGGAGTTTTGCCGAGCTACTTTGAAAAGTTGTGGTCTCGAGGGAATTGGGAAGAAAGGAATCATTCTTAGCCAGATTTGATTTGATGACCAGATGACTTGCTGCACTGGGTTTTTATACATAGATCTTTGTTGTCAAATGATGTTCTTGAAATAGGTGTAAATTCTCCCATCCTTAAACTTTGCTCTTATTCTGGAGGGGAAGAATATGCTGTTAAAATTAGAAATTAAGCGTTTTTTAAAATATGAAATTGGAAGCTGATTGTTATAGGTTGGGTCGGAGAGACTTGGGAAAAAAACAGAACTGATATGTTTTATTGTGCTTGTACTGTATTTATGTTGAGTTTGCTTTGTATTTTGTATTGCATACAAAATAAATACTTCAAGTTGGTCTGTTGGGAAGTTTCACCCGCAATGCCGGCTTGGATATCCATTCATGATGGACGTGTTTAAAAACCCCGGGTGGTTTATTTCATACAAGAGCTCCACTGCTCCCCCCAGAGAGCCTTCACCGTGGCTTGAAAGCCGTGAATTCTATGGAGGAAACCTTTCCCGCCTCACACTAACCGTGTGGCGCCACTGTGGGAATTCCTGTTGACGCTTCACAAGTCTCAGACTGCGTCAGGAACTCGGTCTCTTGGTCCACGGTCTGGAGCCTTGAAGAGTTCCTTGGGGGTGGCCAGTTGACTGGGGACCTAGTCTCCCAAAAAATAGGATTGCGCTCTCTGAGGAAGGTCAGACATTTCCGTGGTAACCTGCAGAGGAACAGGATTTTTGCATGAGGAACAGCAGGTGCTAGGGGAATTTACCTAATCTGTTTTGTGGAAGTATTTCCAGTACTGGAGTGGAGAAGAACTTTGGAGAAATCAGCACTACCACCATACTCTCAGGCATGGGGCAAAACTCGCGAGTAGGTGAATTTGGTTACTGATGGCTTTCTTTCTTCTTTTACTTGGTGTAAAAAAATTTGGGCAGCATTATATGAGGCAGGCAAACATAGGTTAAAAAGGAAAAAGAAATACTTTTAACAACTCATTGCCAAAATTGTTCACAGTATACCAAGTAAAACAAAGAAAGTATATGTCTGTGTGTTCTTTCTCCTGCTTTTCTTTCATTACTACCACTACTTCCAGGACTGAGGATTCTGTTCCAGGAAGAAATCTATCAATTTACATTAAATTCATATTCTTTGTTAATAACTACTTCTAGGAGTAGTAACATTTTTGAAGTATTGAGCGAAAAGGTAGTTTTTACCCAAATGAATGAAGTAGAACAGGAAATTTTTTGAGCTGGTTTGTAGATCACTCAGTCTTGGTTTTGGTTTGTGGTTGTTTTTACAAATGAGAACCCCAAACTCACGAAGAGTTCACTGAGCGTTACTCAGTTTCTTTACTCATAGGTGGGGTCTAGAGTTCCTAGAACTATGAATTTAACCTTTTAGACCTCTGCCTCGGGCCAGTGGAAGAAAGACCTTTGGAACTCTTAATGTTTCCAATTTTTGCAAACTATTCCAAACCTGCCATCTTCTCCTCTACCTATACTTTAAAGATAGCATATCCTTGTGGCTTCAATTCAGTAAGCCAGCTCCATCACTTAACCCAGCTGTTACACCAAAGGCAAATGTCTTAACTTTTCTGTCAAATGGAAAAAATGAGAGTACTCGTATCCATTGTAAAAACTAAATAAAGTAACTTAGATAGAGAATTTGCACAGTGCCCTATATACTGAAAATATGCTATTATCAATATTATCATCATCATTATCATTCTTTATTCAGGGAGTTAGAGGTCCTAAAACTTACTTGGACCTTAAAGCTAAGGGATTCTCTGGAATTCTTAACATTCCCACTGGCTTCCAGGATGTGCAAGTTGAGACTGTGTCCCCCTGAGATAATATTTGCTTTAATCCAGAGTTTGGTCTGCTCACTTTATTTCTTCAGAGATGTTTCTAAGTGGCTGCTGGAGATGTCTTAATATAAAATTGACACTTTGGCTCAATAGCTGTTTTGTATCATTTTTCTTTATTGTAGACCTGAATTCAAAGGATTTAAGTTATCCTAGTCTGAGTTTACATCATTGAAGAAATTGGCTTAAATGTTTACCTAAGGCAGCAGGAAAAATGTGTGGATCATTTTGCTCATTTTTTAAGATGTGTATTTAATTTTGCTTTAAGTAGTGAGGTTTTTTTTCATCTTTCACAAAAATAATTTATAAAAGGCAATCACTACTGTAAATATTCTCTAAGCTACCATAAATGATATTTTCTGAATATTAGATTTTTCTGACTTCACTACCTTTGAAACATTTATAGATGGAATTGTGGAAAATGTAAATGGAGATTATGAGTGAAACTATTAATAAATGGGGACAACAACATTTAGAATCTGGAATTTAGAAACATTCAGAGATGTTTCTAAGTGGCTGCTGGACATTTCTTAATATAGAAATGAATCCTTTTTTGTCTCATGTTGTGAATTTTGAATCCTTGTTTCTGTTGTGAATTTTCACAGAAAGATATTCTATGGAAGCATTTGGCCTTTAAATTTTCTATTAATATTTTGGTAATGCCTGCTATATTGATTCCAAAGCCTTTGTTTTAATGTTATTTATCATACTCTCAGGTTTCAAAACAATTAAATAGTATTAGACTTTTGTTGATCTTTTTTTTTTGTTACAAACTTAAGACAAATTGCTTGCCTTTTCTGTCTTGTTTTTCTCATTTGTAAAAGAGATTTTTAGAAATGCCTACCTTCTTGAATAACTGTGAGAATTAAAGTTTAAAGTATTTGTGAAACATTTAAGCACAGCACTCAGCGTATACCTTCTCAGTGCCTGTAAATGGTAACTAGCTCGGTTACCATTAATGATTCTAGTCATTTAAATAAATTAAGGTGATATATACCAAAACTTTACTAGATAGATTACTAGGGAAAGTCAAATAGAAAGATAGTTCTCAGATGGTTTTTCTAGTATTAATTCCAATGCTTATGTGGCTCTGGCTTTCTGCTAGAAGGTACAGGTAATGTAAAAATAAAGCATTTCAGCCCTGGCAGAGTGGCTATGAAACTTAACCTTAATCATATGTTGAAATCACAGAACACCTCACTGATTACGCTTTCTCTATTGTCCATTTATATTAATGTTGTTCCCCTCATTCTAAAGAATTCCAAAGCCCTTTGAGAGCAGTGTTCTCAAACTTTCATGTTCAGATGGAGGACTTGGAGATCTTATTAAAGATAATTTTATTTTCCAGATCATAGAAGTGCTATTATTTCAAATGGTCTCTTGGGTCTTTCAGGGTTAAAGAAATTTGAAAACATTAAGATTACATTAAGTATGATAATGCTAGAACTTAGGAGGTTCTTTTTATCTCCAAAATATATTTATTCCTACCAGTTCTCATCTGCTTTTTTATTTTTCCCTTACTATGTTCTTCTCATAATATCATAAAATTAATGTGTTTGCTATGATTTCTTGATTTCCATGATATAGAACACTAAGAGTTGTATGTTTTTTAGGGTATGTTCAAGTCTATGGACCTTAATTGTGTCATCAAACTCCTTGAAGAGACTGATAAAGTGAGTAAACTTTGAGAGCAAATTACTGCATCACTTTAAAACTTTTATTTATCTGAAAGGTGACATGAATTCTGTTAAATGTAAGCTCATTTATCTCCTTTCATTGAAAATATTTCAAATACCATATACCTTAGATTCAACAACCATTTGAATTTAGTATGAATATATTTAACAAATTGGGAGGGCTAAAGAAGGAAAATAGATTTTCTTTTATATGAGAGGCAAACTTGTGGTGGCTGTTAACAGAAAGAATCATCTATCCTCGATTAAGTGCTTGTTACCAAGTAGGACTGGGGGAAGGGAGTGGTAAAAAAATGGCATCATGATATACTAAGTAAAATTTCCTGATATGAAATCAGGCAACATACACACATGCACACACACACACATATACATACTTCAGATAATGTATTTTGAAAGAAATATTATATACAATATAATACAAATGAAATTAGTTTGGACATAAGAGTCAAAATTGAGAGTTTAGGTATTGGGAGGAAGTATAACAGATGTGTATGCACATATGCTCATGTACCACATGATGTTATCCAAGAATTGACTGAACACCTGAAAGCAGCACACACTAAAAATTATGTGGCAGTTTTTAAAGAAGAGAGCATATTCTTAATAGGGCTAAGCATGATATAGCCTATTAAAACAGGACAATGTCCTATGCTACCACATAGGACATATGTTACCACATGACAGAAGCAAAAACGAAGACCATGTGATCCTTTCAATAGATGGAGAAAAAGCATTCAACAAAATTCATCCTTTTCTGATTAAAAAGCACTTAGAAGGGGCAGCATCTGTGGCTTAGGGGGTAGGGCACTATCCCCATATACAGAGGGTGGCAGGTTCGAACCCAGCTCTGGCTAAACTGCAACAAGAAAATAGCCAGGCGTTGTGGTAAGCGCCTGTAGTCCCAGCTCCTTGGGAGGCTGAGGCAAGAGAATCGCCTAAGCCCAGAAGTTGGAGGTTGCTGTAAGCTGTGACACCACGGCACTCTACCGAGGGTGATAAAGAGTCTGTCTCTTAAAAAAAAAAAAAAAAAAGAACACTTAAGAAAATAGGCCTAGATGGGACATTTCTTAAACTGATAAAACCATCTACAACAAACCCACAGCTATTATTATACTGAATGGAGTAAAACTGAAAGCCTTTCTGCTTAGAACTGGAACCAGAGAAGGATGTCCACTATCACCATTACTATTCAACATAGTGTTGGAAGTCCTTGCTAATGTAATCAGGCAAGAGAAGGATATCAAGGGTATCCAGATGCGGACAGAGCAGGTCAAACTTTCACTCTTTTTTGATGACATGATCTTATACTTAGAAAACCCCAGGGAATCAACCATAAGACTCCTGAAAGTGATCAAGAAATACATCTTAGGATATAAAATCAATGTCCAGAAATAACCTAAATGCCCACCAACTGAGTAATGATTAACAAGCTTGAGATAGATAGATAGATAGATAGATAGATACACACACACACACACACACACACACACCATGGAATACTATTCAGCCATTTAAAAAGATGGAGACTTTTGTATTAACCTGGATGGAGGTAGAACACATTCTTCTTAGTATAGCATCACGAAAATGAAGAAGCAAGAATCCAATGTACTAATTCTAATATGAAGGCAGTAGATGAGCTAATATAAGGGGTGGGGTAGGGGAATAAGGAAGTAGGGAGAGGGGAGGAGGGTGGGGAATAGGGCGCAGTGAATGGCACACTTTTTGAGGGCAGGATACAATTATAAGAGGGACTTTATCTAACAAATGTAATCTGTAAGATAAAACAAATAAAAAATAAAAAAACAAAATCAATGTCCACAAATGAATAGCCTTCATATACACCTGTAACAGTCAACCTGAAAATCAAATCAAAGACATAATGCCCTTCACAGTAGCATCAAAGAAAATGAAATACCTTGGAATATACTGAACAATGGATGTGAAGGATCTCTATAGAGTAGGGTGACCAGACGTCCTGATTTTGGCCTGACAGTCCCGCTTTCCAATAATTTGTCCCGCATCCCGCAGTGTTTTTAAAAAGTCCCGATTTTTGGAAAGCATGCACGAAGGGGCTGGAGAACAAGAAGGGAATATACGGTTTTCGGCTGCCATATGACTATTTCGCCAGAATATGAGTTTTATATTATTTTTGTTAATTTTATAATGTTAAACTGTAATAAATAATTGCTGAGAAGTGATTATGGAGAACTGCTTATCAAAGTTTGCCTTGTTGTCAGGCCCTGCCCTGCGCCGCCCCCTGCCCTGCGCCTCCGCTCTGCTCCCCCACCCCGCCCCGCCCCCATGTTGTCCCGCCTTACAGATGTTAAAATCTGGTCACCCTACTATAGAGAGAACTAAGAAACCCTGAGAAAAGAAATAGCAGACGTCATTAACAAATGGAAGAATGTAACCATGCCCATGCTGGGAAGAATGTTGTTAAAATGTCTATTCTACCCAAACCAAACTTTTTTTAAGTCTGTACTTTTTTACATTGAAGAAAAAAAACTATAAGAATATTTTTTTTATTTCTGTGAAGAATTATTTTTAAATTGAGACTCTCTGCATTTTCTTATAAAAGAAAACTTAACTACACACAGTGCTCTTCTTAGCTATTTAATAACACCAGGAGAAAAAAATGTATAGACAATGCTGCAGCTTCTCAGAAACAAATTAAGAAGATTAAAAGAGCAGAAAGAATTCAATCATTAAAACATATAGTACAGACCTGTGTTTGTTTTCATTTTTAATTGAAGATATTTGGTTTGCAGAGAACATTGAGCATATTTTAGAAGTTAAAAATAGAGTTTTTAGAGTCAAATTGCCAAATTTGTCTCCTGACACCACCACTTTTTGCTGTATGTTTTTAGACAAACTATTGAAAGTATTTCAGCTTGTGTTTCTTATTCTGAAAGAAAGGAATAACAATAGTGTCTTCCTAATAGAGTCATTTTGGAAAGTAGTGAAGTGAGACGGTATATATAGTGCCTATGTGGTACTCAACATAGAAATAACATACAGTGTACTTCAGCTACTGTTTATATTATTTTGAGAAACAATTGCTGATTTATATGAACCTAGTTTTGAGTCCAAATTTCCTAATCAAATTTAAATGATTTTTTTATTGATACATAATATTTGTACATATTTACGGGGTACTTGTGATATTTTGTTACATGCATAGAATGGGTAATGATCAAGTCAGTTTATTTAGGATACCCATCACCTCGGATATTTATCATTTTTATCTGTTGGGAGCACTTCAGATCCTCTCTTTTAGCTATTTTGAATTATACGATATGTTGTTATTAACTGTAGTCACACTAGTGTGCTATTGACCATTAGAATTTATTCCATCTGTTTGTAGTCATTATCCTACTTATCTTTATCTTTCCATACACCCTTCCCAGCCTCTTACAATTATCATTCTTTGCTCTGCCTCCATGGAAACAACTTTTTAAACTCCGACATATGAGTGAAAACATATAACATTTGTCTTTCTGTGCCTGGCTTAATTCATCTACCATGATGTCCTACAGTTCCATCCATGTTGCTACAAATGACAGGATTTCATTCTTTTTGTAGCTGAGAAATATGCTATTGTGTATATACACCACATTTTCCTTATCCATTCATCCATTGTTAGACATTTAGATCTATTCCATATGTGCTGTTGTGAATAGTGCTTCAGTAAACGGGGGTGCAGGTAACCCTTTGATGTACTGATTTCCTTTCCTTTGGATAAATAGTGGGATCATGAGATTGTATGGAGGTTAGTACTGTATGATATGTTTGTTTATTTTTGTTCTGATCATATGAGTTTAAAGGAAATATTTAATAATGCTTACATTGTAATACAGTAATTAAGAATTACTTGATAATTTTAATGTGTCTATTTTTTATATTGAAGAATTTTTTAAAATCTCAACAGATTTAATAACATAAACTAAAATAGATAATTTGTTTTAGGATGATTTAGAAGAAAAACAACTTACATGTGTGAAGAAACTGGTGCAGTGTTATCAGAATGGACTTGTATCCTTTACATATATGTATATTCATTTCATTTATCCTGAAACAGATTTTCTTTTTTTTTTTTTTTTTTTTTTTTTTGAGACAGAGCCTCCAGCTGTCCCCTTGGGTAGAGTGCTGTGGCATCACAGCTCACAGCAACCTCCAACTCCTGGGCTCAAGCAAGTCTCTTGCCTCTACCTCCCAAGTAGCTGGGACCACAGGTGCCCACCACAGTGCCCGGCTATTTTTTGGTTGGAGCCATCATTTTTTAGTCCTTAAGTGTATGTGGCTGGGCCCACCACCTTAGGTGTATGTTGTTTTGATTCAAACCCGCCACCTTAGGTGTATGTGGCTGGCACCTTAGCCACTTGAGCTACAGGCACCAAGCCCTGAAACAGATTTTCTATAGAAAACGTATTAGTCTCCTACTGCTGCTGTAACAGATTACCATGATTTAGTGTCTTAAAACAATATACATTTATTATCTTACAGTTTTAAAGGACATAAGGGCAAAATCAGTCTCACTGGGCTAAAGTTAACATGTTGGCAGGACTGGTTCCTATGTGAAGACTCTAGGAGAGAACCATTTCCTGGCCTTTCCCAGCTTTTGGAAGCTTCCTGTTTTCCTTGGCTCGTGCCCTCTTCCTCTCACTGTATCATTCTCACTAAGCTCTGCTTTTGTCATCATATCTCCTTCTCTCTAACCCTCTCCTGCCTCCCTCTTGCCTTTATGTGGATCCCTATAATTACATTGGCCCCACCTGGACAATCTAGTCACCTTTCCCATCTCCTCCCCGGTCCTTTACCCTTTCCAGTCCAATTTTTCTGCAACCTGCTTACTCCCCAGCTCTTACTTATTTGGGGCAGGAAAGAGGTCAGTGGATTACTTGTAATTATCCTACGTTTTAAAAGAGAAAAACATAAATATGAACTCACCTTATGATTTTATTATCTATTTTAGGTTACATAAAATAAAGTGTTTTTGTCTGACATGGGATCAGAAAGGGGGTAACCACAACTGAAAAGTCAGTCCTTTTGTCATGTAAGGTAACATATTTGCAGGTTCTGGGGCTTAGGACATGGACGTCTTTGAGGAGGCCTTTATTCTGCCCACCACAGAAAAGATCAAACATTTTGTGTTTTTAATAAAGTATTTTCTATCAGAATAGAAATGGAAGAAGCAGTATGACACAGTTAACTTTGTGGATCATGTCAGTTTCTGTAGTTTCAGAAAGAGTAGATTCAGTTAGGAGGGCCATGTCCAAATCTTGTTTTCATCAATTTATGTGAGCAGTGTTACCATTGATAAGCTGCTTAACTTCTCTACCCCTATAAAATAGAGATCATAGTACTTCATGAGCTGATTAGGATGATCAGTTGAAATCATGTATGTGCAAGTGCTTAAGAATCTGCAAAACATTGTCTATATATATTATTCCCCACTGAATACAGCACCCTTAATCACAATACATGGAAACCAGTGTGTTTTAAAGCTCTCTGTGTGTAGGAACCAGTTCATTGTTGGGTTTTTTTAATTCATTGGGTATGTATGCTATTGAAAATTGCAATTAAAGTATATTAGGAACATCAGATTGTTACACAGGTTTTTAGATGTCTACTCACTTTCTGTACTCATCTTGTCACAGACTGGTAACATTCAGTTCCAGAACTGACAGTTGTCCATAGCATAGACCATACTTTGAGTATTAATTAATCTAAATGACTTGAGAATTATCTGACTTGGTCTAAAGAACATCCAGTCTCTAGAAGCCTGCTATTCAGGGGAATATATATACCTTAAATTTTTATCTAAATCTTCTCTTACTATATTTTTGCTTTGATTTTATCCAGATCTGTTAGCTCAGTCTGAGACCTTACTGATATCTAGCACACTTTACTGGTAGCAAGTGATTCCTTTTCCTCTCTTAACCTGACAACTACGTTATTTATTTTTCTTCAGATTCAATGGTTAATGACAAGTGTTTCTATTTCTGAATGCCTTTCATAGACTGATTTTAGAAGTTATAAAATTTAGCAAAGATTAGTGAGGGGAAGTATATTGATCATCTCTCTAGGAAGTTACCAGAGCTTTATACTTACCGAATACTTAGATTTTCTGTTTCTTCCCAAGAAGGTCAAAGATAGAGTCTAGAAGTTATAGGATTCAACCAAATGTAGGTCATAACTACCATGATTTCTTAGCTGTAAAACAAAATCAATGAAATATGTTTATGCAGCAATAGGACTTTTAAAGCAGGTAAAATAAAGATGCTTTTACCTCAAGATCTAGAAAGGGTACATTTTGTTTTCATACTAGTTTTAAATGAAGCAAAATCCCAACTAATTTAAACTTTAATTACAAAAAAAAGTTATCTAATTTAAATATAGATAGAGTAATACTGTGAAGTAAGGTTTGGGTTGCTTATTTCAGGGCATATATGTTTTGGGTGGGGGTGCGATGAAGGATATAATTGAGTTAAACAAAAGTTAATTTTTTCTATGTGTTATTACTCAATACCAGTAGGAAGTTATCAGTCAACCAAAATCAGTGTTCTAGTAATTGGTAATTTAATTCTAAAGTCGTGAGGAGAGAAATAATTAAATAAGAGGTTACTGAGACAAAAATTAATATTCTCTAAAAATGGTTTTAACTCTTCCTCTTTAGACTTCAAAGTAAGAATAATTAAAACATTATCTATCACATTTTAAAAAATAAGTAAAATTCTATAGACTTCCTTGGCAATGCTATAAAGATATTGATCTTAACCAAAAATATTAAAGCCCTTAAGGGATTTAGCACAGATATTTAAAATTCTGAATCTGTGTGCAAGAAAGATTGAAAAACACCCCTGTTTTGTAGAATCTGCACTTGATATTCTAAAATTGTCTGGGTAAGTTATCTTTATTTTTGTATTAGATGCATTTCATTATGTTTTTGTATTACAAAGATATTATGCATTGTAATATGGTATCAAAGTGATACATAACTAAGAAAACTTTAGTTAATTACTGGATTCTAGCAGTTAGTAGTTCAAAGGAAGTCATTTTCACTGAGTTTGAGATTACTAGCAAGAGATTAAATTAGAAGTATACTAAAAGGTTTTCTTGTTTTCTTAGTAATTAATAAATACTAGATGAAACCAAGGAATTATAGTATTTTTAGAAAATTGTTGAGGTTTCAGTCTAGTTTTTTTCTCTCTCTTTAGAAAATTAGGTTGTATATCATGTTTTATTTAGTTTTCAAAATTCAAATGAAGAATAAAATATCACCAGTTGTGGCCAGATGCAATGGCTCATGCCTGTAATCCTAGCACTCTGGAAGGCCAAGAGAATTTTTTAAATCTCAACAGATTTAATGACATAAACTAAAATAGATCATTTGTAGCCCAGGAGTTTGAGACCAACCTGATCAAGAGAACAACCCCATCTCTACTAACAATAGGAAAAGTAAGCTGGCATTGTAGCAGGCACCTGTAATCTCAACTACTGGGGAGGCTGGAGGCAAAGGGATCTCTTTAACCCAGGAGTTTGAGGTTGCTGTGAGCTAAGCTGATGCCACTGCGCTCTAGCCTGGGCAACAGAGTGAGACCCTGCCTCAAAAAAAAATCATAGTTGTATTTGGAATGTATTTTTTAAATGTAAATTAGAGGTAAAAATTATGAAATTAATATGTCTCATCCTTTCCGTTGTTACTTCTCCATCCAGTTCTGGGAGCTGTGAATATATTGTGCTTCCTTGCTGCCACATAGTGGCTAATCTAGGTATATGTTAAAATATCCATTTTTAGTTGCTCATTGTAATAAGGTAAAGGAAACTTCTTAAAGTGAGAATTGTCAAAAAGGTTTCCCTTCTAAACCTTTCTACCAAATTAACTATTTAAATAGCATTGTTTACTTTCAATATCAAATACTAGAAAGGTTTTGTAGGACTATGTATACATGATAGGTGCTAATGTACTTTTAGATTTAACAGGAATAGTATTTAAAATTTCATAACCATTTACATTTAATCTTTTATATGTGACTAAAATAATTTATTGAATTATGGCATTATTACTTATTTTTTTAATAGGGAGTATAGAAAATAAAGAAATAACTGATTGCTCTCCCATTTCCAATTAGTTATTGGAAATTATTATTATATTGACATGAGATTATATTATGCAGTACACGCTCAAATTTAAAGGCTATGGCAAGTCCCAGAACACTGAGTTCATGAGAATCACTTTCAACATCAGTGTTCCTACAAAGCTCTGCCCAAAGTCGGTTCTCTATGGAAGCTTGTGACTAAATGTTTCATTACATAAGAAGACATGTTTTCAACTGCCGTCTTTTCCTTCCCTCATATTTCATAGTTATATTCATTTTTATATTTTTAATTTTCTTCTTGTACCCTAATTTGTCTCTACCTCACCCTCACTTGTTTCTCTTTTCAAGACTTTTTTTGGGAGATACACATTGAAAATAATAAAAAAAAAATTAAAAATTTGTTCATCAGAAGGTTAGTGCTTAGTTTTTCATAGCCTTTTTTGGTTGAAACTTTTCTGATGCTTTATGTTACAGATTGTCTCCTTTGATAGAAAAGGAAAACATAGGGATGAAAAGTACTAGACTGGATCTCTTCATTATAGAGATGCAAAAGTCAGCTGGACAAGTAATAATGTTTCAAATGACAGATTCTAACAATCATTAGAAAAGAATGTCTGTTACTCTTAAAAATTTTCCTTGTTATACCTTGCCCTTCAAGTATCTTTAAGTTCAAATTGTGTATATCCTACATCCTCATGTGATGGCTCTCAATACCATTTTTCAACCCCTGGGCTAATTTTTCTTGAAAAATATGAATTAAAAGTCCTATATATACAGGATATGTTATACCTTCAATGGCATGAAAGGTTCAAATTTTGAATTTGTGAAATGTCAAAATAGTTTGTATATTTAAGATAGAGCTTTTATATTTTCTTTAAAATTTAGACTAATGACCCTAGTTCATATACCTGATCTTTTATGATTTGTAAATAAGTTACTTTCAAATAACCTTGGTTATAGTAGCTGTGAAACGCAATTTTTTTTTTTTTTTGAGATAGAGTCTCAACTCAGTTGCCCTGGGTAGAATGCCATGGAGGCATCCTCTTGTCTCAGCCTCCTGAAAAGCTGGGCTTACAGATGCCCACCACAACGTCCGGCTGGTTTTTCTATTTTTAGTAGAGACAGGGTCTCATTTGCTTAGGTGGGTCTTGAACTCCGAGGCTCAGGCAATCCACCTGCCTTGGCCTCCCAGAGTGCTAGGGTTACAGGCATGAGCCCCCACACCCAGCCGTGAAATGCTATTCTAATATAATTAATATTTGTTAACTTGAATTCCTTAGTGTCAGCAAAAGCATTCTTTTATTTTGTGGGTAGTAACTAATCCAGTAAATAAGGAAAACAAAGGAACAAATAGACTACTAATCTATTAACTAGCGTTGTGAAAATTTCAGAAAAAGCCCTTGAACACTTTTTAAGTTACAGGTAAACCTAGGTCTGTGGTTTGCATCAAATTATCCATTGTATTCCTAAATTTCATAGAACTATATCTATAATTCATCATTACTTTGCCCTCTAAGAGAAAGAGAATTCCTAATTTTTTTATTCATGTAGGGATACAGAATGGCTTTCTGAACCCATATATTTATTTTTATTTTTTTATTTTTTTTGAAGACAGAGTCTCACTTTATTACCCTCAGTAGAGTGCTGTGGCATCACAGCTCACAGCAACCTCCAGCTCTTGGGCTTGATTTTCTTCATGATTTTCTTGCCTCAGCCTCCCTAGTAGCTGGGACTATGAACCCATATATTTTATATCCATCTCGCTTTATTTTTATAAATTTACTTTATTTTCTTTGTAGTTAGAAGCACTTTTTTTATAGTTGTTAATTCCCCTGGGCTAAAGAATAGAATATCATCCTCATTTTATTCTTTAGAAAGAAAATTTCCACTACTTTACAAATGATGCTTCAATCAAGGACTTTATTAAAAATTACTTTTACATTCTTCATTCCTACTGAAGCTTGCCATTTTTGAAAAAGAAAGTATCGGATGAAATAACTTATGCTGAAGATACTGCTAATTCAATTGCACTTCTGGGTAAGTTAAAGTTTTCCCTGAGGTAGAGAGAAATGTCTAACTTAACTAAGTTTCACTAAGAGTATCTATTCTCTATATGTAGGACTGTCTCTTATTTTCTATTTGGGATTTAGTCAGAGTGTGCCTGGTAACAATTCTGGTATTATTTTCTGCTCAGGTGTTCCATGGTAACGTAGGAGTATAGGTTTTTTAAGTGTAAGGGATGGCTGATACCTCTTTGTGCTTCTTTGACTTGATATTATTTAGCTTGATGAAATGTTTGTTACTTTTATTATAAATCAAAAAGTTTACATCTCCCTCTTTCAGTAGTCACAAAATATGTTTTCAACTTGGAACTCTAATAGTGAATTGCTAGAATCATTAAGTGTTTAATTGTTCATTAAATGACCTAAAATTTTATGTAAGATTATAAAGTGGTAGAACACTAAGAACTTTAGCATAATATACGTAAAAGATGCAGATACCTCTATTTTGTACATAAAAATATGAAAACGTCATGGAAGAGTTTATATCTGGGCTATTGCTTAATTTTCTGGAGAAAGAAAATAATTTCCTAGGAAATGAGATCAGTGAGACACTAGTTCTTTGAGTCAACTCTTGAGACATGACAGCATGTTCCCAAAACAAACCCTACATTAAATTTATGCTAATTAATTTAGGTCTTTATTTGTACAGGGGAAATAAAAGATATGATTGAGCCAATAAATTTTTTAAAAAATATTTATAGAATAGTTATGTTCCCAGCATTATATTCCATACAGAAAAATGCTAGAGATTCAACTGGAATGAGGAAAAAAGCATTTTTATTTTTAACTTAGACACCTTTTTATATCTAAATGAGTTTTATAGTCTTTAATTACATTTGCTTTGGTTGAACTGCCTATCTACTCTGTAACATAGAGTAGGTGAAAGTATCATGGAAATTAAACATGGGTAGATTGAGAAATAATGGGAAATTTTAAACCTGTAAATTTCTATCATCAGTGGAAATTTACAATGAGAAGCCAACCCAAAAGAAGACCTGGTAGTATTAACAGAGAAAAAGTATCCATTTTGTTGGTAACAGTATAAAAAAATGCCCTTGTTCTTATTTTTAAATGTTCCTTCAGAATGCTGACAGGCATTTGAGGTGTAAATACATGGTCCATTTTTTACTGTTAACCTGCTTTTTGCTTAAGATTGGCCAGCTACCTATAAAACATGTTACTGTCTCATTTGAGGGCAGTATGAACTGTTAGCTTTAGGTGAGTTTCCTTCAGTGATTACTACCTGCAAGTACTGCTGTCTGTCTCTTTATTTTTTGATTGTCAGAAACATGAATTTACACTAAAATAATAGTGTGTCATATATGAAGTGCTGAACAAAGACTAGTCTTAATTTTTACTAATAACTTCCAATTTCTACTATGTGCTAGTAAGTTCTGTTATGTTTTCTTCCAAATAATACATAGATATTTCTGACTCAGGAGCAGGATTCTGGAAATGGATGAGAGAATAACTTGGCACTCTGCTCCAAGATTATAAAACAGGAAATTATGAGATATTATCTAAACTGACAAAGACTAAAAGAGTAGAGAAGCAGATGAGAAGCTAGAATTTCCCATAAGCCTGAATATATTTGCTTAGTTTTATTAAAAATTTGCAGTTGTTCCTGTTGCCTAACGTTTTTAAATCCTAGTAATTCTCCAACTCCAAAAGCAGGGTCCAAAAATAAAATAAAATTAAGGGTTAGCACAATACTGTAACTGTCTTTTGGAAACAGAGGTTCCTAAAGCAAGGGTCAGGCTTTTCTTTGTGCTCCTTCCTTCTGTCCACTTGTTTCTCTACTTGCTGACCACCTCCAGAGATGAACATTATGCAAGGCCTAAGGAAAGGAGGAATACCTAGTTATTCTTTTACCCTCAGAGAATCCAACCAGATCTGCTTAAGCCCTAATGCTGATGTTGCTGACTTCTGTTGTGCTCAGGCATCCAGAGAACATGGATCATTTCCAGAGTCTCACAGGTCATTTTCAGATTTCGCTGGAAATCAACACTTGTAGAACTTCAACAGAGTACATGCAACATGAGCTGAAGCTATTCAGTAGTAATTTAGATATGACTGAAAAGGAACCCTTCCTATTTCCCAACCCTACCCAGATAACTTCAACATAAAACTATTACATTTGCCTGTAGGGCAGAGTGTCTTTAAAATGCACTCTCTTCCAGTCTCCTAGCAAATTGAAGAACAGAGCTCACCTGGAACTTCTTGAAGCAAAGAATGTATTATTAAAGGCAACAAATTGCTGACTCTTTATTTAGGGACACAGTTGACTCATAAATGTAACACATTAAAAATAAAATAATAATAGTAGCTAACATATCTATATGCTAGATGCTGTTCTTAGCCTTTTTCTCATATTAACTCATTTACTCCTTACAAAAGTCTTAAGGGTGGTAAATATTAATACATCTTGAAAAAAAGTAAGACTCAAGTTTATATAGGAATTAAATGACAGAGCCAGGATTTAATCTTAAGACAGTCTGGTTTCAGCATTTATGTTATTAATTATTATTCATTTCTTCCTAGAAAGAAAAAGTTGAATTGATTGAGGGCCAAATGTATAAGGATTGATCTAGGGTATTGTGTGTATGTATATATATGTATGTATCTATATATGAGAGTGTGTATATGTACATATATGCATATATACATACACACAAATATATATAATTATACATAATTCAGTTTGACTCTCTGAGAATATTTTTAGTAATCATTATTTACATTTATGCTTAACTTGAAAGTAAGCATATAACAGTGTTATTAAATAGCACTCTTTTATCTTTCTGGCAGGTGACTTAATGAAAATACCAAGTTCTGAATTGAGGATACAAATTTGTAAGTGTATTATTGACTTTTATCATGCAGAACCACCAAAGAAGCATATTCCAGGTAAAGTTTCAATGGTTCTTTAGTAATAACTTATATATTTAGAGAACAGAATATTCTGTCTCATTTCTCTTTAAATTTGAAAGACACAATGAGCTCCATAAGTGTAACATATTAAAAATAAAACTATGCAGCCATAAAAAAAGAGGGAGACTTTACATCTTTTATGTTTACCTGGATGGATCTGGAACATATTCTTAGGAAAGTAGTTCAAGAATGGGGAAAAAAGTATCCAATGTACTCAGTACTGTTATAAAACCAGTATAGATATACCTTCATATTCATATGAATGATAAAACACAAAGATAGTCCAGAAAGAAAGAGGGGAGGACAAGTGGAAGGAGGGTATTCAGTCGGATCTCACCTAATGTACACAATGCAAAGGTACATTTCAAACAACTAAGAGTATATTATAAATGTCTTACCACAAAAATAAGTGAGTGAGGGACCATAATATAAATGGTAAAGTGAACTGCACTGAAATGGGTGCTATCAAGACACTATGCTAGCTATCAAGTGCTATCAAGACAGGGGCATTGCACCATGAGGATATAATGTTACTTAAGACAGACTTCATACCTTCATAGTTTCTGTAATTTGTAATCAATCTATGAAGCAAGAGAGGATAAAATTAATATTTTTAAAGTTGTATGTTCCTTAATATAGGTAGAAATAAGAGTCTATGATAATTATAAACAATCTTTCTTTGAACTAGAAAAAAATGAGAAGACATCTAAATTAGAGAAATGAATAATCAGATTATTAAATGTCCAGTTTGAACTTTTGATAGACAAGTGCAAGTGTTTGGTAGACAATAGACACGGATACTAAAAGCATACAGATTTGGAATCTATGAAATAGAGATGAAAATTGACACCACTAGAATGGTTGAGTTTGCTAGGAGATAAAGCATACTACATATAATCAGCAAGGGATCAAGAGTGACATCATGAAGAGTTCCCATACTGAGGTTTGTAAAAAATTATTAAAGAAACTGGCAGTGAAGTTCAAAGAGGAGGAAGAAAACCTAAGACTGCCACGTCTCTGTGCCAATGAATGGAATGTTTGATGAAAGAGGTAGTGGCCTCAGTGTCAAATGCTACAGAGTCTTCTGTAGTTGAGGAATGAAAAGGCCAAGTTAATGTGGTATCTGAAAAGGATTAAAGAATAAGAGGGTTGTGAGAGTAGAGGCAATAGGCTTGATAGTGAGGAAGTAGAGGCAGTTCATGAATGAAGACTTATATTTTAAGAACAGCATGTAAAGAGAAAGTGGAAGATGGAGAATAGCTCAGGTGGTAGCAGAGTAAAAGAAAGGATATTAGGGTTTTGTTTTTAGGAAAGAAAGAAATGATGTTTGTAGACAGTGAGCTAGAAGCTGATGCGTGGGAAATAGGAAGTCAAAATTCTCCCAGACTGCACAAGAGAGAGACCCCATCTCTACAAAAAGTAGAAAATTAGCTGGATGTCATGACAGGTGCCTGTAGTCCCAGCTACTTAGGAGGCTGAGGCAGGAGGATCCCTTTAGCCCAGGAGTTTGAGGTTGCTGTGAGTGAGGCTGACACCATAGCTCTCAAGCCTGAGCAACAGAGTGAGACTCTATCCAAAAAAAAATCAAGAACAATTTATACATAATGCAATCAATTACTCCATGGCCATTGTATGCAATAAACATTTCTGCTTTAAAAAAAAAAGGAAGTCAGAATTCTCAAACCATTAGAGAATGGACTTAAGCTCAAGCTTAGAGTTAACATTGGCAAAATAACAAGCAACCTTCAAAGAAAGGGAGACAAATGGTGTAAGAATTAAACAGAGGAATGTTATAGAGCAAAGAAGTGAGATTGATCTTAATTTAATCAAGCATCAAAAATTAGGAGTCTTTTTTTTTTTGCGACAGTCTTACTTTGTCGCCCTCAGTAGAGTGCCATGGTGTCACAGCTCACAGCAACCTCAAACTCTTGGGCTTAATGATTCTCCTGCCTCAGCCTCCCAAGTAGCTGGGACTTCCGGCGCCCACCACAATGCCCAGTTATCTCAATATAGTTGTCATTGTTTGACAGGCCTGGGCTGGATTCAAACTCACCAGCTCTGGTATATGTGGCTGGCACCCTAGCCGCTGATCTACAGGCACTGAGCCCCAAAATTAAGAGTCTTGATGCTCGAACTGTGGCACAGTTTCAAGCAATGGTCTTGGCGGGATATCTGAGACCATGTCTGAGAAGTCCTCAGTTAGCAGATAGAAGAAACATAGCCTTGGAGATAGGAATCAAGTCCATAAGCTTTATGATGTATAGAAATGTAGCCTTCATAGAAATGCACTCTCACTAGAAAAAGATGCAGCAAGTATGAGGTACATTTTGGCCCATGCATGATGGACTATCATGCAAATAAAAAAAAATTATGATTTTAGAAAATGTTTACAACATGGGAAAAACATACAATAAAAATTTTAGTGGCTGCGGTAGAATATAAAACTCTGTATGCTATCCTTAGATGGTAACATTATAGGCAATTTTTGTCTTAAATTCATGCAGTAAGTAGCAAGAACACACCAGGCAGAACCTATCACAGGAGTGGACAGGGCTTTGTCCACAGCCAGAGATCAAATTTGGAAGATGAGATAAACTGACAGTCATCTCAGAAATAGGGTAGAGTTAGGGAATCTAGCTGGTCTCAAAAGTCAGAGAGTTAAATAAAAGAGATCACTAACAGAGAAAATAGCCTCGTCTCAAGTAAACAAATGTCCTCTGGTGTTTATTTAATCCGTCTCGTTGAACGTAATTAGGCAGACACCTGCATCAAAAGCAGAGGTAGTGCTGAGGCAAAAGCAAGTTCTTACAAGACCTGTCATCAAGAATCCATCTCCTAGGTGATGCCTGTGGCTCAAAGGAGTAAGGCGCTGGCCCCATATGCCACAGGTGGTGGGTTCAAACCCAGCCCCAGTCAAAAACTGCAAAAAAAAAAAAGAGTTAATCTCCTCTAAAATACCATTAAATTCATTAACATTTATCAAAGCAGCATTACATTTTTCACCTCTTATTTTATTGCTGGCACTACATTAATGTCATCCCTTAAAAGCACTGAAGTAATGCATCGACTTGAATAGTGAAACTGAGTAGATGGAAACATTCAGTATTTGTAGTTATACCATTTTCCTTTATGACTTTATGGAAAGTCCTATCTACTGACAAATAAGAAATTTTGTTCTCGTTTAGAATTTCAGATGTGTCCCCAAAATGTGTGGTCCTATTTCAGATGCTCTACCAGGGATCAGCAAACTATTTTGACCGCAGGCCAAAACACAAGATCAGACAATTAAGTTCATGAATTCATCCTAGAAAAAGTGCTACAGACCTCATTGCCAATATCTCTCCAGTCACTTTTGAAGTACTCCCATTGGGAAGCTATGCACCAACACCAGTGCCTACTCCACTATTCAAAGCAATTTTGGAACTTTTTCTAGAATGGCTATCAGAGATATTGTCATATGAGGTCTGACAATTAAGTTCGTGAACTAGTCCTAGAAAAGGTGCTTTGAAGGGTGAACTGAGTGCTAGCATCTCTGGTTAGCTTCCCAAGGGGAGTACTTCAAAGGTGACCATAATAATATTTAGCAATGAGGTATGTAGCACTTTTTCTAGGATGAGTTAGCAAACTTAATTGTCCTACCTTATAGACCCACTTACTCCAAATAAAGTTCAGTTGGAACGTAGCTGTACCTGTGTATTGTTAATGGCTACTGTCTTGCTACAACATCATGCTACAATGTGCTATGGAGTTGAAAACAAAACTTATAACCTAAAATATTAATGCCAGCTGGGCCTTTACAGAAAAAAATTGCCCATCTTTATGCTATGTAATTTTTAAATGCCACACATTTGCTTTTAAAGGTCATTGGTTGTTGCCATTGCATAATGATGAATTACTCATTCCTCTGGTCTCAAAGATCATTATGTGAGATAACAGTATATATTTATTAACTAACTGTTGTTAGGTTACCAGCAAGCCAGTTCATCATACAAGATTCAAATGGCTGAAGTCGGAGGATTGGCAAAAACAATGGTCCAGTCAATGACATTGCTTCAAAATCAACTTATTGTGAAACTTTGGATACTTAAAGTTCTGCAACATCTCTCAACTTCAGGTTTGTATAAAGTTATCAAGTTTGAATACTTTATTGCCAGCTGTTTTTGTTTACATCTAATGATGTTGATACTATAAAACAAATAATTTTTAAAATTTATTTTCAGAAGTTAATTGTACTTTAATGATGAAAGCACAAGCAGCCAGTGGAATTTGTGCTCACCTCAATGACCCAGATCCCTCTGGGCAGTTTCTGTTTCGCTCATCAGAAATACTTTGGAACTTATTGGAAAAATCTTCGAAAGAAGAAATAATACAACAGCTTAGTAACTTTGAATGTTTGCTGTAAGTATATAGGGTTAGACAGTTAGACAGGAATGGTTTTTAACTGTTTCAATCTGTGCTCAGTTAGACTTTTGACTCACATGATGGCTATGTTTCAGGACACATTTTTTGTGCCATGACATAAATCTGCACAATAACAAGCCATACTGTTCTATGTGGAAGGGTGTAAAAGTTGCTTATTAAATTATGCCTTTGAATGTGTAATGTAAAATTAGACATTTAGAAGAATTATTTCGTTTATTCAGTAAATGTATTAAGTAATTTCCATGTTCTAGATAATGCAGTAAGCATTAGCAATAAAATGTGAGTAAGCCTTCAAGTTCACTTATTCAACAAATAAATATCATCTGTTCTGTGCCCTGTTCAGTACTAAGCCACAGAAATACAATATAGACATGGCCTCTATTTTCATGGAATTTAAACTATGCTAGTAGAGATAGGGAAGTAAGTCAAGGATTAAAAGAAAATATGTTAAATATTATGAAAGAGATTATTGCACACGTTTTTCAGAAGGTGAATCAGCACATTGCTGTTTACAAGTGACTAAAAACATAACCCAACTGATTTAAGCAATATAGGAAATGTATGGGCTTGTGTAACTACAAAGTCAAGGGATAAAACTGGTTTTAGGTACATCTTTATTTAAGGCTCAGCATGACTTGGTCTCTCTTCATCTCTCTGCTCTGTCTTCCACTGTGGTATCTGGGCTTTACTCCCAAGATCCACATGGTAAAGACCTAAGAAGTCTACGTTCTGATTAAATCAACCTCAAATCAAGCAGAAGAGAAGCCTTGCTGTCCTGAAAGCTCAGAGAAAAATCTTTGATTTGAGTCCTTGTTGGCTCTGAACAGTCTAATGTTGGTCAAATGCCCATTCCACAGTGAATTATAAATGCCAGAGGAAAGAATGTGCTGACTGGCTGGAAGGCAGCTGAAGGCAGCCTCCCAGGACCCAAAGTTGGTGAGGAGTGAATGCCTAAATAAAAACAAGGGTACTGTTGACCTAAAAAGGACAGGGTCCAAAGCAACAATTGTCTGCTATAGAAGGAACCCACCCTAGAATTGGAGACTTAATAACTGCTAATTAATTCCAATCCAGTAACTGGGTAATAAATAGGAACTGGCAACACAGAAAAGTTTTGTATGTAGACAACATCCTAGATAGGGGGAACAGAAGGGAAAATAGAATTTATCAAAATCAAAAAACTGATATTAAGTATGATGAGAACATAAAGAATAGGGTAGAATGCAGAGAGAATAGGCTAATAATCTTAGCAAGGACTATAATGTGAAATACCTGATAAGCCTTTTGATAAGGAAGTAGGGCTTTATCCTAAGAACAAAGAAAGAGAAGTCTTTGAATGGTTTTAAAAAGGAAAACAGCATGACTGAATATTTTAGAGCAGTCACTTTGACTGCCATAGATAGCGTGGTTTAGTGGATTCTTATCTAGTAATAGTGAATTATGGGCAGATTTCTGGAAAAAATTAGAAGCACTTTCAAACAAATAATAGCATAATATAAAGAAGATTTTGTTGATAGACACTTGAGTAGCATTTATAGAAATGTGTGTTTTAATTTAGGCTGCTATAACAAAGTGCCATAGACAAAGTGGCTTATAAACAACAAAAATGATTTCTTACAGTTTTGGAGGCTAGAAGTCTGAGATCCCTTTTATAAGGGCACTAATTCTATTCACAAGAGCTCCATCCATATGACCTAATTACCTCCTCATACCATCACATCAGGAATGAGGGTTTCAGCATAAGAATTTTGGTAGAATACATTCATTCCATACAAGTATGATTCTTAAATTATGATTTTACTTTGTAGGGCTTTGAAGGAAGTGTTTACAAATCTGTTTACGAGTGGTTTTAGTCATTATGATCGTCAGCTTAGAAATGATATGTTAGTGATCACTACAATTATTGCTCAAAATCCTGGAGCACCAATGATTGTAAGTATGAATCAGTTGGGTCAGTTTTAATTCTGGCAGTGGTGGGCATGGGGGAAGAGTCCTAAATTATGTTGTAGTATTCATATGTATGTATTTTGTTATAATGCCAGATTCTGCTACACTGTCATGATGGTTACCAGAATACGTACATAGTTTCCCCCTGCCAGTTCTTCTTTGCATTGTTTTGGGAGTTTGGCATTCTCCCACTTATGATACTTGTCATACCTTCCTGATGATTCAGATTTCTACCTGGTATCATTTCTGTTTTCCTAGAAGAACTTCATTTACCATTTCTTATGGTGCCATCTGCTGGCTGCTGGCAACAAATTCTCTTAGCTTTCTTTACCTGAAAATAACTTTAAATCATCTTAATTCTTGAAGTCTGTGCTCACTGAATATATTAATAGAACTCCGTGTGGAAAAAGTTTTTCTTTTGGCTCTTAAAAGATAATATACCACTGTTTTCTGACGAGAAATATTCATTATTTCAAATCACTCTTTCTCTACATACACTATATCGTTTTTTTTCCACTGGCTGTTTTCAAGATTTTTGCTCTATCTTTGGTTTTCAGCATTTTTATGTTGATGTTCCAAGGGTGATCTTTGTATTTATCCTGGCTAGGGTTCATAGAGCTTCTTGGATATGTAAATTTATCCAAATTTGGAGAATTTTTTGCCATTAGTTTGTCAAGTATTTTTCAGCCTCATTCTCTCTCTCCCTTCTTCTGACTCCAGTTACTCTCTTGTGTGGCCTTTTGATATTGTCCTGCAGTGTTCTGAGGTGCTGTTCACTTTTTCAATCATTTTTGTCTCTGTTCTTCAAATTGGATAATTTGTGTTAGTTTATATATTTAAATTCATTGATTCTGGCCAAACACAATGGCTCACACCCTAGCACTCTGGGAGGCCGAGGCAGATGGATTGCTTGAGTTCAGGTGATTTGAGACCAGGCTGAGCAAAAGTGAGACCCCATCTCTACTAAAAATAGAAAAACTAGCTGGTGTTGTGGCAGGTGCCTAAAGTCCCAGCTACATGGGAGGCTTGCTCAAGATCAAGAGTTTCAGGTTGCTGTGAGCTATGACACCACAGCACACCTCTACCCAGGGCAACAGAGCATGCCTGTGGCTCAGTGAGTAGGGCACCGGCCCCATATACCGAGGGTGGCGGGTTCGAACCCAGCCCTGGCCAAACTGCAACAGCAACAGAAAAATAGCCGGGTGTTGTGGCCGGCACCTGTAGTCCCAGCTACTCGGGAGGCTGAGGCAAGATAATTGCCTAAGCCCAAGAGCTGGAGATTACTGTGAGCTGTGATGCCAGGCACTCTACCAAAGGTGACAAAGTGAGACTCTGTCTTTAAAAAATAAATAAATAAATAAAAGTAAAAATAAATTCACTGGATTTTTTTTTGTCATCTCCATTCTGATGTTAATCCATCTAATACATTTTTTGTTTGTTTCAGATATATTTGTCAGTTTTATAATTTACTTTTGATTCCTTTTTATAGTGTCTTTTTCTCGGCTGAGAGTTACTGTTTTTCTATTTATCATGAGTATATTTACTGTGGATTCTGATCTACTCCTCTAAAGAGTGTATTTTTACTTAATATTCATTTTATCTAGTGGATGGCGGCCTAATGTCAGTTCAGTTCTTCTAGCTGGGGACACTTTACCATTCCCTGCATATGTATGGTTCAAGCCAGTGATTTAGGAAGAGTTTGTACACAGAAGTTGAGGTTATCCCTCCATGGTTGTCTCCTCTATGAGATTTCTCCCTTCACTTTCCAGTGACTGTGGTTGCCTGTGTCCTCTGGTTCTTTAAGCCACTAAAACCACAGGGTTATTCAGTTTTAGCAGTTGTGCCTAAGGCACAAAAATCTTAACTTCCTTACAGTGTCTGCTTACACTTGGTCACAAGATAGTTGTTTTATATTTTGTTCAACGTTTATAATTGTTATCAGCAGGAGGATTTATCTCATAGGAGCTACTCATACATTTTTATCTCATAGGAGGCGCTCAGATACTGAGCCTCCCCACACTTGATAATATAAAAATCATCGAATGGATGAAATCTTAGAATAGAGATCTTTGGCAGCAGTCTTCCCATGTCAGTCACATACTTTCTAGTTGTACTTCAAAGACCTGGCTGTAAAGGCCTCAACCCCCTATCATTAGATATCAGATGTTCCACACATGTGTGGAGAATTATGGAACTCATGCTGTGCAAACAGGGAAACAGTCCTGCATGGTGTCCTAGTTCAGAGTGCAGTTCATAAGTAGACTTGGAGTTTCTCTGGAAGTTCTGGTCAGTTAGTAAGTTCACATTACCATCCTTCCAAATACAGAGATGAATTTCATGAGCATCAGTCAAAGGAATGACATCTTCACCATTTAAAGAAACCATATGGATTCTGAAGTCAGAGGAATGTAAAGCTACAAGTTTAAAAGCCCAAGGATTGCTCCTGTAAACTCTACCTGATGTTCAAAGTCCATCTAGAATAGCTCTGTCAAGAATGAATTCCCTTTTGCTGAAATATTCACTACTCCAGTCATTCTTCAGGGCTTTTGATGTGGGACAGCAATTATGTTGTTATCACTTAGACAAACATTTGACATAATTAGAATGATTGGGGTAGGGGTTGGGGTGTTTAAGAAGAAATGCTGTTGAAAATAACTGGATTTTGCTCCTTTATTGTGTCACTTGATGGTATAGCTAATTAATTATAGGAGTAACTATGAAGGACTAATGTGTTTTGGGTTCTTACCAAATTTTAAACTGTATCTTGGAAAATATTCATAGAATAATGTAAAATATTTCTTAGAACCTAAAATTTTCATAGAATAATGTAAAATATTTCTTAGAACCTACAGAAACAAGTACAAAATTAAATAAATTGCAAGTGTATCTGGATATGTCCTTTTTCTTTTTGTTTTATCACATAATTGTTGTTAATGCTTTATGAATTCAAACCAATGACAATAAGGCACTTTGATAAATGTGCTTAAGTAGTAGGTAAATTTTGGCATCTGTACCATAATATCCATCTAATTAATCTATCTTTCTGCATGTTTTATGTATTTCTATTAGGAATGTGGCTTTACCAAGGATTTGATACTATTTGCAACCTTTAGTGAAGGTAAAAACCATAAAACTTTTAACTTTTTATGATTATCGTAAGGAATCTTGTACATCATTTTAGCTTTCATTTTACTCCTTTTCTTCCCTCACAGTTAAAAGTCAAAATACTTTGGTAAAAGGACTTAAGCTTTCTAATTCCTATGAAGATTTTGAGTTGAAGAAATTGCTATTCAATATAATTGTGATCTTATGTAAAGATATACCTACCATACAGGTAAAAAGTAATCAAAACAGGAAAGTAAATAAAAATTTTCTCACTTTGTAGGCTAACTTTAAAGTCCTGATTGCAAATTTTTTGTCAATTCATATCTTTATCATAGAAAGTAACAAACTCTTACCGGCCTCAGTTTTAGCTTTTAAAATTATTCTTTGCTAATCTATTATTAAGCAGTGAAGTGCTTAAATATAAACCGAAGAAAAACAGTAGAAGAACCTAAGCATTTTGATTGATGTATTTAGATCTCCTGAATAAGAGATCTCCTGAAAGAGATGAAGGAAATTTCACGCAGGCCCATCCAACCTAATCTTCTGTCTCTTGACTGTAGTAACAAGGAATGATTAGCATCAGCTAGAGGAAATTGATAACCTCAGTGATGCTAACCTTGAACTCTCATGAACCTCGAGCTTTCTTTTTCACCACACAAATGTCTTTAATTTTTTTTATCACCTATGAATTTACCTTAATATTTGATTTCCTACCTGACAGCATGATGTAATTTAAAGAACACAGAAACTGAATTTCACTTCTGGATTATCACATACTAACTATGTGACCTTTGCAAAAGCACCTAATCTTTATGGAGTTCAGTTTCTCATTTTGTAAAAGAATGGTTCTAATCCTTTGGCCCTGCTCACAGCATTGTCCTGGGGTTGAAATGAAGGCTTTGTAAACTATAAAGTGATAGGAAAATGTAATCCTAACAGTTTCATTAGTTTACTTGTTGCATTGCAATTTCCTTTTAGTCCTAAAAGTCTTTCAGACTCCAAAGGATTATCTTGAAACAGAAGTGAAAATTCATATTGTCAATATCATTACCAATAATCTAAAGGTAGAACAGTGTAATGGTAAAGGCTTTAGTCAGGTAGAACCCAGTACTGTCACTTTCTACCTATAGGACCTTATATAGATTGGTTTCATTAAATCCCAGCTAGCTCAACATCTACTTTATGATATTATTATGAGGATTTAAATGGGCTTGCCATTTTATTAGTAATGACACTATGAAGAACATATATTTTTTGAAATGCTCAGAAAAAGAGAAATTATCTTTACAATTATAACTTTGTTATTCTATCAAAAATATGTACTATGGCTTGGTGCGGTGGCTCACTCCTGTAATCCCAGTACTGTGGGAGTCCAAGGCCAGTGGATTGCCTGAGCTCACCAGTTTGAGACCAGCCTGAGCAAGCACAAGACCTGGTCTCTAAAAATAGCCAGGCATCGTGGCAGGTGCTGTAGTCCCAGCTACTCAGGAGGCTGAGGCAAGAGATTCACTTGAGCCCGAGAGTTTGAGGTTGCTGTGAGCTACGATGCTATGGCACTCTACCGAGGGTGACATAATGAAACTCTGTCTCCAAAAAAAAAAAAAAGAAAGAAAGAAAGAAAGAAAAAACAAAAATATATACTATGTAAGACATAAATATACCTGCTGAGATAGCAAGAAAATCATTTCATAAAATGTGGTTTATTATTATAGGAGAATATTAAATAACTATTAAAATGATAGCTATACAGAATAAATTGTTTATAAATCTTGATTAAACAACATTTTGTAGGCAACAGAGTCAAGTAGCACAATAATTATGATGAGCTTCTTAAAGCACTTTGTGAGCAGTAGAATCAATAATTTTTTAATATCATATGTTTATGACCCAGTAGCAGTAGTGATAATGAATATGTGCACTATCATTTGCAGTTCACAGGGCATTTTTAAAACATTATCCATTTAATTCTCACAATAATGCTAGCATTCATAGTTATTCCTGTTTTCTCAACTCTAAATCTTACATTCTTTTCATGCAGACTAGTAAAAGATTTAGAAAAAATTATAATTGTTATTATAAAAAAGTATTTATAGAATAATGCCAAATTAAAAGAAAATTAAGCATAATATAGCATATGGCATTTGATTCTCTAATGAACTATAAATATGCATTAATCAGAATTAGGTCTAATATTAATTTTGTTGACATAATAGCTATACATTTTGTCTTATTGAAATGATGAATTCAATAAAATTCTAAAATATTAGGAAAATAATTAAACATGGCTTGTGACCTAACAGTTATTTAATAGAATGTTTGTATAAGTTCTGTTGTGTGTAGTGAAATATTTGCTATAGTTGTTTGTTCCAACAAAACTTTTTTATAATATAAAAGTGAGTCCATGAGATGTTTTTCCAAAAGGGGGTAAGGAAAGAAATGCCAACAATTTATTTGATCCAAATTTTCTGCTCCTAGGGTTTTATTGTAAATAGAGCTAAATTACATATATGAGCAGCATAGACAAAAAATTACATATACTTTATATTATTGTCAGCTAGACAGTGTGTACCTCAGAAAAGAGGATCATAAGCAGCTGTTATTTCTAATTTTTTGTTTTTGTTTTTTCTCATTTTTTGGTACCTATCAGAGATTGGAAATATTTAAGAAGGAAATATTTGAAATGATCAATAAAACTTCAAAATATTTAATTTTATTACATTAAATAATTTTAATTATATTTCTAACAAAGTATCTTTTGCCATCTCTCATAGCTGTTAATTGAAGGCAAAGTTGTTTCGGCTTTGCTAACCTATGTTAAAAAGCCTGAGAAACACAAAACAATTGAATGGTCTGCAGCGCAGTATGAAGAATTGCAACTGCATGCGATTGCCACTTTGTCATCAATAGCTCCTTTATTAATAGAAGATTATATGTCATGCCAAGGAAATGCCCGAGTCCTTGAATATCTAGAGTGGTGTGAGAGTGAAGGTGAGTGGCCCTTCAAGATTTGTGTCAAAATTCTAATCTGTGATTTCAACCAAACTCTCAAGATATGCATAGAAAAAGCAATAAAGTTAAAGAGAAAATTTTTAAATGTAGACTGTCTTTTAAAATATTGATATGTTTTAAGAAAAAAAACAGACTTCATTTGAAGTCAGACTTGAGTAGTAAATGTCATGCTATAATTGATACACACCTAAAAGAAATCATACGTATCATTTGATTTAATTTTTTGTAATATTAGTCATAGCCAAAAATTATATTTAGGAAGGAAATAAATCCTAGTAATGTTTCAATGCATTCATTCATCAAAGATTTATTGAATACCAACAAGATACCAGATACTGTTTCAGCTGCCTAAAATACATTTATACTTAAAATAAATAAAAATCCTTACTTACATGGAATTTAAATCTAGATTTCTTGCCATAAGTATAGACTCTATATGTGTAGTCTATCAAATTAGCAGAGCCCAATTTGTGTTTTATTTTGGTTCTTAAAAAGGAAATAAGAAATGCATTCATGTTTTTAAAAAATTATGAGAAAGACACTGCTGCTTTTCTGGTAGTAATTTTGCTCTGGAAATAACTTTGTATGATGCATTTTCATTAGATCAAGACTCTCATTTCTCCTTGAAGGAGGAAAAAAAATTTTGGCCTTTTTGTTCTCTCAAATGACCTATAAAATTTAGTCTTGTTAAATTATTTTCCACTAAACAAAACAGTTCTTATGTCTACCCTTTATATCATTTATGTTTACAGAAGTCTGTAAGACAATAGGGGAAATGCTGCTTAACAAGAGGAAGACTGTATGACAGAATCTCACTGAAATACTAATCCACAAATGAGGGAAGACATTTACTACCCTGTGACTTATAAAGGATTAGAATCCAGGTTTATAAAGAATTCCAACATATCAACAAGAAAATAGTAAATAAGTGTCCAAAGACTGCCGCATCATAGAGAAACCCCCAAATTTCCAGAAAACATTCAAAAATGCTCAATTTCATGGGTAGTCAGGAAAATGCAAATTAAGATAACAATAGACTACCATTTGCACATTTAATAGATTTGGGGTAAAAATTATTTAGTCTTATCCATTGTATATATATGGGAAACAATTTGTCAACTTTAGTAAAATTCACTGTGATTTTGCTGTGTGATTCTAGTGTTATCTGGAGAACATAAACCAGAATGTTTATCATAACAGTTTTTACTAGAGAATGATTCATTTATACAATGAATGCTGAAAGCAACTAAAATGAATAATCTAGATCTACTTTGACAATGTGAATAACTTAAAAAACATAATGTTGAGTAACAGAAGCAAGTTACAAAAGGTACAAGCAATATGATACATTTAAGTAATATTTTAAAACTCACATTTCTATTCTGGGAATAGAAGGAGGAAAAGGAAGGGATCATTTATTTCTCTAAAAAAAAAAGGAAATATGACAAAATTTTAACATCTGTTTAAACTTACATTTGATATACTGTTTATTAGAAATGTTTTTGTTTTAAATTTCTTGATTTAAAGTAAATTATTATTCAATTTTTCTTCACAGATCCTTTCTTTAGTCATGGCAATAGTTTTCATGGTACAGGTGGCCGTGGCAACAAGTTTGCCCAGATGCGTTACAGTTTAAGACTCCTGCGAGCCATGGTCTACCTTGAAGATGAGACTGTAAACACAGATCTTTGTGAAAAGAGAGCAATTCAGCAAATGATAGGTAAAATATAACACGATAGTTCGCTAATGAAAGGGGAATATTTATAATACTACAGATTTTGTTTGAAATATTTTTCTACAAATTTGCTTTTTTTTTTTTTAAGAGATGGAGTTTTGGGGCGGCACCTGTGGCTCAAGGAGTAGGGCTCCGGCCTCATATACTGGAAGTGGCGGGTTCAAACCCTGCCCCGGCCAAAAACTGCAAAAAAAAAAAAAGTTGGAGTTTTGCTGTGTGTTGCCTCTGCTGGTCTCAAACTCCTGGTTGAGGAGCCCTTCCACCTCAGCCTCCCAAAGTTCTGGGCTTATAGGCTTGGGTTCTGGGATTCTCAGCTCTCATGACTGAGAAACTCTTAAATATTTTCTTGATTTTTATTTCATATTGGAACAAACATCATATTCATTAATCCTATAAACATTTGTTTCCCTAATTCAAGTATCATTTCATTTAGAATTATCTTTATTTTTTTATTAGCTATTGTTATGTTTCATTCTTTTAGTAATAAAGTCACCACTTTTGGCATAGTCTTTTGGAGCCATTTTTAAAGGGGATAACATTACATTTTCCAATGTATGTGGCATGCCAGAAATATACAGAGGAGTTTCTTTTCTGATATGAAATAGCAGAATATCAATAAATTGACTATATTAAGTCACTTTATCCCCTAAAACAAGTACCTATAATCCCAGTATAAAATTCAGAACCCTTAAATAAAAGCTGCTTTACCGTTAATTTAAAAAATAGACTCCCAGCCCTTACCTTTCCTTAGCTTTGAAAAGAACTATTTTAATCATTCATAGCCAGTGACTACTCCACAAGTAAATGATATACTCTGCTAGATGTTAGCTAATTACAAATGCCTACTCAAGAATCCTTGTACCTGTTAAGTAAAAGTAAGTGCCTACTTTCCCATCATTTGTAGAGTAGAATGCCCTCCTATAATATTACTAGTAAGAAAAAGTATATTGAAAAAGGAGCTTGGTAAAGACATTTACCTTCTTACTGAGTTTGCTTGGGATGACCAAACCCGAAGCTACACTTTATCACTCTTGTGCATATTCTGTTGCATAAAATTCAGTCTTTTTTTTTTTTTTTTTAAGATAGAATCTCACTATGTCGCCCTCTGAGTGCAGTGAAGTCACAGCTCACAGCAACCTCAAACTCTTGGGCTCAAGTGATTCTCTTGCTTCAGCCTCCCAAGTAGCTAGCACTACAGGTGCCTGCCACAACACCCAGCTATTTTTTTTTTTAAATTGTCATTGTTATTTAGCAGTCCCAGGCCAGGCTCAAGCCTGCCAGCCCCGGTGTATGTGTCTGGCTCTGTAACCACTGAGCTATGGGTGCTGAGCCAAAACTCAGTCTTAAGGCCCCAGCCTAACAGAAGGAAGTCCTCAAAATGTAATTTTTCTCCCCTATGTCCAGAAAGAAACCTTAATCCTCCCCCTGGGCTGGGGGAGTAGAGTAGGGAAAATATATAGCAATGTTTCTTTTCTTCTTAGAAGCGTTTCTCTTTAACTGGAAAAACACTGTTCTCTTTATCATGTTGAGTTCTTGGGGGAAGGGACCAAATCTTAACTGAGTCTAACACAGTTTTGTTTTATAGCAGTAACATGCTCAATGAGTAGTAATTACATTTTAAAAATAAATGTTTATACACTTTCTATGTAGGTGCTAGGTTTACAAATGTGTATAGAGCAGGACACTGGGGACCTTGCCCTTGATAAGAACAAAAGAAAATAGGTTTAATATAGAAAGTAGCATGTGTTACCTGGCACCATCAGTTAGGCCCGTATGAAGAGTACAGAGAATAAATGTCACAGAATTAAGAGCTGTGGGTAGTTTTTTAAGGCAAGCAGTCTTAATACAATTCTGGGAGAGTAAGGCAGTTTCAAGAGGGGAAAAAGTAGGCAATGCGATACCTTTTCAAGCAATGGAATATAGCATGAGCAGAGACAGGGTGCTAAAATATGCATGATGTGCATGTGTTCAAAGCTAGTTTAAGTGAAGCCAAAGTTTTCTGAATGATAGGAAATAGTTTAAGTACATAGTCAGAAGCCAAGCTGGAGAGTTTGAATGATAGACAGCAGTTGGAACTTCATCCTCTTTAGGCACAGGGAGCAAAAAAGGTTTTGATCATTGAGATCGTGTGTATAAATGTGTGTTTTAGGAAGAGTTTTGAAAAAATAGAATGGTTCAGAATAGAACAAGGAGAGAGGGTAAAGATGGGGATATTGAAGGGTGCTTAAATATGGAGCAAATGATTCAATATTAACTTACTATGTGTTAGAGCAGGAAAAGTTACATGTTTGCCCCCCAGTAGGAAGGAAAATGAGATGATCTAGAAAGGAAAAGCAGACCCATAGCTAGCAGGTTGGATTCCTAGAAGATGCTCCTGATTAAGGAACATAGGCCCCTCTGGCATGGCCCTGCCCTAGGCCTGCTGCAGGCTAAACTAGCTTCCCTAGGGTCTGAACCCCCACTTGTGATCTAGCAGAACCAAGAACAGTCCCTCAGGGTCAGCTGGGAAGATAGGCTATGATGTCTATGGCCCTTCTATTTTAAAATATAGCTTTATATTTTCCTACTACTGCCAGTGGGGAAAAAATGACTTTTTGTTTCTCATTTAAAATTTAAAGAAAAATTCCTTTGGGGGGGCAAAATTTATCATGATTATCATTTGATTGGTGTTAGTGGCTATTGCTAAGACCTTTTTGATTTTGATAGAAATAAGGGAGAGGTTTTGGAATAAGGACATGGAATACTGTTACCTAAAGTTGTTGAAGAGACAACTTCTCATTATGTGAGAAGATGAAGAAAGAGATAACAGAAATAAAACACATACTAGCAAGGTGGTCTATCCCTGCTACCTTGTTAACTTTGAGGACAGGAAGAGATGAAGTAAACTACAATCCAGCGTTTTGGGCAGATATTTGCAAAGGCACTCATCTCTCATGAAACTGCATATTTTTAAACACAGTTTGCTGGGCAAAGTATCAAGTTGTTAGGACATCTTTTAATGATATTCCATTAATTCTGTACTAGAATTTCTATATATGTGGAACTACTGATTATAATGGGAAATTTTATACATTTGGTGGTACTGATTTTATTAAAGATTAAGGAATCCATTTATCATCCTCTGTCCACAGCTTCCTAGGTTACTATACAATGAAAATATCCCTTTCTAAAATAGTTTCTCTAACTACAGAAATTTTTAGAAGGGATTTCTAAACAGTAACTGATCAAAATTAAAAGTATCCAATAAATTTGTTTTTTTAAATTTTTTCATACCAGGAATCTTTAAAAATATAATGAACAAGTCTAATGAAAAAGAAGAGCCAATTGTTTTGGAAATTCAGTCTGATATATTGCTTACTTTATCTGGTCTTTGTGAATATCATATTCAAAGAAAGGTATGTATGCCTGTGAAAGTTTTGTTCAGCCCACTGAGTCACCTAACATTATAAATTTTTTTTTAGTAAGTACCCACAAATTTTTATCTTGAGAAAATTTAATTTAATTTTTTTAATAATTAGAGTATAATTATATACAGTAAAAGGTACAGATTTTAAATAGTTTGATGGATTTTGATGAATGTGTACACCCATTTAACTAATACCCTAATTAAAATATATTAATGGAATATTGCCATCTCACTATAAAATTGCCTCATCCCCTTAGCAGCCATCCCCCCACCCACCTCCAAACAAACCATTTTTTTTTCCTATTCCTATAGATTGGCTTTGCCTATCCTTTAATTTTATATGAATATAATCACATAATATTTACTCTTATACCTGGTTTCTCCCATCCAGCATCATATTTCTGAAATATGTCCATGTTTTTGCACATATCTATCATTAATTGCTTTTTATTGCTGAATGGTATTCCATCATACAAATATATCAAAATTCATTTATCTTTTCCTCACTAATAGGCACTTGGCTTGTTTCCATTTCAGACTATTATGAGTAAAGCGTCAATGAACATTCTTATACTACTCTTGTTGTGGACATAATGCTTTCATTTCTCTTGGGTAGATACCTAGGAATAGAATTGAAATATCATAAAGTAGGTGTATATTTATCTTTTTAAGGAACTGCCAGTCTTCCAAAGTGGGCTATATCATTAAAATTTTGAGTTTTGAATTGCATTCATACCTAAAACTAAAAGTTAGAGCAAGATTTTAATTTTCTTTGACCTTTTTAAGCTTAATTTAAATAGCAAGAGCCAGAATTGAAAAGATTACCAAAAATGATGAAAGTTTCAATAGATGGATTTTGCTAAGAGACAATAGCAGTGAATGCATACTTGGCTCCAAATTTTGATGCAACTTCTTATATTCTACCACCCTGTGTCTGTGCTCTTCTGGAAAAAAAAAATCATAATCTTGCTTACTAGGAACCAGAACTGAGCATGACAATGAGAACAGTAGTTGGTAAAGGAAAAATATTAACTAGTAATAACTGCATATAAATTACTAAAGGTTTTACCTACCATTTATGTACTTGATTCTCTCTGGGGATCATGTGACAATCATTCATGGTAGCTAATATATCTAGTATTAATCTGACATGATGCTAAACTGTATTTATCATAACATGGAAGAAAATAATGGGGCAAGTATGGATTAAAAGAGAAAAGGGAAAAACAAAAAAATCTAAAAGGACATTAAGCTAGCATTTTGATTAATGCCCTCTCTTAAAATGATTAGCTTTGCAATAATTTGTTTTAAATTCCTGAGAACAAGTGAATTTTTAAAATTGTATTAATTGTAAATATAGCAAAATCCTAATAATTTTGCTATATTTCTCTGGTGAAAAAAAGTTAGGGGACAGGATAAGGTGGAGAAAGAGATTATTTCAAGAAATAATTTTAAACAAATCTCTTAAACAGGAAATTTTTGGACCTGAAGGAGTAGATATAATTCTTCATGTAATGAAAACAGACCCCAAGAAGTTACAGAGTGGCTTGGGCTATAATGTGCTTCTATTTAGTATGTTGGATAGCATTTGGTGAGTATTTCCTTAACCAAGTTAGGTAGAATTGTGGTCCAATTGTTCATCACTTAACAATATTTGGGGAACATTCTGAGAAACATGTCCACAGGTGATTTCATCTTATGCAGACTTCATAAAGCACATGTACACAAACCTATGTGGTACAGACTACTACACATCTAGGCAGTATAGCCTACTACACATCTAGGCTATGGTTTAGGAAAGGAACACAAGAGACTGACCACAGAAGATTTGCAATGGTTGAGAGGAACAGAAATTAGCCTCTGTTACTATTGACCATTCCCACCAGCAATAACTTGTTTAACCTGGAAAACAGTGTAAGTAGCCCTGGCAGCAACTTCATTCCTTTACTCCATGTGAGTGCCACAGGCCTAAGCAGGCATTTTAGTAAATACTCTGAACTGAAAAGATGAGATGTAATCAGGAATCACCATAAGTTTGAGGTGCATCAATGCCATGAAAGAAAGACCATAAATGGATAAACTTTGAAGAAATAGTTACTAGAACAACCAGAGATCTTTGAGAACAATTAATATCATGAAAGCAAAGAAGAATGCTGCATTGCACAAAAGAAATAGGCAGTTATTAAAAATATTTAATTGGTATTGGTTAGAAATAGTTAAAATTAATCTGTATTGGTGAAGTTTCTTGAGTGCTATTTAAGTAACAGCATTAACTACTTGATTTAAGGAAATGAAGGAAAAAATGTTCTTGGAAAATGCTTTGATAAAAAGAAAACTGGCTGAGTGTAGTGGCTTATACCTGTAATCCTAGTACTCTGGGAGGCCATGAAAGGAGGATCACTTGGCCTCCAGAGTTTGAGACCAGCCTGAGCAAGAGTGAGACTCTACCTCCACCAAAAATAGAAAAATTAGCCAGGCATGATGGCCACACCTGTAGTCCTGGCCACTGGGAGGCTAAGGCAGGAGGATTACTCAAGCCCAAAAGTATGTTGTAGTCAACAAAGATGATGCCACTGCACTCCAGCCCAGGGGCCAAAAAGAGACTCTCTCTCAAAAACAAAAATATGCAAATTGAGTTTAATAATAAAGGTTTATCAAATGAATGACTTCTTTGCATTTAAGGTGCTGCATCTTGGGATGTTATTCCTTAGAGGATTACTTTCTTGAAAAGGAAGGCATTTTTCTCCTTTTGGATTTATTGGCAGTAAGTATGGTTATAGCAGTTGTAAGATAAAAGATAAATATGTCTCTATTAATCTTTTCCAAACTGAGAACAACAGAACACTATTCTATAAATAAATTTGCCCCCAAATCATGTACAAATATATTATTTAAACAAAGTCCTTCCTGGAAATTCATAATACACCAGCATAGTAAGGGCTCTGAAAAGTCCTCCAGTTAAGAAATCATTTTTCGGCTCGGCGCCTATAGCTCAACCGGCTAAGGCGCCAGCCACGTACACCTAAGGTGGTGAGTTCGAATCCCCAGCCCGGACCCGCCAAACAACAATGATGGCTGCAACCAAAAAATGGCCAGGCGTTGTGGCGGGCGCCTGTGGTCCCAGCTGCTTGGGAGGTGGAGGCAGGAGACTCGCTTGAGCCCAGGAGTTGGAGGTTGCTGTGAGCTGTAATGCCACGGCACTCTACCCAGGGGGACAACTTGAGGCTCTGTCTCAAAAAAAAAAAAAAAAAAAGAAAGAAATCATTTTTCCTGAGGTCAGTGTTCTCAAATACACATACACATATAATTTGTTTTTTCTTCATACTCCATCAACCTGTTAAGAAACGATTTGTGAAGAGCTGGACTATATCAAAACCCATATTGATTTATTAATAACTTCTAGCTGCTTTTTCTGATACTAAACGTTAAGGGCCACATTAGACAGGAGGATTTTAAAGAACTATGTGTAGTTGGTTCAGAGGTAATGTGAAGTAGTCCAGTGTGTCCTGGGCCACCAGGTTGCAGACTGAGCAGGAGTGAACATACTAAGTCCTCCAGGAAATAAAGAGAGTTGCCATCTAGAAGCTGTGAAGAATGTAACCTCCTACTAGCCTCAATTTTAAGTGGGGGCCACAGTCAAGATAATGTAGGAGGAAATACAAATTTGTTACAATAAAAAAATTTTTTGGCAGTTTTTTTTTGGCCAGGACCGGATTTGAACCTGCCATCCCCAGTATATTGGACTGGCACCCTACTCCTTGAGCTATAGGCACTGCCCCAAAAATGTTCTTTTTGAGAGTTTTGTTTTGAGACAGAGTCTCATTTTATTGCCCTCAGTAGAGTGCTGTGGTGTCACAGCTCACAGTAACCTCCAACTCTTGGGCTTAGGCAATTCTACTGCCTTAGCCTCCCAAGTAGCTGGGACTACAGGCGCCCACCACAATGCCCAGCTATTTTTTTTGTTGCAGTTTGGCTGGGGCTGGATTTGAACCCACCACCCCCAGTATTTGGGGCCGGCACCGTACTCCTTGAGCCACAGGCACTGCCCTTGTTTCAATAAAATTTTGAGAGAGATTCTCATGCAAAGTTCTAGCTTTGTCACTATCCATGGTTTCTATTATTCTTCATTTTGTTAACAGAAGAAAAAACCTACTTTAACTAAGATGCTAGAATTATTTGTGTCCTTTAACTTCCCTGAAAGAAAATTAGTTCATTTGTGTTTTTTATTTCTTTATCTGTAAAGGGATGACAACGGTATATAACTCATTGCACTGTTAGAAGGACTAAATGAGTGATTGTGTGTATGTGCACCTAAGTGCGCATGCATAGATATATAGTACGTTGATTAAAATATTACCTGGCACATTATTGTTTTGTATTTACTATTATGAATATTATTATAAGATTCTGTTCAATGTCATTTGAACTGGTCAAGTCAGTTATAAGTTACAAATATTCTTTAATGAAGTTTTTATATCAACTTCAACCTTTGACATTTGCCTCTTCTGAAAATGAAGTATAGGAATATAAAAACTCAACTGATGAGGGTTCTACATACTACAGTTCTGCTAAAATATTTATAAGGTGTTCAATGATAATAATTGCTAATAATGGTTAAATATTATTGAGAGCTTACTATGTGCCAGGCAGTCTTATATAACTTACAAAAACCAACCCTTTGCTGGTGATATTTTTCGTTTATAAAAGGAAACTGATAATATTTACACTTAAAATGAAAGAGTTTTTTTTTTGCTATGTTCAATTACAATATGCTATAAAAGTTAATAACAAAAATTTTTCACATAGAAGAATTATTGTATAGAGCCCATTGCTTTAGATGGAATTTTCTGTACCTAAATTTTGGTTTCCTAAAACTGATTAAAATAAAGGAAATTTCTTAATAATAAGAGAATTATTCTTGAATGCTTAAGTACTCTTTTATGGATGCTAATGATCAAAAAATAAAATTATATCTCATTTTGTTTTATTTTTGTATGTACTTGTCACTGGCAGTTACCATCAGTTATTATCTTAATAATGTGATTATGGTTAATATAAATTTTTATAAACCTTAATAAACCATATTAATGGGGAAGATTCTATAATTACAATGTATAGTACTATTGACTGTACTTAAATTGAACAAATTCTCTTATTTTTGCAAATCTCCCCTCTCCATCTCAACCAAATCAATTAAATTTTTGGTTATGACATTTTATGGCTACTAAAGAATTATGTTAAATATTTTTCTTTTTATTCTTTTTAATTTTGAATATTTGAAAATGTTCTCAGTATATGGGTATCTTATTTTAACAGATTATGCTGACTCTAAATTTAGAAGAAACTTATTAATAATACAAATGTTCCTCTTTTTTATTAAGGTAATAATCCTTAATACTTATTGAAACTTTTTTCCTTTTCATTTTGCTTAAGTTGAACCAAAAAAAATTCTGTAATCTAATACTTGGAATAATGGTTGAATTTTGTGATAATCCCAAAACTGCGGCTCACGTCAATGCATGGAGAGGGAAGAAGGATCAGACAGCTGCTAGTCTTTTAATTAAACTGTGGAGAAAGGAAGAAAAAGAACTAGGAGTAAAACGTGATAAAAATGGGAAGATCATTGGTGAGTATATTTATAATTGTTAGTAGAAACATTTTTTTAGAAATTAGATGCATTTTTTAAGAAAAGATATTTAAAAGTATTATTAGGAAAGCATGAGGACTTTCACCCCTTAGTCTAAAGTTATTTTCACAAGGGTTTAAAGAACTTACTCTCATAAATTCTGAATAACTGGAAAAAAACTAAGGAAGTTAGTAGTAGGTTCACATTTATATAGAATATTTTCTAGAAATGGTGTTTGATTATATTTGTTAACTCTACAAAACTGATGATAGTTCCCTTTTTTTTTTTTTTGGCCGGGGCTGAGTTTGAACCCGCCACCTCTGGCATATGGGGCAGGCGCCTTACTCCTTTGAGCCACAGGCACCACCCCTGATGATAGTTCCTGAAGAAGTTTCTCTGGGTTCCCTTCTTTTAGAAATTGATTTAGTAATATTTTATTTACCAATGAAATTTTAGATTGTAAATAGATTGCTTGAAAATAATTTTATAACATTTTGTACATTTCTATTGATTAAATTTTATATAATTTTTATGTGAAAGAATAAATTGTTTTCTAGATAAAAATAAACCAAAAGTTTCTAAATTTTTTTTTTTTTTTGCAATTTTTGGCCGGGGCTGAGTTTGAACCTGCCACCTCCGGCATGTGGGGTTGTTGCCCTACTCCTTTGAGCCACAGGCGCCACCCAAGTTTATAAATTTTAATTACTAAGTTCCAAATTAATGAGTCCTAAATTATCAGAATTATCAGAATTTATAGTTCATCTATTTACGTGCTCTACAACGCTACATTACATTTTCTAAACCTTTTCAGATTCTTTTGGTTTCATCTAAACTATGATATTATTTATTTTTAAATGAAGATACTTTCCCGTCTGCTAATTTGTACCTTTAGTCCATTTTTATTATTTCTGAGTTTTGATCTGTAGCTTAATGAATTAGTTTTATATTTATAGCATAATATATAGAAGCAAAAAAGCAAAGGATGTAATATCATTGTTAAACTGACATTATTCAATCTCTGTGCCTCAAAATTTAAGAAGTTACTTACATAAGTATTTTACTTTTAAAAAGAAATTTTTATATTTTACATAAATAATAAAAATTAAAACTTTGTTTTAGCACCAAGAGGAGAAGAAATTATTGATTATGATTTTGGAAAAGAATAACCATGTACATATAAGGCTTGATTTAAATGCTATAATATTTTTATATTTTTTGTTATCTAGACTAAAAATCTCAAAATTAAGTATTTTATTTACCACAGTTTTTATCGTTCCCTTCTATGTTTTCATGATATCCAATGATTAGACACAAAGAAACCTCTATTTACTAGTTTTCAAGAAGAGCAAAGAATCATGCCACTGCCTGCTAACTGCCCATCTGTTGCAGTTATGGATGTTGCTGAGAACATCAGAGCAAAAATTTATTCTGTGTTGGGTAAACTAGGTAAGAAGTTGCTCCTCAAATTCATAAGAACCTCTCTGACATTCTTTTTTGAGTTTGCTGAGTGTGCACATTGATTTGCAGTGTATTTTTAGAAGTTTCTTTATACAGAGTAATTTATGTTCCATTATTACCTCAATTCCTAAACTGCACCCCTGAACAATCAGATTCTCTAGATGTAGAGCCCAGGCATCCCACCATGCAGACAGGATTAAGGGCATGAGGGCAGTTAGTTTAGGTGAGTAGGCTTAAACACTACCATGCTCAATCATCGGAGTGTTTTTAAGTCCTTGCTCCTATTAAGCAGTAAGTCATTGTCTAACCACAAGACAGAAAAAATGATTCCTCTTCTAAAAACCAAATAAAGAGGACCTGGCAGAGGTTTGAACAGGGGACACCTGCTCACAAACTACTCATAGAAGTAACTTTTCATAAATCAAGATGAAATTAAAAGTAACTATTTGCATGCATTTTTGTAATAAAGTTATGCCTCTTGGAACTTATTCTGTTACAGTAATTCTGTCTTTATAATTTTGTTTAGATTTTGAAAATCTACCTGGCCTATCTACTGAAGATTTTGTCACCCTCTGTATTATACATAGATACCTTGATTTTAAGGTAAGTACCTTTTGAATAACATTACTATTAAAACCTCAAAAAAAATTTTTTAAAAACCTAGTACAAAAAAATTAATTGGCAAATAACAGATCTATTCACAGTTATGAGCAATGATCCACATACTGTGTGGTGTTTTTGTTTGTTCTGTTTTGTTTCTTAGAGACAAAGTCTCACTTTGTCATCCTCAGTGGAGTGCTGTAGCATCACAGCTCACAGCAACCTCCAGCTCTTGGGGTTAGGCAATTCTCTTGCCTCAGCCTCCTGAGTAGCTGGGACTACAGGCACCTGCTGGGTTCGAACCTGCCACCCTCGGTATATAGGGCCGGTGCCCTACTCACTGAGCCATACTGTGAAGTTTTTATTTTCCATTTTACATCTTTACTGTTAAAGAAATATACCATTAATTGATTGGATATTTTTCATGGGATAAGATTTTACCCAACTTAGTTTATAAAAGAAGATATACATTACTGACATAAAGCTATTCAGAAGCCTAACAAAATTTCTAAAATGTAATTTCTTCTTCTCTTTGGAAAACATTAGGATTTGAAATTAAATAGGTATTAGTTATTAAAATAAATTATTAATACTTACTAAAGTTTATTTTATCATAACTTTATATCACAATCAAATCTCAACTAAAGAATACTAGGTTTCTTGCCTTACTGGTTATGTTTTCGTCAATAAATAGAGGCTTTTGAAGCTTCAGGTAAGCATTCTCCTATTAGTACTATGTATTTGAATGTTATAAATGAATAAATCTCTATTTTCAAATGAAAACAAAGTTGAATTTTATCCATATCCTAGATATATCAAATTTTCTCTAATTTTAAATAACATTAAATTCTAGGCAATCCAGAATATGAGATGGATCTATCAGCATGATGGGACCATAGAGTTAAAAGCTTCAGATACAATTATAATTTTCCTTAGCTAGAAGGTGAGGAGTAGGACTCTTTTGCTCAGGGTAGCTGTGTCTCATAATCCCCATGTTCATTCTACAAGTTCAGCTTGATCTAGCCTTCAATACAGAGATTGAGGGAGGAAAGCAGCAACAGTTCAGAAAGATGACACAGTTTCTGCAACAATGAAATCAAGGTAAATATAAGCCAAAGGACAGTGATGATGGCAGTGAACTTGATATAGGAAATGGAGCCTCATCCATCAAGACCTTATCATTTAAAAACATATGATAAATTACTTCTGAATACTAAAATATAGCTGTTGCCCTAAATCATCCCCACTAGATGTAACTTATTACCAAGAAATAATTTAGGAAAAGCACAAGTGTTAGCAGGAGTGACCATCCACATGTAAGATTACCTAAAATTGTATCATTTATTTTTGGTTAATTTAACTTTGTTAAACCTGAACTTTGTTGTAATAGATTGGAGAAATATGGAGTGAAATACTTGAAGAAATAAAATTGGAAAAGTTAAGACCAGTAACTACAGATAAAAAAGTTTTAGAAGCTATTACGGCAGCATCAGAAAACATTGGAAAGATGGTTGCTTCTCTGCAAAGTGAGATGATCGAAAGCCAAGCACGCCAAGATGTACTAAATGAACAAAAAATATATGCAAAAGTAAGCCACCTTACAGGGGTTGGGATTGAAGAGAGGTTGGTTAATGGATACAAAAATATAGTTAAGTGGGAGGAGTAAATTCTAGTGTTCGAAAGCACAATGGGGCAACTATAGTAACAATAAGTTATTTCAAATAGCTAGAAGAGAAGATTGATATGTTCCCAACACAAAGAAATGATAAATGTTTGAAGTGATGAATATCTCAATTACCACAGTTTCATCATTACATGTTGTATGTGTATATTAAAATACCACACGTATCCTATATGTATAACTATTATGTATCGATTTAAAAAGTAAGTCACAGATACCATAGAGGTACAAGATCATAATTTCAGTGTATAAAGTAGATTAAGTCATCCATAGAATTTGTCTTATTTGCAAATGTTTCAGCCTGGAGTTATTTTATGGTTTTCTCCTACAGTTATTTTCAGTCTTTGTGCTGTTTTAAAAGAAACCATGGAGTTAAGAGCTTGAGATTCCATTGCTATATTCAGTGTTGTTTTATGGCACTGTCATTTGAGTTTTACAGTCTTAACATTATTAAAAAGTAAGGAGACACCTGAGACATTTTTATTTTTTGAAATAAGTTGTAGCCTCTTTAAATGTATAAATTTAACAAATTCTATCCAACTTTACATCTCTGTGACTATATCCATAACCTCATTGAGAGATAAAGTTGGACCCCATCCCTCACTCAATGATAGGTCCTTACTGATATTCCAAACTACAGGCATGTTACTGATTGGCTTCATCCTCACCTCCACGCTCAAAACCCTCCCTGTGAGCATCCTATAATTACAGAGATGAAAGTCTCTGAGTTTAGCAATCAGAAAATATCACCCTTTTTTTCCTAAAACTTGACACAGGTAGGAAACTGAACCTATCATTTATTTTTGAGCAAATAAGTTATGTGGCTACTTAACTTGTGTCACGTACCAGCCACAACACATGGTGGGTTTGCTTCTTAGTGGCCTGGTGGTGCGAGGAGGCTGAAGAAAATTATTAGGAGCAGTTATAGAGTATTAATATAGAGAAATAATAGACACAGACAAAGAAATGGTTTTAAGAGCAGCAGGGCTCAGGAGGTAGCACACACTTCTTTGTGAGGCTTCCAGTATGCTGTCCTGAGTGTCAGACTAGCTCTGTATTGATTTCAGTGTTACAGTCCTAATCTCATGAAAGCAAGGCAAACAGTCCCACCAAGGTTGTTGTTGCACTTGGATTCCTACTAACTAGACTAACTCTACAGCTGATTATGTTAATTGCATGGATTTATTTACTATTTTTTACTACCTTAAAGTATGATGGTCTTAATGTAAACAAAGTCTTGATAAGGAAGCCAATCAGAGGCCAAGTCAAGGACCAAATCCTAGCTGACCCATAGTCACACACCATAGATGTGATGTTTTAATATTCTGATAGCCTTGTGTTCAAACACATAGACTCCTCTGGCCCAGTCAAGGTGAGAGAAGAAAAGAAATCCTTCTTCTCCTTATCTGGTCAGGAGCAAGTCTTCCTGAGCTGGACATAGTTTAAAGAATTCACATTCTTTATTTTATTTTATTTCTTTATTTATTTATGTATTTTTGACCAGGGCTGGGTTTGAACCCGCCACCTCCAGCATATGGAGCTGGTGCCCTACCTTTTTAAGCCACAGGTGCTGCTTTTTTTTTTTTTAATTGCAGTTTGGCCGGGCTGGGTTTGAACCCACCACCCTCAGTATATGGGGCCAGCACCCTAACCACTGAGCCTTAGGCGCCACCCAGAATTCACATTCTTAACTCCCAAACCCACTCCCTCAGAGCACACAGCCTTGCCCTGGCAGAAAGCAGCTTCATTGCCTCTAGCCAGCTGCTGTGCCGCAGCTGCAAGGGGGGAGGGAATATACAACACGCCAGGCAGCAGAAATAATAAAGTGATAGGGTCTCGCACTTTGTGCTCGGAGCCCAGAAAATCAGTCCAAATTGAAATCCCCATAACCGTCTCCCTTTGTCTAGATTTTGTTGCCTATTACTAATAACATTTCTAATCTACTAACAATTAACAATGGAATATTAGTTTCAAACTTATAAAATCATTACTACTAGCAATACAAGCACATCAAGATATGACTCTTCCCTTAGGTCTTCCCAATGCACCCTTCATACTTGCCCAGAGATAAAAATATGATGAAGATTCCCCGCTCTCTACTTCTGTTTTGTGATCCTCTATGGCTATAATTAAATATTTAAAACTCTTTATGGTGATTTTCAAAGCATTTTCTATTGCCTGATCTTTCCGCATGGACCATTCAATGTTTATATCTTCAGCCTAGTAGGAACTTTGTGTGCATCCACCTGAGAATTCTGATCCATTTTATATACCCAATTGCTTGACAGTTTTGCTTGGTAAGAGTTTTTATTACATGAGTGCTGCTGTTTAACCTATTTGTTTGCTCTATGAGGCAGCAGAAATAGAACTTCTGCTACATCACTATCATTACTTAGGTCAAATGGCAGAATGTCAGCTATGTTGACTTACTGATTATTGTTAATTTGTCATTATAGCTCTGGCCCTACTTGTTTTTTAAGCAGTTGTTTAATTAAACATTCTTAAGTTCCAAGTCATTTCCAGCAGAGAATGCAGACATGTACCCTAGGGCTGTCAAGTGAGCTCTACCCACTACCAGCCATAGCCTTTGCCCTACAGACACCAGGAGCTATAGCTGTGGCTGCTGACCAGAGGAGCCCAGGCCTTGAAGCTGTACCAAACCCCTCACCCCACTCCACCTCAGTGACATCTCTCAGCCTGGACCTCACCAGCCACTGGGAAACCCAGCTCAACTTGGCCTGGCCTAGGCAAAGCCCCTGCCAAGCCACCAGGATGCCACATGTCCTAAGTGGCACAAGGTCAGACATAACTAGGTCGACAAACATCTGTCTTTCCACAAGGTCAGACTTTGACTGATGCTGTCTCAATCATAAAAGCCATGAACTACCTGGAGTTTCCAAGGAGGCAAATCTCTTTAGTACTACCCATTCCCTTGGTAGTCAGAGCCACAGGCCCCATGGCCAAGCTACAAGTCAGTCAGTATTGCAAACCATACATAGTAGTATACTTAACCAATATATAAATGTTATAAGTTAAATTTTCCACATCAAACAAAGTAGCATTTAACATCAACAGAAAAAGGGATAGGGAAAGGTCTTAATAAAATAGTCTAAGAAGAGCAATGTGGGCAAGAAGTGTGCCTTGGGCTGATCTGATAGCTAGCCAGTCAGAGTGCTTGATCTGGGAAGAGACTGTCTGCAGATAGCACTGGGTGCTGATCATGAGTGACAGCAAAACAGTATCCATGGAGACAGCCACATCTAGCTGGTGAAGTCCTGTTCTTTATATGGTCCTTGAGTCCTCTAGTGAAGACTGATAGCTTTAGCTAGTCAGCCTTAAAAAAGTACCTAAGCAAAGAACAGGGGCTTCCTTCAAAACAAGGGCTTTATCCGTTTATAGAAACCAAAACTCTTAATTATCTCTATTTCAGATACAAGCCACAAACAAGCAAAGAGAACTGGTTAATAAGTCATGGGAAAATTTCGTGGCTAGAACATCAAATGCTAAAACATTAAAGGTAGGATTTTTTAAGTATTGCAATTTCCACAACAAATAACCAACTCTTAACAGACAGATTTTCAGGAATGACTATGCATTCACTTTTTTCTGGTGACCTTTCTGTACAGTACCAACACTATCCACTCCTTATGATTTAGGGTGATAACTGAAAATGCATTTTCACAAAAGATGCTACTTGGAATTTCATTTGGTATAGCAGGGAGAGGGAAGGATGGTGTTCCTGGCCTACATAAATAAGGTGACAATAAGCAGGAAGGAGCTGGAAAAATGTGCTCTTTTTTCTATTCTGAAACTTCTTATTCTTTGATTTCTTTTCTGTAAGAAGCAAAGGACAAAAAAGCAACTATGCTATGTTACTCTCTCCCCCAAGTATTTTTCCACTCTGTAATCACTGAAAGAAATATTATATTAACGCTTAACTGGGAATTTGGGATAAAAATTCCTTTGTAAAAAATGTGACAAGCTGCCTCAACTATAAGCTAGAAAATAATTTTAAAAGTTGAGGATGCTAATTGTTTGAAATACATGAGAGGCATCATCGATTTCCAAAATTGCATTATTTTTCCCCACCTTTTCCATTAGTACCTGAATACTCTTTTACATAATGTAAGAAGTCTTTCTCTAGCTGTGAAATTGTTAAATGTTAAGTTAGTCCACAAAAATAGTAAAACTATATTAAGATAACAAAATCAAATATAGCTACATATACAAGCTCACTCAAGGCACCAAAGATCGCCCTTTTCATTGAAAGTTCTTAGCAACTTTACTTGCTCACAACTATCTGTATTTTTAAGGAATAGCTAATGAAAATTAGCCTCTTTTCTTCAAATCATTTGTTACTTCACGTCTCACCTGTTTAGTGTCTCAAATATTGAGCTTGGATATAACTGCAGTGAATTACATCTACTATTCTAAATGTTTAAAGCACTTAAGTATATTGAGTTACTATTTAATTTATGCAACATATTTTGCAACATGCATTATCTGATATAAAGTTAGTAGCTTATCAAATTATGTGCTAAAAATTGAGCCTGATTTCCTCAGAACCTGCTTTATTTGTAAATGGCCTAGAAATCTCACAAACGTTTTTAGGTGACTGGTGTCATCTTCAGTGGTACAAAGGATCTGACTTACTAATAACTGTCTTCTTAGACTGAGTAAATGCAGATTTCAGAGCTACCTAATAAACAGCCAAAGCATAAGCAAAACACAATTAAATTTACTTTCCATTTGTAAGTATCATAGTTAATGCTGTAATAGCAATTAATATTATTATCTTTCTAATTTAAAATTCTTCAGAGAGCAAAAAGGCTTCAGGAAAAAGCTATAGAATCTTCTAGATACACTAAGCGACCACAAAATGCAATATTTCATCAGACAGATATTAAAGGCCTGAATACAACGGTAAGATTATTTTTCTCCATAATTTTTTTAATAAATTATCAAATTTAGGCCCCCAAACTGTTATTTTTATGGGATTTTTATCTCAACTTTTTTTTTTTGCTGTTCAGATTTCACATTGTTAAGCCACCCTTATCTGCTAGGTAACCATCCACTCTTGCCTAGTGCTGGTTTAGAGCAGCCCTCTGGGGCTCCTAAGCAACTGCTATAAAACACTAGTCAATTGCACACATATCTATCTCTATATCTCTTTGACAGAAAATGTGCAGCCTCCTCTGCCTGGCAAGTACATCTGTGCCATATGCCAGTGCTCCCAGTACCTTCTGCCGGACATAATTTGCCCCATGTTACAAAGCTGTTAAGAAATAGAAGTAGAATAAAAGCCAGCTTTCCCTGGCTCCAGAGCCCTTATCTTTCCATTATGTCATAATGTCTCCTACTTATATGTACATTTTGTGTCTTTTCCAAAGTAAGCTGAAGGAGGAATGGCTTTTTCTCTTATTGCAAATTTTATAAATGGACTCTTTGATATTTACCTTTTGCTTTTTTAGGTGCCCCCTGGTCGTGTAGTAACAGTAGAAAGCACTCCTGCCCAATTAATAGGAGGACCTTTGGCTGATACTGATATTGCTCTTAAAAAACTGCCCATTCGAGGAGGAGCCTTGCAGAAGGTGAAAACAGGTAAACCAGTGGATGAGCCAAAGAAAAGCATTCCTACATGATAGACTCGAGAGACTTTTTGAAATAAATTCTGCTTATAATTTCTAGTTAAATATCTTTATATGTAAGTGTAAAGTAAATATTTTAGAATAAATATTTTAGTAAAATACTATAAAAAATAAAAGTCTGGACAAATTATTTTTATTAAAAACATCAACATATCTCAGGAGAGTTTTCATCAGTTTCTCTGGAAAAACAACCAGTTCTCTTAACTGAAATGTAAAACAGTGTGTCACTTAGAACTCTTCTGGTTGTTATCTGAGCTACTCCAACTAGTTTAAGGCAAAAAAATCTTTTTACAGGCTCTGTATCTACCAAATATAGTTGTAATTTAGACTGCAGGTACTGATGGGTCTAGGGACTGAAATGACCTGAGTAGGATCTTCTCCTTCCCTGGCAGCTTCTGCCTGACACTCTCTCAGGTTCACATCCAGGGAAGAAGAGTATAACCCTCTCAACAGTTTCTACAACTGCCTGTGCTCCCTGACACCCCTGATGGCCACATGTCCACCCTTGAGCCATGCACTATGACTTTGGCCAAATCTGAGTACTGCCTGCTCCTATAGCCAGAAGCAGGCCAACCCCATTCAATCAGAGTAACTGTCACCAAAAGTATAGATGAAAACTGGGCTGCAAAATAAGTGACTGCAACAAATATGTTGGTCAGGCCAGGCACGGTGGCACACACCTGTAACCCTCGCACTCTGGGCAGCTGAACCTGGAGGATCCCTTGAGCTCAGGAGTTTAAGACCAGCCTGAGCAAGAGCCAGACCCCATCTCTACTAAAATAGAAAAAGTTAGCAAGGTGTTGTGGCAGGCACATGTAGTTCTAGTTCCTTGGGAGGCTGAGGCAGGAAAATCATTTGAACCCATGAGTTTGAGGTTGCTGTGAGCTATCTATCCTGGACAACAGAGTGAGACTGTCTCAAAAATAAACTAACAAAAAAACAAATATTTTGGTTAAAGTAAGACAAGTTATCTCTACTATAAAAAGCAAATGTTAGTCATGTTGTAAAGAGTGTAAATAAAATGTAAAAATATAGCTAATTTTACCCTTAACATGTAAATATGCAAAGCAAACCCTAATGCTACTTCTCTTCTTTAACAGGGAAGGAAAAGGGAGAGTGGGGAAAGTGTTTGCTCTCCTTTGGTTGTGGAGGTATCTTGCCAAAGAATAGGAAGCAGGTGGCTTAATGTAGAAGGCAGAGTGACCCCATGTCTCTGGATGCTATGATGAGGTTTCTATCTCCTGTCTTCATCCCCATCACACCCCTCTTCTTATCAGGAAGCCACAACATTAAATTCATGTATAGGGCTGAGAGAGACAAAACTTGACAAAACAGGAAAATAAACTAATTTGAGTCCTAATTCTAGGCCCTTAGAGTACACTCAGCAGTGTTCTGTTGAATATGTTAACTTGCTCTCAGGGGAGAAAAGCTCTGACTTATAGCATTTGCCAATTTGCATGGTATAAATACTCCCACTATGACCAATTTCAAGATACCAACATGATGCCATTGAATGTGGAATTGGAAAGAGATGATACAGTCCATTCTCATTATTAGATTAGAGCAGGCTCCATCACCCACTGGGTTTTTTCTTACTTTTGCCTCCTCCTCTTCTTTGAACTCACATTTTTCTAGAAATTTTCCATTATCCCATTTGTGAAGATAGTTTTTTGACCAAGTGGAGAAGTTTCAGCTGTTGTTATTGTCCTCATTAGAATGAATTGCCAGTTCACCTTTTGGCTGGCAGCCTCTCACCTTGGCAGAGCTGCCCAGGCCCCTTGTGGACCACAGGAGTAGATCATACGCATCAGCTTATCAGTAGCTTCATTCTCTCTTAAATCCTTTCTCTATTACTGCCACCCATAAAAAAGATATCAGGAGGCATAATGTGTTCCTTTCCTTCACAGGAAGCCCTAAGCATAAAGATTCCATGTAAATGGGGGAATTATGAAGACACAGGAATAGATGTGGGCAGGGGTACGCAGTGATGAGATAACCATTAAAGGGCACCAGATATATCTCAAGTATACTTCAGGTTTTACCCAGAGTTTATATGAAGTGTCCTTGGTTAGTAACTATCCATTTTTGCCCTATTTTGTACACTAAGCACATTCCCTAGATTCTAATCTCCCTAAGAAGAAGGGAGAGACCCTAACTCATTCATTATAGTAATCAACATCTCAGTAATAAATTACTGGGTAAGTGTGATGGTACCCTCAGCTTCTGGCAACCTTTCCTTTGAGCTCTGCAAATCAGATTGCACAGGATAGAATCTGTCATCATAACAATAACTAAAAACAATGCTGTATACCATGGTAACCTTGGGGAAAACTTTTGGGACAAATTTCTATTGATTCTTAGTCCTAGAAAAAGCTGAGTCTCTCCTGAACAAGTAGTTTGCTTTTTCTTATAAGTATGTGAAAATACTTAATTTTTTTTTGAAATAGAGTCTCACTATGTCACCCTCAGTAGAGTGCCGAAGCATCACAGCTCACAGCAACCTCAAACTCTTGGGCTCAAGAGATTCTCTTGTGTCAGTCTCCCAAGTAGCTGGGACTACAGGCGCCAACCACAATGCCCAGGGTTTTTTTTGTTTGTTTTTTTTTTTTTTTTTTTTGGTTGTTTTTAGACACAGGGGTCTCACTTGTGCTCGGGCTGGGTCTCAAACTCATGAGCTACGGCAGTTCACAGGCATGAGCCACACGCCCAGCCTTACGTATGTGAATCTTGAAACTGTTCACGAGTCCCTCTTCACTTTGAAACATGGGAAACAGACCGAATTACAGGTATGCTTTATCAAAGATACTGGTTTTTATAACATGTATTCAAAGTATCAATCTAAACCATAACTCCATAGTATTAGTTTCCTATCTTCATGTCCAATTATTCCAACATCCTCATCTACTTCGTGTTATCCTACTGTTTGGTGTGTTTCTGTAACGCTTATAAATAGGTAATATAAAAGACAACTGAGCAAACACCTAAAGACAAAAATTCAGTCAAATTGCACTTTACTAAAATGAAGTTTCTCACTGCCTTGTTGTTGTTCCTTTTTCAAGATAAAAACAACAAAAATGAGAACATAAAAAGTTTTTAATCTTCAGTGCATAGAAAAAATACTTTAAATTACCAGATGCTTTGGTAAAGAAAAGCACATTTCAGAAGCCACACAGTACATTACATCAAGATTAATACTTTTTAGGATAATACTGACATTAGTTCTGGCACAGTTTTAAATTCAATATTAATGTATAAGAGCACTTATAAAATTAGTTACAATTTTACTCCATTAACTATTGTATTAAAATATATCACATTTGCATTTAAGTGATGTTTTCTTTAAAACAAAGTCTTTACAAAGACTTCTAAATCAAAAACTATTAACAAATTACCTGAAAAGATGGGAATGATAATTTAATATCAATAAAGCAATTACACACCAACAAAAACATAACCTTGATCATATTAAAGTATTAGAAATAATTAGTAAATGACCTCATAAATATTGAGAGAATTGAGTTTTCATGTGGGTGTCATCTTGCTTGAGGTACAGGCCATGTTTCCATCTCCTGGTACTCATGTTTTGTAAAATCCAGTCCTGTAAGATTTGAGAGGAAATTGTTAATATTTATTCTAATATGAATCTTAAGACTCCTCCCCCCTTTTACACAGCCTTATTGATGAAAAGATTAATTTTAAAATCCCAAATACATGTCTGATGTTTAAAAATTTCTTCAACAAATGTAATATGAATAACAGGGTTAAATGGCTTTCTTATGAACTATCCATGAGGAAACAATAATTCAATTATCTACCAAAATGTATCATGTTCCAAGATCACTTAGAATCAAGTATTTGTATATCAAAGCTCCCATGGTTTCTAAATAATATAAGTAAAATAAAAAGCAAAGCCTCTATAACATTAGGGGAAAAAAGCGAATATAGCAAATTTGCTAGCTTGTTCAATAAACTTTAAAAAATCAGAAGGATTAAAAATTGAAAATTAAAGAAAACTAAACTGCTATTTTCTTAAATACACATTAAATTACCTCCTGTTATTTTCTGTGGAAAATTATATTTGGGGGGCATCACCTGTCTTCTGCCCATTCCATGAGATCTTGAAAGCAAGCAGTCTACATACATGTCCCAGAAATCCTGAGCTATGTTTAAAAAGACATTATAATGTCCAGGCCGCTGGGATTTTTGCAAAAACAACATGAAATTCCAGAAAGCATCCACATTGTGCTCTATCTTGAGTTCCTTGAGATCCATCAATGTCAAAGAACAAGCTTTCCAGCACTGGAGGTCAATGTCTTCAGTGATCCCTGGGCTGATGCTGGCAAGCACTCCCTTTTGAAATTCAAAATCAGCCTTAACCAGACTTATCAGCACGACGCAGCCTAGTGGCAGGCAGAACCATCTTCTTGTGACAAAACCCATATTCTATACAGGAAAAAAAAAATTAGGAGAGATACTTTTAACTTTAAAAAATCATTTCTTTGATCTGAAAAAGTATTTGGTTTTGATCAGGCCAAATTTGACTACTATGTATTTGTTAGTTTTCTTCTAAGTTGCAGGCTCTCACACTTTCCTCTGAAAAGGATGTTATGATTTCCAAACTGATTACCAGTGTCTGCTAGAGTCTTTGCCAACGACCATAATCCAACCCACGATGATAAAAATGTGATAGGTTCATTTCATCACAGACCTTTCAAGCTGGAAGAAGCCGTAAAGGGCATGTGTTTTAACCTTCTCCCTTTACAAATTAGAAAACTCTCAGTGATGTGGTTCAGCCAGTTCTCAGGTCTCCTAACTGCCTGTCCAAGACTCCCACCACACTTTCCAACTAAGTGGATCAAAATGCATGCCTTTCCGTGTGTAACCATGAAAAGTATTTTGTTGATTGAGATGTTACAAATCTATTAATCCAAAAGGTACTGGAACTCTCAAGCACAGTTTGAAATGTTTCAAAGTTACTGCTGCTTCCATTTTTATTTATTGAAAAATCTGTTAAACACTGATATCTGATGGATCCCTGGCTTACCTTGGGTTGTTCAGGAGCTGGCTGGAGAAGATTAACATACACGTCTTGAAGGAGCACGAAAACAAAAGGTGAAAACAAAAGGAGATGCTGCAAGGCCAATTACATTCTGCAAAATCTTAACATTTTCTAAGGCGTAGTTGCACATGTCTTTCTGCCAATTAATTTCTCAGTAAAATCGGCCTATAGCACACGGGTGGATCCAGAACAGAGGACTCACCTCTTTCCTGTTTGCCGCCGTCCGTCACCTACCCCCTAAAAAAGTTAGGCTAAAGAGAGAAAGCACACGGAACAAATTTAAGCAAGGTATACAGGTGGTTTCACATCGCCCCCAAACTGAACTAACAGTGGCCAGTTTATGATACGGTTCTAAAAGGAAGGGACTGGGAGGGACCAGAGAATATTCACCTTGAGTTTCAGGTTAGCTGGTCAATCAGTGCCCTCCGCCCGGGTCAGACCACAGGGACGCAGAAGCGAGACCGCGCGGGAACCGAGGACCCGTAGGGGACGCGCATCCCTGCACTCGCTCGGGACACGGACGCCTCCCGTTCAGGAGGGACAGGAGGAGCCTGTCGACGACCCTCGGCCCTCCCGGGGACTCGCCCACTCCGGGAGGCAGACAAAGGTGAGAGGCGGCACTGCGCGACCCACCCGAGCGCTCCCCCGGCGGAACCGTCCGGGCCGCGGCTCCGGGTGCTGGCGGGCTCCGGCTGACCGAGGGGGACACTGCGGGCTGTGCTGCGGTCTCGTGGGGCTCCCGAGTCAGCCCCGCAGCCTGACCGCGCTCCTTTTGTACGGACAGCGCGGGCGGGCGGAGAGCGGGCGGCCGCGCCCCGGAGGTGCCGCCCACCGTGCCCACCTTCCCAGCCCAGACCCGCTGCCGCGCCCCGCGCCCCGCGCCCCGGCCTCGGCCGCTGCTTCCGCCTGTCTTCCTCTAACTATTTGAGATGACAGCGGCACAGGGTCTTCCTTGCTCTTTCCTTTCATTGTTTCTTTTTTTTCTCGTTGGAAGATTATTCTCTGCAGTAGTCAGGCCACATACTCAAATTATTTTCCCTCTGCCCACCCAGCCTCCACGCTCTAGTCTCCTGTCCAGAGAAAAACCTATTAAAATCCTAACCCTCCCTGGCTGATTGTAATCTCTGGCTAAGCACCATTTAAATTAACACCAACACCCACAAACAAACCCTTGCTTCTGCTTAACTGCACAATGTTTAACTCTGGGAAGAGTTTCCTCTCTCCTTTGGTGGACTGAAGACTCTGAGCAAGTCTTTTAAATTTCATGTCTGTGTTAATTGTCCATCAGTCCCAGCCCTGACACATCGTTTGGACTATCTCTGTGTTTAAATACATCTGCTAAGCCTAAGCCGCAGTAGTAATGATCAGATGGGGCTGGAAATCAATCCAAAGCCAATTGCCTTATCCCCACCTGAGCTGGGATGGAGAGACCATGGGGGAGATGAGCGCCAAACCCAACAGGCAGTCATTGTCCCTCAAAGCACACTTCTCCCAGCTCCTACCATTACGCACTGCTCCACCTTATTCTCATCCTATCAGTGGAGCTAATGTAGCTAATGATTAGTCTTGCCCTGGCAATACCCTCTGTGCGTTCTTCTGCCTTAGTGTTCCAGGTGTTTTAGCCCACTACATTAATCATGGACTCTTTTTTTTTTTAATTGAGACAGAGTCTCACTTTGTTGCCCTCAGTAGAGTTCTGTGGCATCATAGCTCACAGCAACCTCCAACTCTTAGGCTCAAATGATTCTCTTGCCTCAGCCTGTCAAGTAGCTGGGACTACAGGTGCCTGGCACAGGCCAGCTATTTTTTTGTTTGAGCAGGCTGGGGCTGGGTTTGAACCCATCAGGCGTGGTACGTGTGGCCAGCACCCTACCCACTGAGCTTCAGGTGTCACTCCTAATCATTGACTCTTTTTTTTTTTTTTGAGACAGAGCCTCAAGCTGTGCCCCTGGGTAGAGTGCTGTGCCATCACAGCTCACAGCAACCTCCAACTCCTGGGCTAATGCGAGTCTCCTGCCTTAACCTCCGAAGTAGCTGGGACCACAGGCACCCGCCACAACGCCTGGCTATTTTTTTGGTTGCAGACGTCATTGTTGTTTGGTGGACCCAGCCTGGATTCGAACACGCCACCTTAGGTGTATTCCACTTGAGCCACAGGCACCAAGCCATCATTGACTCTTAAAGTTAGCAGACACATTAAAAGTGATCTAATCCAGTGTCCCAGCTGAAACTTGAATACGCCACCCTCCTAAGAAATTCCCCCACCAGCCAAAGCTGTTGTCCATCTTTGATTTAATCTTGGGCATATGCCCTCCCGCTTCATGGAAGCAACCTTTTCCATTCCTGAGTTAACGCTGGTCCTTCAAAATGAATTAGCTCTCATTTCTCTATTGAATAACCACATAGTTCTATAAAAGTTTTTTTTGTGTGAAATATATTTTATTTTTCATAAGACCCTTTATCTGTATACAAGTGTTGCAAAACCTGTACTAAAGATTTGTAAAATATAGAAAGAAAGAGGCAAGTAATAGTTGGAATATTTATTTCTAGACTTTTTTCTCCAATTGTCTTAATCTGTGCTGCTTTACAATATACCTAAGACTGGGTAATTTATAAAGGGCAGAAATTTATCACTCACAGTACTAGATGCTGGGTGCTTTTGAGTCCATAACTTGGGACAGAATTTACATGAAAAAGGTGCAGGTGGCATCTGGTGAAGGCCTTCTTGCTGTGTCCTCATGTGGTGGAAGGCAGAAAGGCAAAAGGCCCAGTACTGTATACAGCCTCCTTTATAAGAGACTTAATCCCATTCTTGAAAGAGGAAAGAGCCCTCATGACCTAATCACTACCTACAGGGCCCACCTCTTAATATATGGGTCATTATAAAAGTTCTGAGACACAAAACCAAGAAATGTAAAACAGAAACACTGAAGCCCTCTCATCAACATCCACAAGCCAAGCAGAATTGAAACTTGCACAGGTGAATTAGGAAGGATGTTGTTGACTGCGTTTCTTGGAAGTGAAATAATGAACTATAACAGATCCTGCCTCAAAACTTTCATAGTGGCTTGGTGCCTGTGGCTCAAGCAGCTAAGGTGCCAGCCACATACACCTAAGGTGGTGGGGTTCAAATCCCCAGCCTGGGCCCACCAAACAACAATGATGGCTGCAACCAAAAAATGGCCAGGCGTTGTGGCGGGCGCCTGTGGTCCCAGCTAC